>NC_067399.1:296419724-296729531 GCF_016432865.1 Antechinus flavipes | reverse complement strand
TTTCCTAATGGCTTTTCTCTTTCCTCTTTTCTCCCTCCTCCAAACCATCCTTTACTCTGCTGTCAGGCTAATCTCCTTTATTTAATTACCAGGGAGTGCTACTGGCCAAGTGCCTGACTGTTTTCAGTCGCATGGGCCAAGTGTTGGTTCTGCAGCCCAACCCAGAGGGTACTCAGAGGTAACACTATGTTCTCTATGTTCTTAAGAGAGCTAGCTAGCTACCTCTGTTTCCCAGCATTGCCCTTTTTGTGGGTAGCAACACTCATCTGATGAGTCTCAAAGTGTGATACAAGTGGATTTACCTAACTGACTCTTATGGCTTGTGGCGTCCACACCCTGGGATATTCTGCTGGCCTTGCTTCATTGTTGTTTTAGGACTTTAAACACCAAAGTATGCATGATGAAATTGATCATATAATCATGGCTTACCTGTACATAGTTCTTTCCATTTAAGCAGGAAAAGACTAAAGGTATTTAATCAACTATCTCATGCCTGGATTCCTACAGCTTTTCCCATGCCCAAGCATTCTCAGACATTCTAAGTCTCTAGGCAAGTCCCTCTACTTGGGAGAAAAAACAATCTACATTTTGTGTTTTAATAGGTATTGTTTCTAATGCTTTCAAGTTTACAAATTATTTTTTCATATCTTATCTAATTTTATCCTTGCAATAACCTTGTAAGGGCTATATTAAATTTATTTTAGAGATGAGGAAACAGAGGCTGAAGGAGGTTGTTATTTGTTCAAGGTCACACATAATCAATACTTTGGAAGTAGGAATGAAACTCAGGTCTTTCTGAGTCAAAGTCTATCACCCTATTCACTAGGTTACCTACTTACCTTTTAACTAAACTCTGCTAGGGACATAACTTATTAATGTACAAACATTCTTGCCTTGACAGAAATTGCATTAAACAGAATTCTTTTTTGCTTATCGAAAAAGCCCTCTGACCCAAGCAATTTCCAATACATCTTTTTAGTAATAATGAAACACAAGATGAATAAATTTCCCAAAGACAAAGAAATTCAAGAATAATTTTTAAAAGTATGCAGGTTTCAGTTAGTTTTTGAATTATTTGCCGAAATGAATGATAAAAATATTAATGTTGGTACTCATCCTTTTGGGGAAGTCCTATCATCTCAGAAAACTAATCTGGTCAAAGGCATACCTTACTGTTGAGTTGCTCTATGATAAATAAAGGAAATTTCCCTCTATAGATTTAGTCACAAATTCTGAATTTGGGGGTTGAAGTGGATTCAGTATATTTCCTGTTTTGATAAGGTTTTTAATTCAAGAGAGATAAAGGAAGAAAAAAATTAGGCCATGGAGATTATTACAATATAGATTCTTTTTTCCTCTTCTTTTCCCATCTAATTTGCTTATGATATCACCCTTTATGTCTAAATCATTTACCCATTTTGATATTATTTTTAGTATATGCTGTGAAATATTGATCAATGGAGAGTTTCTACGAAACTATTTTCTAGTTTTCTCAGTAATTTTTGTCTTATGGTGAGTTTTTGTCCCAAAAGCCTGTATCTTGGGTTTATCAAAAATTAGATTATCATGGTTGTTTACTACTCTTTCTTTAAACTACCTTTGTACTACTAAGAATAATTTAGGACGAGTAGTAGTTTATTCCTAATCTATTCCATTGAGTCACCACTCTATTTTCTAGCCAGTGCCAAATTGTTTTGATAATTACTGTTTTGTAATATAGTTTGAAAATCTTGCCTTTTCTCATTTCCCAAATATATAGAGAATTGACTTTAATTTATAGAAATCAAACCATTCTCCAATTGATAAATGGTCAAAGGATATGAACAGACAATTCTCAGACGAAGAAATTGAAACTATTTAAAGACATATGAAAATATGCTCCAAATTATTATTAATCAGAAAAATGCAAATTAAGACAACTCTGAGATACCACTACACACCTGTCACATTGGCTAGATGACAGGGAAAGATAATGTGGAACGTTGGAGGGGATGTGGGAAAACAGGGACACTGATACATTGTTGATAGAATTGTGAACACATCCAGCCATTCTGGAGAGCAATTTGGAACTATGCTCAAAAAGTTATCAAACTGTGCATACCCTTTGATCCAGCAATGCTACTACTGGGCTTATACCTCAAAGAGATACTAAAGAAAGGAAAGGGACCTGTATGTGCCAAAATGTTTGTGGCAGCCCTGTTTGTAGTGGCTAGAAGCTGGAATATGAATGGCTACCCATCAATTGGAGAATGGTTGAGTAAATTGTGGATGTTATGGAATATTATTGTTCTGTAAGGAATGACCAGCGGGATGAATACAGAGAGGCTTGGAGAGGCTTACATGAACTGATGCTAAGTGAAATGAGCAGAACCAGGAGATCATTATACACTTCGACAACGATACTGTTTGAGGACGTATTCTGATGGAAGTGGATCTCTTCGATAAAGAGAGCTAATTCAGTTTCAATTGATCAAGGATGGACAGAAGCAGCTACACCCAAAGAAAGAACACTGGGAAATGAATATAAACTGCTTGCATTTTTGTTTTTCTTCCCGGGTTATTTATACCTTCTGAATTCAATTCTCCCTGTGCAACAAGAAAACTGTTTGTTTCTGCACACATATATTGTATCTAGGATATATTGTAACCTATTTAACATGTAAAGGACTGCTTGCCATCTGGGGGAGGGGGTGGAGGGAGGGAGGGGAAAAATCAGAACAGAAGTGAGTGCAAGGGATAATGCTGTAAAAAATTACCCTGGCATGGGTTCTGTCAATAAAAAGTTATTTAAAAAAAAAAGAAAAAGAAAATCTTGCCTTTTCCCCAAAATTTAAAGAACAAAAACAAAACCCTTGTAACAAATATTCATAGTCATGAAAAGCAAATGCCCACATTGGTTATGTCCAGAAATATATGCCTCATTCTGAACTTTTAGTCCCTCACCTTTCTGTCAGGAGTTGAGTAGCATACTTAATTATCAGTCTTCTGGAATTGTGATTGATAATTGCATTGATCAGAATTCTTAAGCCTTTCCAAGTCACATGAATTCTTAACTTTTGTAAAATAGTGGAGGCGTCAGTGATGTAGGCTTTACTAACCAGAAGCTTAAGAGACACAGTTCATATTGTAAGATTTTAAACCTCCTCCTGCTGCTGATGATGCAGAAAGGATCTTAGAATCATCCACTGAGTTCTGAGCTTCATTTTCTGAGCATTAGCTCTTCATATTCAGCCCCATTGTTGCAGTTTGTCTGCTCACAGTTACTTACATTGTAAGTGCACTGGATTTGGATCTCCAAAGGTCACATCCAGTCCTCATTTTTCATTTCCATCCAGTGGATAGATAAAAGAGAAAATACAAATGCATCCTAAGTCCCTCCTCTCTCCCCATTACTTCTTTCTAAATGTGTGCCCCAGCTTCATCCTAAATCACTTTCTGTAAAAGGCTGAACCCAATTTTCCCACCTGCTTTTTTAGCTCCACCCATAGTCTTAACTATTGACTGCTTTTCTATGGATCTTGAGCAATTAGGACAGTGTCTGGTACACAGTAAGTACTCTATATAAGTGATTGATTTTCCAGAACTTTAGATAAAGGGTCAACTCAAAGCATAAGACTAATGGCTCTTTCCATCCTGTGAGCCCACCAAAGCAGAGTTAGAAGGGTTACTCCTAGGCATTGATCAGGCCATCATTTTTGTCTTTTGGAAATCAGTTGATTTTTCCTTCTTTGCCTACCAAATGAAATCCATTCTGTTATGCTGTCATTCTGGACTTTCTATATTCTGGATATTCTATATCCTGGTCTCCAACTTCATCCTATATGAATATTCTAGATCAATCCAGTCTAAATGGATTAGTTTCATCATTTCCCATATATAATAGTGTATTTAATAATTAATATAAAGCATTAATATAAAGCTTTAACGTTTGTCAAATGCTTTACAGATAGTAAATACTTTTATTCTCACAACTACCTTGGGATGAAAGTGTTGTTATTATTATTATTATCATTTTACAATTGAGGAAACTGAAGCAAATAGAGATTAAGAGACTTGGCCCATGATCATAAACAGCTAGTAAGTGAGGCAGAATTTGAATTCAGATCTTCCTAACTCTATCTCCAGTCCTCTATCCACTGAGCCACAAAGGGGTCTCTAATTATTACTTTTGCTTTCATTAGATTATTACCTATGCAAAGAATGACCTCTGAAAGTAACTGGAAAAGTTTTGAGATTCAGGCTGCAAAAAATCAAGCCTTACAACTAAATAAAAGGATGATGATTAACTTCTATGGGATCCACAAGGTAGTGGATTATTCCTATCCATTCTTTTAATTGAAGACTTTCTTAATTTACATAGTTAGACATGACTATTCTTCCTCTGACCTCTGACCCTGCTAGGACTTCCTCAATTCACTTACCATTTTGCTGGTCTTTTGCATACATATTATATATCCTTAGAGTCTGTAAGCTCCATGAAAGAAGAGACAATGTCTTAGCTAAATTTTGTATATCCAATATTTGCTACAGCTTTACAATCCAATCAATATTTAATAAATGTTTTTGAATTAAATTTTCTTGAAACAACATTAGATTTTTTTAAAAGATCTTTAAAAAAATCCAACAGCAATATAGCACAAAGGTCAATCTTATTTTGAGCAATACCACTAAAAGCATCTTTCTTTGAAATGGAGGACTACAATTTGTAATCTCTACAAAGTATTAATAAATCCTTGTTAATTGACTTGACTTGATTTGACATAACTTTGTGGATAGGGTCATCTTGAGACTTTTGTAAGCTTCGTTGTAAAATGTAAGCTTTGTAAAAATGTAAAAATGTAAATTTTCCAAATTGCTGAAGACATAGAGATAATATATTCTGTCTCCTCAAATCAAATTAACAGAAAAGATACGGAAAAATATAGGAAAATATATCGTTTCCGCAGTTTAATACAACAAACATTTATTAACATTATGCTGAACTCCTGGGACAAAAAATGAATAAGACACAGTCCCTATTATTAGGAGTTTACATTGTAACAGAAAACATAAGATAAATTCACAAATATCTTTATACTCAAACTCTCAAATCTTCCAGTATCATATCTCCAGCTAAGGTTACCTGCCTCATGATATGGTTGCCCCTTTGGTATATTAAATTTAATATATCCCAATAAGACTAAGTTTGAATGTAATTTCCAGTAAAATACAGAATGAGAAAAAGTGACATAAGCAAATGGGATAAAGGAGGAAAGGTTAGTTCCAGTTGGGGATTTTGAAGTGGGACCAAAAGGTCAGAAAAGCCTCATGGAAGAGTAGCAAACTGGATCTTGAACAGAAATGATTTTCATAGTCAAAGATGAGAAGAAGGGGTTGTAAGCAGAAGAAATGCCATTAGCATGGCTGAGATGCCTAAAACATTTATCATAATCAATGAAAGTGAATCTCCCAACTAGCCTTCCTATCATAGAGTAAAAGAAATCAATTTTCTTTTCCAATATAGCCTACTTAAATATTAGCTCACCTGGTCTTGAGTCTTACTTCTAAGCTGCTACATGTATATATTGATGATGATGATGATGGTGATTTCCAAGGTTGTAGTTCGAGGCACAGTGGATAGAGCACTAGCTCTGGAGTTAGGAAAACCTGAGTTCAAACTTAGCATGGGTCCCCTATTAGCTCTGTTTATCTCAGTTTCTTCAACTGTAAAATGAAGATCATAATAAAACCTATCTCATATGGATGTTATGGGAATGAAATGATATTTCTAAAAGCACTTAGCACAATGCCTGACACACAGTATGTGTTATATAAATGATTATTTTCTTCCCAGATGCAATTCTGGAAGATAGTCCCATCTGTTTTTTTTTTTGTTTGTTTGTTTGTTTTAGGTGTTTTGAAGACAACAATACCTCTGTTAAATTACCAAGGTGGGGAAGCAGGATCAGCTCTCATGTTCTTGTGTAAAGATGGGGATCCCAAGTCACCAAGGTATGTCTTATCCTACAGTATCATGTTGAAAAGTTCAGAGTTCTGTGGCTATTTCCCCCAAAGTGAAATAACATCCCATCTGCTCATTCATTCATTAAAATATTCACTTGAATATTTGTTAATATATTATGTTATAAACCCAAAGATCCAAGCTTTTAGAGCAAAAATTCATTATTTGACAAACACTTCTGGGAAAATTGGAAAACAGTATAACAGGAAATAGATATACAACAACATCTCACATCAAATACCAAGATAAGGTCAAATTGTGTACATGATTTACACATAAAGGTGGTACCATAAGCAAATTAGGAGAGCGTGGAATAGTTTATCCCACAGGTCTATAGATAAGGGAAGAATTTAGGACTAAAAAGACATAGAGAGCCTTATGAAATATAAAATTAATAATTCTAATTGTGTAAAATTTAAAAAGTTTTTGCACACATAAAACCAATGTAACCAAATTAGAAGGAAAGTGGAAAAGTGGGGGAAAAATTTACACCAAGTATGTCTAATAAAGGCCTTATTTCTCAAGTATATAGAAAACTTTATAAGAACTTATAAGAATGAAAATCATTCCCCAACTGATAAAGTTAAAGGATATGAATAGGAAGTTTTCAGACAAAGAAATCAGAGCTATCCATAGTCATATGAATAAAATACTCCATGTTACTATTGATTTGAAAAATGCAAATTAAAACAACTCTGAAGTACCAGCTCACACCCAAAAGACTGGCTAATATGTCAGGATGTGGGAAAACTGGGACACTAATACACTGTTGATAGAGTTGTAAACTGATCCAACCATTCTGGAGAGCACTTTGGAACAATGAACAAAGTTCTATAAAACTATGCATAATACCACTCACAACTACTAGATCTATTTATGCAAAATATTTATAGCAGCTCTCTTTGTGGCAAAAAATTAGAAATTGAGGGGATGCCCATCAAATGGCTGAACAAGTTGAGGCATATGATTGTCATGTAATATAACAAGAAATAAGAAATGATATACATAAATGATGAACAGAGTAATTTCCAAAAAACTTTTGAAAGACTTACTTGAACTGATACAAAGTGAAGTGAGCCAAACCAGGAGAACATCCAGGGGTCCTCAAACTATGGCCCGCGGACCAGATGTAGCAGCTGAGGACGATTACCCCCCTCACCCAGGGCTAGGAAGTTTCTTTATTTAAAGGCCCACAAAACAAAGTTTTTGTTTTTACTATAGTCCGGCCCTCCAACAGTCTGAGGGACAGTGAACTGGCCCCCTATTTAAAAAGTTTGAGGACCCCTGTTACAGACAGTAACAGCACTATTATGTGATGCACAACTGTGACTGACTTCTCAGCAATACAATGATCCAAAGGAATCCCAAAGGATCCATGATGAAAAATGCTATCTATCTCCAGAGAAAGAACTGATATCATCTGAATACAAATCGAAGCATACTATTTCTCTTTCTTTTCTGTTATCTTCCTTCCTTCTCTCCCTCCCTCCTTTCCCCCCTCTCTCTCTTTTCCTCTCCCTCTCTCTTTTCCTCTCTCAGAGAGAGAGAGACAGGGGAACAGAGAGAGAGACAGAGAGAGAGAGAGACAGAGACAGAGACAGAGAGAGACAATGAGAGAGACACACACAGAGAGAGAGAGAGAGATCTTCTGGAGGAAGATTCAGAAAAGTATGGATTGGAGGAGAATGAGAAAAGATTGCTGTCAGGAAAGAAGAAGTTGGTCAATTATGTTAAGCTCTGCAAAAAAAAAAATCTAGAAAAATGAACACTAAGAAATTGGTGGCAATTGCAAGGAGCCAAGAACAGGCTATTTATTATAGGAAGGAGCATTGTAGCTAGCTTAAAGAGACAGCAGGATTAAGTAAAGGTTGGAATGTGGAGATCTGAGTATATTTATGGGCATCAGGAAAGGAACCACTGTATAAAGAAAGAAAGATGATTAAATATACTTCCTTAGCTTTGTGTCAGAGTCTATTTCAGATATAGATCAAATACCATCTTCTGTATGAAAGTTTTTTCTGATCTCCCCAAATACTAGTGTCCCCTCTTCAAAACCACCTTGTATTTATCTTCATTAGTATTTAGATTATTTACATTTATTTTGCATATACTTACAAATGTCCTTTTTTCTCTATTTGAATATGAGTTTCTTTTAAGAAGAGAGTATTTCCTTCTTTATATTTCTAGTGCCTAGCACATGGTAGGTGATTTATAAGGAAACGCTTTTTGATTGAATAGGCAAGATATGTGAAAACATGATGAGGTTTTGAATTGTTCAGGAGGGAAGATTGGGAGGCTCATTGAAGTCATCTTCAGTCTTATCGGTAAGGAACAAAGCTAGGTCTTCTATTTTTTGATTTAGCAGACTAGTGGCAACCTCATTCTTTAGGAATAGAGACTACAGAGTAGGGAGATAGACTGGACCTGTGAATTTATTAGTATCAAGAATTCTCACATGAGGAAAAAGCATTCTACTAATGCATACTAGCACTCGTATAGAAGAACTTATTTTGGTTTAGAATGTGAGCAGAATTTAATCTAGGTGAATTTCAGCCCCAAAGCACTCCATTGGAGAGCTCATGAAGGTGAAACCCGTCCAGTCTGTGTAGAGATAGATTCCTCTGTCCAGAGTGCTGGAGGCAGCTGAATCACATGATCAAGCCCTATTCTCAGCAGAAGGAGCTGAAGACTTAGCCCACCTGTCCATTAATATGCCCATCCTTTCATTAATTGTTTACACACTCAAACACACACACCACACATGTTTATATATGTATTTTAGACATATACACATATGTATGTGTACATTTGTATCATGCATTGAGTTGTATGAGTGGGTGTGTGTATATGTATGTATTCTTAATGTGACTGATTATTTGGTTCCTTAGTCCCACATGACATGGGTGAATTCTTGGTGGAAGTGGGAGAGAGAATACCATTAAAAGCAAGAATGAGGATTGTAGGGAAAAGTGACAGCTGACAATCTGATTGAAAGGAAGGAAACAACAGAAATATAAAAATCACAGCAAGTCAGGGGCCTTTCAGTGTGAGGCAAATAGCCTTATGTAATTCAGTATCCTAAAGAGCATTATTGAGAAGAGCCTAATTCTGTGTGTTTCTTACAAATGACCAGAATGATTAGAAGGTTACACTATGATCTATAACTTCTGTTTAATATGAAAGATAAGTATATAGTACATTTTAGAAAAAATTTTCAGCCACATAGTTCAGTTATTGGAAAATTCTTGATTCCCCAACAAAACCAGAAAAAAGGCATTTCTGTATTTGGTAAGGAAAGGGTAGCAGGCCACATTCTGTAATGGCAAAAAGAGTGAATTGCTTTCTTTGGGAAAATGCATTAATTTTTCCAGACCAGAAGGTACCAATTAGTTAATTGCTTCTTTCCATAGCTAAGTGGCCCCTTCTGGCCTGAAAAATCAATACACCTCTGCACAGTATGTAATTTAATTCTTCTTCTGTGGGAAGGTTCAGACACAGGGAACAGTACTGTGTATTCCTTCAGGAAGGGAAGGACTTATTGATCTGAATGGGGATTCTTATTTTAAACTCATTTCTCATTTTAAACACAATAAGACCCAGGGGGAAACAAAAAGCCAGGTGAAAACTGCCACTTGCTTCTACTCAGTTTAACAAAACATAAATGAAAGTACTTGTTACCTTTCTATTAAACATCCCTGCATAATATAAAGTTTCCTGAACCCTTGAATACTCATTTCAAGCAATATTTGGTCCTATAAAATTCCAGCTCATCAAAAGAACATGGATCTGCCCCTTGACACTTACTGCAACAGAACTGAACAGGTGGGAACATTCTGAGTCAAAGTCTTTAAAGATGGCTTCTATTCTTTGTTTTATTTAATTCTGTAAAAATTAAGTTTCATGGGAGATAGCAAATAAAATTATTTTTTAAAAGGGTTTTGGCCTGGTCTTTTTTATCGGAGCCATCTCATATTCTACTTCAGAGCTTCTCAAGTTTTCTTCATCTTGCTTCTTATTGGCACATGCCATAGGGATGTTAGAACCATGGGATTCTAGATTTGGTGCTGGAAGGGATCTTTTAAGCAATCTTATCTACCTGCCATTTTATAGATAGGATCACTGAGGCCAATAGTTTAGGAGGTAATAATAAGTAGCAGAACTGAGAAGGCAATTCATGATGAGATCACAGGTTATGAATCTAGAGATGGGAGGCCTCAGATGTGGTCTGAACCAATCTTTTCATTATACAATTGAGAAAATTGAAAACCAACAAAATTAAGTGATCTGTCATGATCTGAACTCAGGTGCACTGACTCCAAATCCAGAATTTCTACCACCATCCTATTTATTGTCTGTCTCTTCTGCCTTACAGCTTTCTATTCATCCATACCTGTACTCTGAAGCCACATGTTATGTATATATGGATTCCACCCTTACTCACAACACATCTTCCTTTTTCTCTCTACCATGGCCATCAAGTCTTCAGTCCTCCAGATTAAGAATTGGCAAAGGAGAGTGAAAGGATCTAATATTTTGCAACACATCATAAGCATCTTTCCTACTTAACAGATAATCCCTCCATCCTATTCAGTCCTATAAAAGTAAAAAAAGGCAGCTAGATGGTACTATAGTGCAGAGTGTTGAGACTGGAGTCAGGAAGACTGACTTTCTGAATTCAAATCTGACCTCAGACATTTACTAATTTTGTGATTCTGGGAAAGTTACTTAACTCTGTTTCGCCTTAATTTTTTAATCTGTAAAATGAAGGAGAAGGAAAAAGGCAAGCCACTCCAGTATCTCCTGCCAAGAACAACCCAAATTGGGTCATGAAGAATCATAAACAACTAAAAAATGATTGAAAATCAATGCTAAAAGTAAAAATCATTTTAGGTTTTGTCTGCTTGTGTCCTATAAAGATGGGATGGTGGTGAATGAATAAAAGTATCCTTCAAAGGAGGATTGAATCGGGTCTGAAGGGGAAAGAAGTAGAAAAGGCAATAGGACTGCTTAGATTTATACCACCTCAGAGAGTATCAGCATCCTAGCTAGGCGAGAGCACAAACAGGGAACCCCAAATGGTCATTATTGCTGAAATTGGAAGAGTGCAGAACCAAATGAGGTTTAATTACACTATCACATATTTTTAATGTTACTGTTCAATTGTCACTCTTTGTGACCCCGTTTGGGATTTTCTTGGCAAAGATACTGGAGTAGTTTGACATTTCCTTCTCTAGCCCATTTGACAGAAACCGAGGAACAGAGGTTATATTCTTGCTCAGGGTCACACTGATAGAACGTGTCTGAGGCTGGATTTAAATTCCTGAATCCAGGCCCACGCTCTACCCACTGAGCTATCTAGCTGTCTCTGTGTCATTAACAATGAGAGGTAAATGTCTGGCACAACTCTGGGAGCAGAGAGCACGAGGAGGAATGAGCCCAAAAGGAGTGGCAGTCCCCTGCCATGAAGCCACAATGAATGAAAAATTGCAGTCGGAGTCAAGACTAAAGCAGAACCTCTGTGGACTGGTTTTGGGTCTCTAATATACTTCTATTGATTAAATGGGATCACCCTCCCACTCATTGTATAATTTTGAACAAGTCACTTCCATCTATGAACCTTAATTTCCTTATCTATACAATGGGTTTAATAATAGCACCTATCTCTCAAGGTTGTCATGAAATTGTAGAGTTTAGCACAATGCCTGGCACCTAGTAAGTACTATATAAATGTTGGCTATTATTATTCTTGTTTTTGCCATTATTATTATCAATATTCTATAATTCAAAATGATTTGTATTTTAAAACAACTTCATGCATACGTATATATACACTTAAACATACATGCATATTTACATTTATTTACATACGTGACATATACCTGTGCATGTGTATGTCAGTGTGCTAGAGTAGAAAGACAGCAGGTTTGATAGATTGTAATTAGAAAGACTGGGTTCATGTCCAATCTCTGACACATACTGGTTGTATGACCTTAGATAAATCATTTAACCTCTCAATGCCCCACACAATTCTCTAAGGTTATAAATTACACAGAAAGTGCTGACCTACATTGTTCCAAAGAGTTTCCTTATTCATTGGTTCCTAATACTTAATGAAATCATAGCACCAATCTCTATCCCGATATATTTATACTAGCATCTTGTTCCCTGAAGGATATCACCCATAACCTGCTTCTTTTCTTTCCTTTCTCTAGATTTGATCACTTGGTGGCAATAGAGCGCTCAGGGAGGGCAGCTGATGGCAATTACTACAATGCTCGAAAAATTAATATTAAGCATCTGGTTGACCCCATTGATGATCTTTTCCTTGCTGCACAGAAGATCCCTGGAATCTCATCAACTGGTAAGAGAACATGAAAAACTAGGATTAAGAGGACAGGGTCTCAGCATGGAAGACTGCCCATTAAGTGCTCAACCAAAATTTGTTGCTGTTCTGTCATATCTGACTCTTTATGACCCATGGAATTTATCCATGAGATTTTCTTGGAAAAGATAACAGAGTGATTTGCTATTTCCTGTTCTAATGTGTCTCCATGTTATGGATGAGCAGCTAAGGCAAAAAAGGGTTAAATGATTTACCCAGGATCATACAGCTAAGTTAGTACCTAAAGCCAGAATCAGACTCAAAACTTCCTGACCACAGGCCTAATACTTATCCACTATACCAACTAGTTGCCCCAAATCAAAATTTGGACTATTAATAATAGTTTACTTCTCTATAGATTTATTGTTTACAAAAATATACATATATATTTAAAGCCAAGTTAATAGATCCCAGATTAAGAATTCCTGTAATATATTATTTCATTTTATCCTTATATAACATGTGAGATAGGTAGGGCAGGTGTAATTCTTATTGTACACATAAGGAAATATACTCTGAGATGAAAAGTGATTTTCTGAGATTACACAGATATTTAGTGTCAGAGCCCAGATTCAAACTGAAATCATGAAAATAACTACCTCAGAATGGGAAAAATCAACAAAATAGGACAATATATTGAAGTCTGAAAATATGAGCAATGTACAACACTCATATTCCTTCCATCTCTGCAATTGGTGAAAAGGAATGTCTTTTATCTCTTCTTTCAGGTCACACTTATTCTTTGTAATTTTATTACATTCACTTGAGATTTTTTTGTGTTTTTTCTTTCAATTTATATTATTGTAATCTTTTTGTATATTATATTCTTGATTCTGTTTATTTTACCTTTTTTTTGCTTTTCTATATTCATCATATTTGTCATTTAATACAGCACAATAATATTGTTAAGTTTATATACCATGTTTTGTTTGTTATTTAAAAGGAACATCTCAGGAATGTGTATATATTATCCTTATGTGGGGTCATGGTACATGGTACATCTCTGTATTGTTCCAATGTGCTTACATGTGCTTCCAAATTGAATATGTGCTTCCAACAAAACCATCTTTCATCCACAAGCATTCAAAGAGTTTAATCTAACTAAGCATAAAGGAAAACCAAGTAGATGGGTATCTCTTATTCAGGCTATGATATAGGATAAACTGACACCTAATACTGCCACTCCATCAGTACTCTGGACAGATCTACAGGTGAACAATGAGACAAATTAAATAGGAGAAAGACAAGAAGACTGGATTGTATTTGGAGAATTATTTGTTGCTTTGGATAGGTGCAAGCTTCTCTCCTCACCTCAATTCATCAAACATTTAGTGAGCTACTTTGTTCAAGGGAATATAAACAAACAAGCAAAAAATAAATATTCCCTGATTGCAAGATGTTGCCATCCTAATGTGTACAACACTTAGATAAATAAACAAAAGTATATACAAAATCATGCAATAAAACCTCATCTTTCAAACACCAATATTCTTCTAATGTTATCATATGATTATAAAACATAAAATACTAGTCTCCAAAGAATCAAAACACTGGTCACCCAAAAGGCAAGATAGGGATAATTAGACTAGGGCATATTTTTTAAAACTCAAAAGTTTTACTGATATCTTTTAGCATTTTTATGCCATTGTAATTTCTGATATGCCTATTCTGTTTTTTTTTCCTTTGTAACACAGAAAATAGTTAAGTAGTGATAATAATAACAATAACTAGAATTTATAGAGAGCTTTAAGATAAATAAAGCCTTTTTCATTTTTTTTTTTTTTGCTCATTTGATCTTTACAAAACCCTGGGAATTAGATGTTATTATCATCCCCATTTTATAGGTGAAGAAACTAAGGCTGATAGATGTTAAATGATTTACTTAGAGTCACACAACTAGTTAGTATATGAGACAGAATTTGAAATCAGGTTTTCCTAACTGTAACTATAACACTATCTATTGTACCACCTCTCTATATAATCAATAGTATATGGCATTCTGCACTTGAATTTACCTACCTTTCTAATGAGATGGTAAATTAGTCTCATAATCTGCATACTGGAACCAATATTGATTACCATATTTCATCTGAATGCTTGTGACTTTTTGTGTCATTTTCATTTAAATTGTAGTAGCATATCCTTTTCTGTCTAATGCTTTCTCTGCTTTATATCAATTAGCTCATAAAAATATGCCCATGTTTTCCTGAATTCCTCATGTTTGTGGTTTTCTTGTGCTATCATAATATTCCTTTATTATTCTACAGTTTATTCAGCCATTCTTCCAATCAAGGAGGTATTTTTGATTTGTTCTGATTCCAATGTGTCCTTCTATTTATATATAGGATATATTTTACTGGTATAGGGAAGTCCCAGGTAAGAAAGCTCCCTCTACCAATGCTAGTTGGCATCTTCTCTGTAATTTACACAATGTTGAACAATTGCTTTAGAGCATTGAAAAGTATAAGAAAATGAAAAAGGCATAAGA
The DNA here is from genome assembly GCF_016432865.1 of Antechinus flavipes. Taxonomy (NCBI): domain Eukaryota; kingdom Metazoa; phylum Chordata; class Mammalia; order Dasyuromorphia; family Dasyuridae; genus Antechinus; species Antechinus flavipes. Next base: position 296,714,660 of record NC_067399.1, on the reverse strand, counting down.
GAATTGACTGCAATTACAGTCAATGACTCAGAAGTAAGACTTAAATTCAGAACTTCCTGGCTCTGAAGATTGCTTCCACTATGACTAGGACTAGAGCTACTACTACAACTTCTCTTCTTCCTCTTCTACTGCTATACTATTTCTACTACTCCTACTATGCTTCTACTACTATAACACTACTACTCTATAGTAGTTACTACTATAACAATTTCTCCACTTCTACTACACCACCATTATTACTACTACCATACTATTATTACTACTATAAATTCTCTACTACTACTACTACTACAACAATGTCTCTATTATTCTACTACTACTATCATGATTAGAATTTCTCTACTGCTACTACTACTGCTGCTGCTGCTGCTGCTAGTGTTATTGCTACTACTACTACTACTATATCTATTACTGCTCTTGCTACTACTACTATCATTACAATTTCTCTACTATATTAGTACTATCACTATTAGAATTTCTCTACTACTACTACTACTACAATATCAACTAATGCTATTGCTACTACTATTACTACTATATCTATTAAAGCTGTTGCAGTAATATATATTACTAATATAGTATTACTATCACTATTAGAATTTCTCTACTATGATTACAATATCTACTACTGCTGTTGCTACTACTATTACTACTACTTTACTATAGTATTACTACTACTGCTATTCTCTATCTCCATCTGTCTCCATTTGTTCTCTCCTTTCTCTCTTCTTCGTTCTCTTTTCCTCTCTGTCCCATTCTTCCCTTCCCTTCCCTCCTCTCCTCAAATTTTCCCTTTGCTTATCTACTCTCCTCTCCCTTCTCTTCAGTTTTTTTGTCATCTTTTCTCACTCCTCTCCTTTCCCCCCTCTTCTCTGCCCCCTTCTTCTTTCTCTTTTCTTCTTCTTTCTCCTCTCCCATCCCCTCCTTACTCCTCTGCTTTCCTCTCTTTTTTCTCCTCTCCTTTTCTTCCATTTCTACCATTTCTCTCTAAATTATTTATTGATTTTTTCCAAAATGGTAAACTAATTCAAAGGTCCATGACTGGTTTAGTTTGTTCTAGATTATTAAAGAAGAATTATATGCAAGGAATAATATAAAACCTATCATTTAGGAAATGTATGACTAGAGAAGTATTCAGGCACTCAGATTAGCCTAAGTATTCCCTTGGTATCCATATGATGTTAAGAGGCTCATAGATATAGAACTGGAAGGAAGACATCTAGTTTGACCTCTTCATTTTGCAGAAAAGGAAACTGAATTCCATAGAAGTTGTGTGGCCCAAGGCCACAAAGCTAACAAGTGGGTAAGGAATTTGAACATAGGTTCTCTGATCTGAAATCAGTATTTGTTCCATTGTACTATACTAATCATGGAGGATCATAGAATTATAGATTCTCTGTGTAGAATTTAGGGGGAAACAAGGACAAGGGTCATATAGGAAAAGAAAAAATGGATGAGAGAGAAGAGCAGCCATATTCATGGATCTCCTATTAAGAACAGTATACTTTATCCTATCATCATACTGTGTCTAATTAAATGAACATGTATTAAGCACTTACTGTGCACAGAACACTGAACCTGGCATTGGGGAAGGTTCAAAGATGAAACACAATCTCTGCCCTCAATGAGCTCACAGTCTAGTAAGGAGAGATGAAAGATCCATGAGCACATACAGATGACAAGAACACAGGGAAGACCCAGCCTCTAGTCCTGACTTTGCTACTAAGTTGTTTTGTGATCTTGTATAGGCCATTAAGCATCTCTGTGATTTTGTAATCTTGTGACTTTAGAGATTTATATATAGGATGGTGATAGGGACTGATCAGTTTCATTAGTATAGGGAATTATGCCAGTGAAAGTACAATTTTTCTGGTTTTCCTGTAAAGTGAGAGTTATACCAGATAGTAAACTAGATAAAAGAGGTTCCGTTCCAACTGCTTGATCAATCTTGGTCATATTAATAATATAGCATTGGTCATTTTAGTGTGACTATATAGTATTGGGGAAAAGATTGGCAGCTTCCACGATTGACTATCTAGTAGTAAATTAGCAAAATTAATAAAGCAGCTTAATGAATAGAGCCCTGGGCCTGGAATCAGGAAGATTGTTGTAGTAGTAGAGGGGTAGTAGAAGTAGGAGTAATAGCAGTAGTGTAGTGTTGACACTTACTAGCTATGTGACTCTAGCCACTTACCCTCTATTTGCCTTAATTCTCTGGAGAAGAAAATGGCAAACTCTCCAGTACCTTTGCCATGAAAACCCCATGGACAGCATGTTCTGCGGGGTCATGGAAAGTCAGTCACGACTGAATAACAACAATAGTACCTTAGATTCTCTGGAAGACATGACATGGTTAATAAATAACTGGGTTAAGTTTGAAAGGGTTAATACAACTCCCAAAGAGACACAGTCTCTTGGCGCAGTGGGAAAATTAGGCTCATCTTCTTATATTCATTTACAACTCTGTCTGAAGACTCCAAAGCATTTCCCAGACTCATTAGTCCTCTCAGCTGCCTCTGAGGTTTCAATGAGACAATTAGATGCCTCTGAGATGATTAGACAATAACTGCAAATTGCTTTTGAAGTTCCCAGAAAGGCTGCTCCAGAAATAGAGGGCAGCATTCCCTTCTCATAATTGCTTCTTCCTCTCCAGCACCTGGCCTCCTGAGCTGGAGGACATTTGTGTTTCCAGGGTTGGGTAAGGTGATTGGCACCTAGCATGGTGGCTAAGTAATCAAGTGTGGTGTGGGAGGAGACGGCTAAGTGGCATCATAGCCACAGAGCACCTGCCCCAGACTCACCCTCCTGAGGTCAAATCTGGCCTCAGACACTCACTAGCTGTGTGATCCTGAGCAGGTCATTTAACCCTGTTTGCCTCAGTTTGCTTATCTGCAAAATGAGTTGGAAAAAGGAAATGGCAAGCCAGTCTTTGCCGAGAAAACCCTAAATGGGCTCCTGAAAAGTTAGATGTAACTTAAACAACTGAAGAACAACAACAAAAGTGGCCTAGAAGAGAGCTCTACAATTGAATTTAGGAGACATGAGTCTGAATTCTTTCATTATTCGACATGTGACCTTGTAAAGGTTTCCTCTCTATAAGAACAAAAAAGCATCATGGTGTAGTACCAATGATTGGTTCACAACCCCTTTGTGGGTCCATAACAATGATCCAAGGGCTCCATGCTAAAGTGCTAGGCAAGCATCAGCTTCTGTAAAAATTGATTATTGATTTATTGACAATATAATATAATATTGCTAATACCTGGGTTACCTAATTTTCAGGATTATTGTGAGGAAAATGCTTTGGTGCTAAGCAAGCGCTTTACAATTTTTATCTCATTTGACACTTACAATGACTCATGTTCGTAGGTATTATTCTTATTTTATAGATAAGGAAACTGAGGCAAATAGGGATTAAGGACTTGCCTAGTATCACATTGCTAGTAAATGTCTGAAGTCAAATTTGAACTCAGAGCTTCTTGATTCCAGGCCCAGCACCCTACCCATTGCACCAAAACAACTGCCAGCATTTGTGTAGTGCTATAAGATTTGCACAGTACTTTACAAATATTATTCATTTTATTCCCACAATGGCACTGGGAAGTAAATGCTGTTATTACCCCCATTCTATAATTGGGACAGACAAAGGTTAAATTATTTGCCCAGAATCACACAGTGATTAATAAATATCTGAGGCAAGATTTGAGAGTCCAGACCCAGTGTGCAATTCATTAGATCACTTAGCTGAAAAGACTGGGATTTAAAGGGATCACTCAATCAACAAGCCTTTGAACATCAGTGAAGGAAACAATATATATTCAAGTAGAGATAAAAGACTGAATCTGTGGTTTCAGTGATATGAGAAACTCCCAGAAAAAGAAACTACCAATGTAGTTTCTTCTATCTCTGGGTCACTTAAGCTTCTCCCAAATACCTCATTTACCACAACTGACAGGCATAATATTATTGTTTTTATTTTTTTATATAAGAAATGACCTTCCTTCTTTCTCTCATGAAACTGATCTGCTTATCCATTTCCCCTTCTAATGTAGGTATTGGTGATGGAGGGAATGAACTTGGCATGGGAAAAGTCAAAACATCTGTGAAGAAGTACATCAAGAATGGGGATGTCATAGCTTGTGATGTGGAAGCTGATTTTGCTGTCATAGCTGGTAAGATGCCCACAGAGTCAGTTAATAAGCATTCATTAAGCACCTACTCTGTACCAGGCATTGGGCTAAATGCTAGGGATATTAAGACAAGCAGTCCCTTCCCTCAAAGAGCTTATAATTTTAATGAGAGAAACAATGTTAAAAAATACATAAAAACAAATTATATAAACAGTCAACTAGTAAACATTTGAAGCACCCACTATGTTTCAGGAACTATGTTAAATGCTAGGAATATAAAGCATGCAAAAGATAATCCCTGCCCTTGAGGAGCTTATAATCTAATGAATAATTGCAAAAAAATGTACAAATTATATAATCAATCAATCAATCATCAAGCTTTTATTAAATACCTACTGTTGTGCCCAGTCACTGTGCTAAGCACCAAAAATCCAAAAAAGGTAAAAGAATATATAGGATAAATGAGAAGCAATTTAGCAATGAGAAAGCACTAGAATCAAGAGGAGTTAAGGAAGGCTTCCTATAGGATGTGGATTTTTATTTGGAATTTAAAGGAAGCTGGGAAGTCAATAGTCTAAGTAGAGGAGAGAGGGCATTCCAGGCCTCCCTGGAGAAAGGGGAAAAGCAAAGAAAATTTCCTGAGCTGAGAGAAGAAGCATCTTGGGTTCAGTTTTGCTTTGTTCTTTGTCAAGGAAATCATTTAAGTGACTTGCCTGGGTCATACAGCTAGTTAGTGTCAAGTATCTGAGGCTTGATTTGAATTCAGGTTCTCCTGATTCCAGGGCCAGTGCACTACCCACTGCACCACCCAACTACCTCAAGTTTGTTCATAGAACAGCCAGAAATCCAGTGTCACTGGATGAAAGAATGAGGTACAATGGTTTACCTTAATGATTATATCATATAATAGTTCAAATTTTATATAATTATTATATAATAATAAATACATTTAATAGACTATTTTATTAATTGAATAAATTAAATCTATAATTATGTTGTTTTAATGTAATATTATATATACCAATAATTTTGTGCTATATGTAATATAATTTTTATTATAATATGATCATATATAACTGCTATATATAATTATTTAATGATATATTCACATTTATATAAAGCTTCATGATTTAAAAGCGCTGACTCCTGTACTCCTAACACTCCTCTAAGATAGATAATATAGATCTATTATCCTATTTTACAGAAGAAGGGCTGCAGGGTGAGAAGGGTGAAATGATTTGTCCAATTTAACCCAATTAGTAAGTGAATGAGTTAGTTCACAAAATCTTTTGTCATCAAGTTTAAAGTTAGTCAAAAGGGATGTTGTGAAATCCCTCCTGGAGCTCAGTAACAAAATTGAACCTCTTCTTTCTGGATGGTTTAGGGTGATTCTTCCTAAAGACAAGGAAATGAAACAAGCCTTCTAGTTTTTTTGGTGCTGTAATTTAGCATGTGTTTTCTGTTTCAGGTGTTTCTAATTGGGGAGGCTATGCTCTGGCCTGTGCACTGTATTTACTGAATATGAACAACATACATGGGCGCTACCTACAGAAAGCTGTTGGGTTATCCACCACCTCATCAAAAGCACCAGCCTGGGCTCAGGCTCTCCCATCTGTCATAAAGGTAATGGACTACCTAATGCTTATATGGAGGGGAAGGATGGAAAAGTTCTTTTTCATTTAGTTCACCTCTCTAATAATACAGATTATAATCCTTCCATGCAGATCCAAACTTGGAGACTTTTGAATATGACCTTTCATAAAATTACCACATGGGGTCCCCTCAACTTGCCTTAATCCAATTCTCTTGATATCCCAAGGATATCATGGCAGATTCTGGCTGTTCATTTTGTCATCCCTCTCGTTCTGAGCCTATCTCCTCTTCCTGCTCCTAAATTTCCAGTTAGTTTTTAGTCCTGTTCCTCTTTGAGATTTCTGTTCACAGCCACCATATATATTCCCCTCCATCACCTTGTGGATATTTCCTTACAATTCTTTGTATAATAGAATATTGGCATTGAAAAAAAATGAACCTTTGTTTCCAAAGTGAAGCTTAGGATCATTAAAGATACTTGGCAATTTCCTGAAGACAATTAATTCTGATTTTCTCCTCATTCAACTCTGGGTCCAATACAATGTTCATAGGCACTGTTTGCACACATTCCAAATACTCATAATCTCTACACTATGTATAATGAAAAGCTTAATGAAATCAAAACCATGGGGGAATAAGATGAGGCATATATTATCATCCTATCTGCTACTGGAATTGTCCCAAAGAACCTTTCAGTGAATTTATAGAAGATGAACTTACATCATAATACTTTTATTAAATTACAAAAAGCAATTATTTTATCTACCTATGCAATATAGTCTCCAGAACATTGAATGTAAAAGAATAATAGCAGAATGTCAGAATTGCTTTTGTCTGAGCACCATTGAAAAGATGAAAATGACATTATTAATAATAACAATAATTCACTGATCCATGATCTCACTGTTGGGAGTATTCTCTGTATTGATACAAATAGCAGTCCATCCATATCTTTTCAATCTGGGTGATTTTTGTCCCTGTCCTTTGATAAATCATCTATATTGGAGCCACCCATATAATCTGGAAATATTCTTTTATGCCTTTTGATGGTATGTATTAAAACTGTGGAATGAAAACTAACATAAAAAATAATGAAAGGTGAACACAAAACAAGCCTTAAGATGTGTAGAGATGAGGAGAAGTAGGTGACAGTAAGTTCTTCGGCAAAGAAGATAAAGGAGAGAACAGTGTAAGCTAGCTTCATAAGGGAAAGTTTTAGAAACGTTTGAGCTGAGTCTTAAAAGATGAACAAAAGAGAAGAGAGAGGGGCATTTCTACCAGGAGCAGAAATCCAAAACCAAATTTCAAAGTAGAAATTGTAAAGAGTATAGGCTAGGGAGGCACTTATGTAACTACACAGAATGGACAGAAGAGTTAGGAGAACATGGTAGAGGGTTTGTTGTGAAGATTTTGTTTAAAGGAATGATGGGACAAATTATAGAAAACCTGGAAATGAGGAGTTTTAACTTGATTTGATGAAAAAGAAAGAGAGCTATTGCGGGTTTTTAAGCAAAGGGGATACTATCACGAGTTGATCTCTTCTTTTCTTAACCACTATAGACAGTGTTTAGAGGGTATCATTGTGTTATTGGCATTATACATTAGGAGGAATATTGACCAATTGGCACATATGCAAAGCAGGGCTTGGAAGTCAAGTTATATGATAAATGGGAGAGGAAATGAGGAATGGAGAAGTAAAGACATTGGAGGACTAGAAAAGTTGTCTTCAAGTATTGCCATTTGGAAACAGGAGTATTATTACTAATATTCATAAAAATTAAATTTATTGTTAATGATAGTGATAACTGGCAATTATATGACACTTTAAGATTTATGAAGCATTTTATGTATATTATCTCATTTGAGCCCCATAACAATCCTGTGAAGTAGGTACTATTTTTTATCCTTGTTTTACAGATGAGGAAGCTGAGGCTGAGAGAGTTTAAATAACTTGCCCAGAATCACAAATATAAGTAAGAATCTGACTGTTGGGCAGCTAGGTGGATAGAGCAGAGGGCCTAGAGTAGGAAAATCTGAGTTAAAATTCAGTCTCACTTAGTGGTTGTGTGACTCTGGGTGAAAGTTCAGAATAAAATCTATCAATCATTATTTGATTGATTGATAGATGTGTCTACTACTTAGACTCAAGATGGCAAAGTAAAGCAGCAAAAGTTTGCTTGAGTTCTCTCCCAAACCTCTCCAAATACCTTTGAATAATGGCTCTAAACAATTTTTAGAGTTTCAGGACCCACAGAAAGATGGAATTGAACAATTTTCCAGTGAAGATAATTTAGAAGGTCAGCAGGAAATGCTGGTGGAAGGGCAGCACAACCCTGGCCCCAGCAAATCATGAGCAGATCTTGGAAGCTACTGAATTGGCAAAGGCAGCTACAGCAGTTCTTGGAGGTCTCAGCTCACAGACAGTAAGGATTGAACAGCTGAACAGAAGAGGTCTCTTTATTGTCACTGAAGCAGGACTCTGTTGCTTTACTCATATAGAGATTCAGGATACAGGATCATAGTTCTAGGGCAGAAAAGAATGCTTGTAAGTCATTCGCAGAATAGAGTTTGGTCCAATGGAGCAGTAAACACACTTCTTGGATCACACTACCTTGGAAGGACTAAAAACTTACAAGTCTAGAAGGGTCTCTGAAAACAGCTGCACAAATTCCCTGAAGCTTGGTACAGTACACTCTCCACTCAAGAAACAGAGCCCTACTTTAACAGATTGGAGAAATGAGCAAACAACAGAAAAAAATTCTGATGATAGATGGGGACAAGGAAGGTGAAAATATACACTCAGAACAAGATAACAAAGCCAAAGCTCCTACATCCAAAAATCCCAGAAAAATAAAAATTGGTCTCAGGACATGGAAGATCTCAAAAGGGATTCTGAAAATCAGGTAAAAGGTAGACAAAAATTGGGAAGAGAAATGAGCATGATGCAAAAGAAAGGACAAAAAACTAATGAGAAAAATCTCTTAAAAAGGAAAATAATTCCTTAAAAATTAGATTTGAGCAAATGGAAGCTAATGGCTTTATGAGAAATCACACAATAAAAGAAAAACAAAAGAATGAAAAATACAAAAACAATGTGATATATTTCATTGGAAAAACAGCTGAGTTGGAAAATAGATCCAGGAGAGATAATTTAGAAATTAGTGGTATATCTGAAAGCCATGATCAGAAAAAGAATCTAGCTATCATCTTTCAAGAAATTATCAAGGAAAACTATTCATTACAGATATTCTAGAATCAATGGGTAAAATAGAAATTGTAAAAATTCATCAATTAACTCCTGAAAGAGATTCCAAGATGAAAACTCCCAGGAAAATTGTAGTCAAATTCTGAAACTCCCGGGTCAAGGATAAAATATTGCAAGCATACAGAAAAGAAAGAATTCAAATATAGTGGAGCCATTGTCACAAGATTTAGCAGCTTCTACATTAAAGGATTGGAGGGCTTAGAATATTTTATTCCAGACAGCAGTGGATCTAAAATTACAATCAAGAATATCTGCCCTGCAAAAATGAGTATAATCCTTCAAGAGAAAAGGTAAAAAATTCAAGCATTTGTGAAAGCTGAATAGAAAATTTGACTTTCAAATACAAGTCTCAAAAGAAACATAAGGGGTTAATCAAGAATGGGAAATCATAAAGGATTTAATAAGATTAATTTGTTTATATTCCTCATGGGAGGAAGATATTTGTAACTCATAACTTTCTCATTAGTAGGGTGATAAGAAGAAATATACATAGAGGATGACTTTGATGGGATGTACTTTGAGGAATATACTGAGAGAAAGAAAAAGAAAAAGGTAGAATGGCATAAATTATTTGCCATATAAAAGGCAAGAAAAAGCTTTTACAGTTGAGAGGAAGCAGGGGAAGGGAGGGAGGGAGTGAAGCTTACTCTCATCATTATTGGTTCAAAGATGAAATGGAAAGTTCAGTATGGATATATCTTACCCTGCAGGAAAGTAGGAGAGAAAGGGGATACAAGGGCAGGGAGAGTTATAGAAAAAAGGTTATATTGGGGGAAGGAGAGATTGGAAGCAATACACTTTTGAGGAAGGATAGGATGAAAAGAGAGGGAGAATAGAATTAAATGGATGAAAATTCAGTTAGCATAATAATTATGATAAGAATTTTGAAGCAAGTTTCTCTGATGATATAATACCAGAGAAACTGAAGGAAGATAGAGATTAGAGAGTATTTAATAATTTATTTGAAAGGTAGAGATTTACTGGGATCAAATGGATCCATGGTTTGGTTCTAGGTCTGAATGAGACTATCGTCTCCAAGAATCCAAAAGCCAATGTGAGTTCTCAGTGACATATACATTTGGCTCAGATACAGGGGGTAAACAAGGCAGTGGCGGAGTCAGAGTGCTAAGAACAGGAACAGGACTCTGACAGGGTGGGAGGAGGCACCGGACATTCTGGGATTGGGAGAGGCATTCTGATAAGTAGGGAAGTGCTGGAGTCATGATGTCTAAGATAGAAGGTCTTTTATCCTTATCAAATATTCTAATGATTAGGAGGGAGGGATAGTGTTGCAGGATTGACCAGAACAATTAGGAACTGAGGCAGGACAATTTAGGGAAAGGGAGTCAGGATAATTAGGGAAACTGAGTCAGAATAATAAAAGAGAACTGTGGTACAACATGAAAGTCTAATCTCTCAGGTGTATAAGAGAACTGAGTCAAATTCATATATATATACATATATATATATATGCCATTCCCAATTGATCAAAAGATAATTTATGCCCAAAGAGCTATAAAATTATATGTATTCTTTGATCTAACAATATTGCTACCAGTGATATATCCCAAAAGATTTTTTTTAAGAGGAAAAAGACCTATATATGCAAAAATATTTATAGCAGCTCTTTTCTCAGGGCAAAGAGGTAGAAATTGAGGAGATACTCATCAATTGGGGAATGTCTAAATAAATTGTGGTATGTGACTATGATGGAATACTATCGTTCTATAAGAAATGATGAGCAGAGTGCTCTCAGAAAAACTTGGAAAATCCTCCATGAACTCAAGCAAAGTGAAATATACTATTTACAAAAGGATGATCAATTGTGAATGACTTTGCTATTCTTATTAAAACGATGATCCACAACTATTCTGAAGGATTTATTATGAAAAATGCTATTCATACCCAGAGAAAGAACTAATTGTATTTGAATATAGATTGAAGCATACTTTTTTTTAAACTTTATTTCTTAAGGGTTTTTTTTGGGGGGGGTGGTGGAGAATCTATGTTTTCTATTGCAATATGACTTGTATGAAAATATTTGCATACCTTCACATGATTTTTTCTTTTCCAAGATGAACATAATGTTACATGTGTCACTAAGCTAATAGCTATTTTGCAAGTTTTTCAGCTTGTATTAACCAACTAGTAAACATCTTGAATTAAAGAAATGGTATACAATCCCTAGTTACTGTTTTGTCAATGTTGCATCTGACTCTTTGTGACCCCATTTGGAGTTTTCTCTGCAAAGACACTGGAGCAGTTTGCCATTTCCTTCTCTAGCTCATTTTATAGATGAGGAAACTGAGGCAAACAAGATTAAGTGACTTTGTCCAGGATCACATAGCTAATAAGTTTTGAAAGCCATATTTGAACTCAGGTCCTCCAGATTCCAGGCCATCTACCTATTTACAAAGTTCCTAGTAGGAAGTCAATTTGGAGACTATCCTCAAAGGTGAAATCTATTTTTGAATATAGATAGGATCATAAGATTGAAAATACAGTGGGAATTTAGAGACCATCTAGGTTGCTTAGGCCAGGGATTCTTAATGTTTTAGCCCCTTTCTTTTCACTTTTTTCATGCCAGGAACCCTTTTGGCAGTCTAGTGAAACTTTTATGTATGATTCTGGGAAAGTCACTTAACCATATTTGCTCAATTTCCACATCTGTTAAAAAAAAAAAAAAGATAATCTAGCATCTTTGCCAAGAAAAACCCAAATAGGGACACAAAGAGTCAGACAGGAGTGAAATGACTAAACAACATGATCTCCTTTTTTAAAAAATATGTAATGAAAGGAAATGGTAAATTTCACTTAGAGATTAATGAAAATATTTTTTCCCAAGTTCACTGACCTTCTGAAATTTACCTACACATGGTTCCATGGATCCCAAGTTAAGAACTCACATATATCAAATGATCTCTCTTTTTTCTTATAACTCTTTTTATTTATTTAATATATCAAATGATCTCTCTTTTTTTGTATAACTCTTTTTATTTATTTAATATTGTTCCCCCAGTTACATTTAAAACAATATTTTACATTTGTTTTTAAATTTTTTGAGTTTCAGACTTTTGCCCTTGTCCCACCCCCAACCTCATTAAGAAACCACATGTGAAATTACTCAGAACATTTCCATAAAAATCATGTTATGAAAGAAAACAGCTCTCTCACTCTAAAAAACAAAAAAAAAAAAAATCCTCAAGAAAAAGAGAAAAAAAGAAAGAGAGAGTATACTTCAATCTGTATTCAGACACAATCAGTTCCTTCTCTGAGTATGGTAAGTCCTTCATAGTAGTTGTGGATCATTGTACTGCTGAGAATAGAAAAGGCATTTACAACCGATGATCTCTAATTCTAAAGAGAAGGACACTGAGATTAAGAGAGACAATGTGGCCTGGCCAGGACCACATAGGGAGTAAGAGTAAGAACTGGAATTCTTACCCAAATTCTGTGGCTCCAAATTTAGTGTAATCTTGCCACTCTACTTCAAACTTCCTGGCTGTGGGGAGTTGGGGTGGGGAAGTGTTTGGGGCTTTCTTGAATATGATTTCTGACTCACAGAAGAAAGAATTAATCAGAGCAAGGAAATACCCTAGTCTGATTTCAACCAGTCAAGGATGGAAAATTCACCATTATGGTTTTCCATCCGATCCTCTAGCTCCCTGCTTTTCTCTTTGTACAGAAATGGGTTTCCCCTTCTGTTTTGGGAAATTATGTGTTATTGTTCATGAATGTTTTCAGATTCAGATTTTTTTGATATTATCTAGCTGGGACCCCTAGGAAGAGGCGAAAAGGAGGGAAGTATAAAGGAAAGGAGTTGATCTTTGAAGTGATGTATGGAATATCAAAGAAAATCTGGGGAAGTTGGTGGGCATAAGGAATGTCAGTCACCTCTATTCTGCAAATAAACTAAGAACTGAGGGTCAAGAGGGGGGAAAAAGAACTTTGTAGGTATGTCAGAAAGGAGCTTGATCTTTAAAAGAAGAAGCAATCAAGCTTCTGATTTTACAATCAGGAGCTGATAATAACTAGGGAAGTGTATTGCTTACTAAGAAATCACAAATAAAACTTTATTGTTATTCTTGAGCCATTTCAGTCGTGTCCAACTTTTCTTGGCAAAGATCCTAGAGTGGTTTTCCATTTCGTTCTCCAGTCCATTTTACAGAAACGGGATTAAGTAACTTGCTCAGGTCACTAAATGTCTGAGGCCAGACTTGATGCGTCTTCCTAATTCCAAGCCTACTGCTCTATCCACCCACAAATGAGATTTGGCTGAAATAAAACAGAAAACATTGAACTTTACTAAAATATAGAACTAGGCTTACGGTCTGGTTAAGGTCAGAAGAACAGAGAGAAGTCAACAATTCTAGTCAACAAACATTTATTAAGCAGCTATCACGGGCCAGGTGATGTGCTAAACACTGGTTGTTCTTTGTTCTCAGAGGACCAAAATGGCATCCCCATAATGGAGTGAAGGTTTAGTGTCTGACTGGCTGTTCAGACCAATCTGAGCTGGGAAGGCTCTACCACAGGGGACGAATAGCATGTGTGAACATTTGAAGGAAAGATGTCTAAATCTGCACACTCCTCATTTCTTTTGAGCCACCACAATTCTGTTTCACAGCTCTTTCTTTGATGCTGGCCCACCATGTTGGACAGCCCGGTGCCAGCGTCTCCCATGGCTCACAGCTAATTCCCAAGTTACTGGACACTGGGCTCTGTTTTCAAGTTAAATTGCCAACTATTCAAATTCTATTGCAGAGAGCACAACTCTGAGGAGCTGGCCACATTATTCAAATGCCAAATGTACATTTGCCTAAAAGACTATTTTTACCAAAAACTGGTACAAAGCAGGCACATGGTTGTCAGAAGAAGCTAAATACTAGAGATAGAAGGGAGACAAAAATATCTATGGGGAAGATGACATGCAAAAAATCCATATACAAACAGGATACATATACACACACACACACACACACACAATATACAAGATATATTTGAACTAGAATCTCAGAGCAAAGGCACTAAGATTAAGGAAGACTGGAAAAGGGTTCTTTTTAAAAGTTGGACTTTCACTAAGACTTAAATGAAACTAAGTAAGTCAGGGAAGCCAAGAGAAAGAGTTCAGGTATGGAGGAAAATCATTGAATATGTAAAGTTGAGAGATCACGTTTTGGCTAAACAATAGCAAAAAGGCCAGTATCGCTGGATGAAATGTTCTCTCTAAAATATAATGTTCTCTATTGAGATTTTCTTGGGGTTTCTGTGAGCAGCCTTCGTTTCAGCTCAGTAATCACCAGGAGAACAGCCAGATATTAAAGTCCAAATCCTTTATTGTCTCTTTCCAAGTCTTGTTTCCTTTTCTGGGCCCGGTTAGCTTTCTTATAGTCCAGATCCTTTATTATCTCCTTTCTGGCTGAGCAGTTTTCTGGAGAGCCTTTCAGTCTGGCGTTAGTCTTAGCGGGGGAAATGCAGGAGTCCAGGCCAGCCACCAGGAAAATCCATTGAACTGAATTTCTCCCCTTGGTTCTGAGAGCTTAAACTTCTGCCGTCAGTCCTTTGCCTTTCCTCCGAATGTTTGTGAATCTCCCTGGCTGAGGCTTCTAGCTTATATACTCCACACTTAGTATACACCAATCATTATATCACTAGGAAACCATTATTTGTTGTAGGATTAAATCAATGCTAAACTAGATTTAATCATTGTCTACTCAATTCCACTTAGTACCTTGTTTCAAGTTCTGGCCCATAACATCTCCTTGTAGGATTAAATCAATCATACCGAACCATGCTAAATTAGATAACTATTGTCTCCCATCAATTCCACTGACTTAGTATCTTGTAAGAATCCTTTGTTTCAAGTTCAGAGTTCTGGCCCATAACAACTGGATCACAGAGTATATGGAGGGGAGTAAAATATAAGGAAAATCAATTCAACAAGTATGTAGCAAGTGTCTACTATGTGTAAAACACTATGCTAAACATTTGGGGAGAAATAGCTTAATTAAAAATTACTATGTCCAATGATCCTAGAATTTATAGTCTGGGAGGGGGATAAAACATCAACACAGGTTACTATAGTAAAAAATATTACATAATAGATGCATTGATGAAGTGAATCTTCTATTCTATAGAATTCTATATAATTGAATCAATTCAATTCAAAGGAATTTCTAATGACAATTGGATCGGGCTCAGGTTTGCTCTCTTCCATAAAGTTTCTCCAGGAGTGTTTGAATTAGTCTTGCTTTTAAGTGCTTTCTTAGATTGACCAAGTCAATTTTGTTTTTTAAAGCTTCAGGGAAGAATTGGACCAGTTTAAAATTTCCTAATTATAAGTAAAAACTCTCTGGGAGTCAGATAAAAAATTATTTTCATATCCCAAAGACCATGGATCCTACAGAGAGAAAAGGCAGTACAGTCTTGGACTAGAGGATCATCTAGTTAACAAGTATATAGCCCTATTTATTTTGTTTTGTTTCCCTTCTTTAGAAAAGTAAGCTCATTAAGGGCAGGATCTTTCATTTATGTTGGCCTTCCTTTTTATCTCTGTGCAATTAACACAGTGCCTGGAATACAGTAGGTACTTTAAAAATGCTTGTGGGATGACTGCTTCTTAATAGAGGTGCTGACCTGGGGAACCAAGCATGAGATCTCAAAGCAGCACCTAGGAGGAATTGAGTGTCCCTTCCTGACCTGGCATCAATGCCCACACAGGTCTACTTCAGGGTAGGAGATGAGGTTTTCTCTAAATGACTGAAGATGAAGGAACGAAAGCAGAGGATACTGTTGAGAGGCTCCTTATTGTGCCAGACCTTGCTCTTTGGTCAGTGATTAAGGCTAGTGTCAGGAAACTGCACTCTGTGACTTTGATCATTTCTTTAGTGGACACTTAAGTATCCACCAAAGCCTGACACAGAGGATTCAATCAATTCAATTCAAAGGAATTTCTAATGACAATTGGATCGGGCTCGGGTTTGCTCTCTTCCATGAAGTTTCTCCAGGAGTGTTTGAATTAGTCTTGCTTTTAAGTGCTTTCTTAGAAGTATTTAGTTCTCTTTACAAACAATCTAATAAATGTTTGAACATGAAACATATTTATTGTAAAGGATATAAAGAAGTAATGGGTTTTATACCCAAGTCCTATTAACAACAGAACAGGTATTTTTCCTCCTCCCCTCCACCATCTCAACAAAAACAAGTTATAACTAATAGAAGAAATCTTAGCACTGGAAACTTAAGGGAAGGCAGGACCAGTTTATTTCCTGTACTCAAACAGTTGACATTTCCTAGTTATGTATGTGACTCTGGACAAGTCACTCCAATTGTCTCACCTAATAAATGAATAAATAATCCACTGTCAAGAGTCATTGAATATTGGCGCTGGCTACACATCTAATTCAACTCTCTCACTTTTATAGAGTGAACTGAGGCCCAAATAAGTCATGTCTCCTGAGTTCAGAGTACCATAGAGAATTATCATTGTTGTTAATAATTGTTTCTGATTCTTTATGACCCTATTTGGAGGTTTTTTTGGGCAAAGAGACTGGGATGATTTTCCATGTTCTTCTCCAGCTCGTTTTTCAGATAAGGAAATTGAGGCAAGCAGGGTAAAGTGACTTCTCCAGTGTCTAAGGCTATATTTGAAGTCAGGTCCTCCTGCCTCCAGGCCCATCACTCTATCCATCGTGCTACCTACTGAGCAAAAGTGACAGACTCAAACCTTTCCTTTTCCTGCATCACGTTTCATTTTCTTTTTCCTGAGGCAATTGGGGTTAAGTGACTTGCTCAGGGTCACACAGCTAGGAAGTGTTAAGTGGCTGAGGGCAGATTTGAACTCAGGTCCTCCTGACTTCAGGGCTGATGCTCTATCCACTGCCCTACCTAGCTGCCCCATCATGCTTTATTCTCAAATGACAAACACACAATGTGTTTTCAGATGTATACTTGTAAAAATTCCTCATTTGAAAGGTTCTTTTTAAAAGTGATCCATAATTTGTGAAATCAAACACTCCTGGAGAAACTTCATGGAAGAGAGCAAACCCGAGCCCGATCCAATTGTCATTAGAAATTCCTTTGAATTGAATTGATTGAATCCTCTGTGTCAGGCTTTGGTGGATACTTAAGTGTCCACTAAAGAAATGATCAAAGTTACAGCGTGCAGTTTCCTGACACTAGCCTTAATCACTGACCAAAGAGCAAGGTCTGGCACAATAAGGAGCCATGGTACAATAAATAAGAGAATTAGGAAAACCTAAGTTCAAATCTGGCCTCAGATATTTGCTAGCTGTGTGATCCTGGGCAAGTCACTTAACTCTGTAAAATGAACTGGAGAAAGAAATGACAAAGTACTCTAGTACCTTTGCAAAAAAAAAAAAAAAATCCCCCCCCCAAAATCGAAGAATCTGAAACAATTAAAAGACAAGTAAAAAAAACCTCACTTTTGTGTTATTGACCCAGGGTAAAAAAGAATTTTTAGCTCTCTGTTGAGATAGAATGGGACCGAGAGGATTCGAGTTATCATCTGGTCTCTAGCAGCCACATCAAAGGAGAGGAAATAGCCAGATTGATTCCAGAGCCTGGAAACTTTCAGTCAAGCAGAAACCCAGAGAAGATTGGGGTCCTGCTCGAGCTAGACCCCTGCACCTTTGTAATGAATAAAACATGGGAGTTTACCTGGTGCAAACCATGTAGAAGGAGGGCTGCCTGGAGAGACTTACATGAGCTGATGCTAAGTGAAGTGAGTAGAACCAAGAGAACATTGTAAAAAGTAATAGCAAGATTATGCAGTGATCAGTTCTGATGGACGTGGCTCTTTTCAATTCCAATAGACTCATGCTGATGAGAACCATCTGCATCCAGAGAGGAGACTGTGGGGATTAAGTGTGGATCACAACATAGTATTTTCACTTTTTTGTTGTTTTTTGCTTGAATTTTGTTTTCTTTTTCATTTTCTTTCTCTTTTTTGATCTGATTTTTCTTATACAAAATGATAAATGTATCTGCAGGGGCAGATAGTTGGCACAGTGGGTAGAGTACCAGCCCTGAAGTCAGGAGGACCTGAGTTCAAACTGACCTCAGACACTTAATACTTCCTAGCTGTGTGACCCTGAGCAAGTCACTTAACCCCAATTGCCTCAGCCAAAAAAAGAAAAGAAAAGAAAAAAAAAAGAAAGAAAGAAATAGGTATAGCAGAATTGTACTTGTTTATCATACATTTGATTATTTACTGTCTAGAGGAGGAGGTAGGGGGAAGGAAGGGAGAAAAATTTGGAATACAAAGTTTTGCAAAGGTGAATGTTGAAATCTATCTTCGCATGTATTTTGAAAATAAACTATTATTTAAAAAAGGAATGAGTCCTGGGCTTAGAATGAAAAGACCTGGCTTTGACTCTCTGCCGTGTCACGAAGGGGATGGGCTCGATGGCCTCTTCTGCCTTTATTGCCCTACGATCAGGCACCTACAGGTACAGACTCTGGCCCTGCTCTCCAGATATTCATCTGATTATTGATCTTCCCCTGGCTCTCCACTGCCCGCCCAACAAAGTACAAACTTTCCCTCTGTCTGGCTCTCACCTACCATTCTAGAGCCTCGTCGCCTCTTCTTGACTTTACACACTACACAGCCGTTCATCCCCCCATCTTTCACAGCCTGTTGGACAGTGGATTTCAGAATGGACAATGGTGTCCCAGGGTGAGGTCCTGACTTGCACCTGCCTTGGATATCAGTCAGGGAGAATTGCACAAGCTCATAGACTCTCTCTTCCTAAATCATCCAAGTCCAGGGGCAAGACAAGAGTCAAGGTGACAGGGGATGGCCTGGCATTGGGTGGATGGTCTTGCTCTAAGTGCTCAGCCACCTTCGTGGCCATTGGAACAAATTGTTCTCGGCTGTCCATTCACCAGGGCATGTTTTCCTGTGCTTGGGGTGGATGTCTTGCTAACTCATCAGCAGATTTGAGACCTGCTTGTTACCCTCCACTTGGTTTAGGAACCTGAGGGGGTATCTGGTCTAACTTCCATCTAAACAGAAATCTCTTTTATAACATTTGTGACAAGAGATTCCTTAGTCTCCAACTTGAGAACCTTCTGGAAAAAGTAGAATCTGGGGACCGATAACCCAGGAACTCCTGAGTGACCCCCTCCTCCCACTTATGGAGAGTGATAACTAATAAGTTTCCCCTTATATTGAATTTGAATTTGTCCTTCTGAAATTTCATGTCCAGTGTTGAGTCTTCTTCTCCTTCAGTCAATTCCCACGTTTGTCTCTAGGTTTACCCTCTTAATGAGGTTCTTTCTTTTGTTTTTATAAAAGCTTTTTTATTTTCAAAACATATGCATAGACAATTTTCAACATTTACTCTTGCAAAACCTTGTGTCCCAAATATTTTTCTCCACCCCTTTCCTCAACTCCATTCCCTAAATGGCAAGTAATCTAATAAATGTTAAACATGCGCAATTCTTCTATACATATTTCCACAATTATCATGTTGCACAAGAAAAATCAGATCAAAAAGAAAAAATGAGAAAGAAAACAAAATGCAAGCAAACAACAAAAAGTGAAAATGCTCTGTTGTGTGTGATCCACACTCAGTTCCCACAGTTCTCTCTCTGGGTGCGGATGGCTCTCTTCATCACAAGACCATTGCAACTGCTCTGAATCATCTCATTGTTGAAGAGAGCCCCGTCCATCAGAAATGATCATCATGTAATCTTACTATTTCTATGTACAATGTTCTCCTGGTTCTACTCACACTCAACAAATGATGTTCTTTCTTGAAAATGAAGATGCTGGGGGCAGCTACGTAGTGCAGTGGATAGAGTACCAGCACAGAAGTCAGGAGGACCTGAGTTCAAATTTGACCTCAGACACTTAACACTTCCTAGCTGTGTGACCCTGAGCAAGTCACTTAACCCCAACTGTCTCAGGAAAAAAGAAAAAAAAAGAAATTGAAGATGCTTAACTTATTTTTGCTCCCACTCTATGCCTGTTTCTCACCTTCCCAGATTCCTGAGTAGTGTCCATGGGTGAAGCCTGTGTGTGTATGTTGGGGGTGGGGCAGATAGTTTGCCCACTGAAGTCTGGAGAGGAGGTCTCTTACGCGCCATCCACCTCCCATCTGCATCATACCCCCAAACCTTGCTGCTTGCAGGCTATTCCTGGTCTCTGCAAAGGAGTCACTGCAAAGGGATGGGGGGACGAGGAGGGAGAAGATTTGTTACAAGTTTCAGAGGGGAAAAAGGCTATTTGGAAGCCTAACTTTCTATAAACAACCTGGAACATTTCATGAACTTCCCTCATCTCAACCCATTAGTTTAAAAAAAAAAAAAAAAACCCGGGAAGGACGGCAAGGCGCTGTTTGTAACATTGATGAAGGGCCTTCCCTTCCTGCCCTGCCCCCTCCCCACCAGTTGCAGCTGAGGGGAGCACTTTGGCCAGACTCCCAGCCAACATTTACTGACTGCACCCCGCACCTGGCACATTCTGACAGAGACAATTCTGCTATGCGGGAATAAGACTATCTAGATAAAAGTGTATTTACAGGAAGGCTGGATGCTCCCAAATAGAGCCACATCACCCCCACTCCCCAGCCCAGCCATCACTTTGATCAGTATCTGTACCAAGACAGAACTACTCCCAGCTGTGAGACCTCAGTAAAGTCATTTCCCCGCTCCATGTCCCAGTTTCTAGTTTTGTCAACTATGAAGAGACTTGGGTGTGTTCTCCGTTAGCAAGGATTTATTGAACACCACCATGTGCCAAGTACTGTGCGAAACGCTGGAGATAGGAAGGTAAAGACAGTCCCTTTCCCCAGAGAGTCCACTACCTAACGATGGGAGACAACAAGCAACAGAGAGAAGGCACAGAATTCAGGGGCCTAGGAAAGGCTTCCTGAGTGACTCCTAAGCTTATTTCCATCCCCAGCTCTCCATGTTGTAAAAGTCCATTTCAGCTTTAACATTGTATGTACTAATGTCCATGTCCTGAGGTCCCTTCCATGTTTAACTGAGAGGCAGCTGCTAAGAAAACTAGATTTTAAGTTAGATGACTTGGGTTCAAATCCCACCTCTTCTATTTAATACCTGGGTAATTTTAAGTAATTAGCTACACTCTTTTAGTCTCGGTTTTCTCATCTGTGAAACACAGGAGTTAGACAATCTCTGTGTTACCTTATTTGATCCCTAAGTTTTCTGAAACTGTGATCTTAGAAATAATTTGCATTTCAACTATTTATGGTGAATCATTAAGCTACCAATTGTTCCTTGAGAACTCCATGGCACATCATGGGCTATTTCAGGGCCATGTCGGATGTGTCCCACAAAGGAAGGCAAAGAATTGGTAAGGAATTTGCTCTGTTGTTACAAAAGAGTTTTCTAATTAAAAAAAAAAAAGTGACGCAATTGAAAATAAAGGGTAGAAATTAAAACAATGAACAGGAAACAGATTTTAGCCAAGTCCCCAACTGTGGGAAGTAGCTGAGATGGTCAGGGTACCACATCCTTTGAAAGTTTCACAGAAACAATAATAGAGACTCATCATGGACCTCCTTGAGCCAACTTTCTCATGCAATGGTCACGAAAAACTAATGAAAAGCCAGAGGCTTAGTTGGTTGTGAGTTGGAGACAATTCAGCAAATAATTGTCTTCTGAGTTCAGTATACTATAGGGCACTGTTGTTCAGCCATCTTAGTCGTGATTGATTCTTTGTGACCCCATTTGGGATTTTCTTGGCAAAGACAGTGGAGCATTTGCCATTTCTTTCTCCAGCTCATCTTATAGATGAGCACTGAGGCAAATAGAATTATATGACTTGTCCAGGGTCAAACAGTAAGTGTTTGGGGACAGATTTGAATTCAGGAAGATGGGTCATCCTGATTCCAGACCAGGCACCCTACTTTAGGGAAAAAAACTTTAGACAAGACCTCATGGAATATATAATCTGGGAGGGGAAAAGACACCTCCATTGGTAATTAAAAAAAGAAAATAATATATGATTGTTATCTTAGAAAGGTGCAAAACAGTGTGCTATATAGGTATGATGATTTTCATGGAAGGTTCCTGAAGATCATTTTAGAATTTTATTCTATAGGTTTGTAGATTTACAGATGAGAAAACTAAGGCACATGGAAGTCATTTATCTCATTCAATGTCACACAGATAGTAAGCATCAGAGGCAAGATTTGAACTTACTAGAGAACCAGTTTTCTTTGACTTCTAAAGAGTAAAAAGGAATTTAAAAAAGTAAGGGGATAGGAGATGTGAGAGTATGTCATATATGTGGAACAACTTGGGCAAAAGTGCAGAGATCAGAAATTACAAGAGACTGAGTAGTTTAGGTGGCTAGACTATGGCAAACATCAGAGGAGATAAGGAGAATGATAGATATAGAGGTAGAATAAGATTTATTAGAGGTGCTGTGTTGAAAATTAGTTTGAGAGCCTGGATACCAGGTTTGAGTCCTGATTGTGCTTTTTACTAATTATGTGATCAAGGATAAGTCATTTTAATTCTCTGTTCTGGTTATCTCATCCACCAAGTGAATCTGAACAATTATTTCTCTTTTTTTAATAGCATTTTATTTTTCCAAATACACATAAAGATAGTTCTCAACATTCACCTTTGCAAAACCTTGTGTTCTAAATCTTTTTGCCTCTCTCCCTTCGTTCCCCCTCCCCAAGACAGCAATCAATTAGATATAGGTTAAACATGCATAATTCTTTTAAACATTTCCATATTTGTCATGCTGCTCAAGAAAAATCAGACCAAAAGGGAAAAAAACAAGCAAACACCAACAAAAAGATGAAAACACTATGCTTTGATCTACATTCAACTCCATAGTTCTCTCTCTGGATACAGATGGCTCTTTCCATCACAAGTCTATTGGCTTTGACCTACATCACCTCATTGTTGAAAAGAGCCAAGTCTATCAGAGTTGTTCATCATTTAACCTTATTGTTGCCATGTATAATGATCTCCTGGTTCTGCTCATTTCACTCAGCATCAGTTCATGTAAGTCTCTACGGGCTTTTCTGAAATCAGCCAGCTCATTATCTGAACCAATTATTTCCTAGACTTGAGAAAGTCATTTTATAAGCTTTTAAATGCTTTATACAAGCTTCCCATGCCACCTCTCTCCTACCATAAGACCCTGGATTTAGGACTGATCAGGATTGTGAAGCCATCTAGTCTACCTCCTCATTTAAAAATGAAGAAACTTTAAAAAAAAACACGAAGAAATTAGGGCCAGAGAGGGTAAAGGTCCAGAGTCATTCATTTGCAAGTGATAGAACTGGGATTTGAATCTACAACTTTTTAGTATAAGACTCCTCCTATTTGAGTGAGAAAATAAAGGCATCTCTTAAATGAGAGAAAGTGAAGTGAAAAGAACCAGGAGAATAATTTTCATGACAGTCACAATCATGTGGCTAGTGTAGAAGGGATTTTTAGAAAACTTCTGAACTCTCATCAAAGTGGTTACCAAAGTAATCATGACTTCAGAAGATAGATGATGACAAAACACGCCTCCTACTTTATCAGAAAATGATAAAGCATAGTACAAAAGGAGATATACATTTTCAGAGATTATCAATATGTTGATTAATTTTGCTCAACTATATTTATATATACATAAACTTAAGTATATTTATAAATACATATATCAATGATTGACTTATTATGCATTATAATAATATTATTCTATTAGGGTGGGTGTCATTAGGAAATGACACTGTGGTTAAAAATGAACATCAAAAAAACTTTAAAAAAAAGAAAATGACACCATCTATCACAAGCTCCCTTTTCTCCCCTTTTTTATATCTTAGAATCCCTTAACATTATCCTTCATTCCCTCCTTTTTTTAGTCTAATCTTTGATTAATATGTGGTTCTTCTTAACACGGGAGCATCTCTGTGGGTACCTTTGTTCCTATACCACTCTTTTTTATATCCTGTCCTCATAATTACCTTCATTTCTTCACCTCTCATTTAGTTTTCAACCTCCTCCTCTTGTCTTCCAAACTCATTACTGAACTGAAACCGTTCTCTCCTAAGTTACCAGTGAGCTCTTAATTGCCAGAATTTTTTTTGAGTCCTCATCTTTCTTGACACCTCTGAAAAATCTGATGCCATTTATGACTACCCCTTTGTCCTGAATACTCTCTCCTCCCTGGGTTTTCATTACTCTCTTGGTTTTTTCCCCCTTCCCTCCTTGTTTCTTTGTTGGCTCATTATCTGTGTTCTACCCTCCCCAGCCATGGGTGTTCCCCAAGGCTCTCTCCTGGGTGGGCTTTCTCTTTACCACCTCTAGCTCAGTGACCTCACTAATTCTCATCTCTATGCAGATGTATCTTAGATCTACATATCCAGCTCCATTCTTTGTCCTGCATCACATATTCCTAACTGTAAAGTCCTGTACATATCTCAAACTCACCATGCCCAAAACAGAACTCACCATCTGTCCTCTCAGAACCATTCTAATTTGCCTATTTTCTGCCATAACCCTAGCAATAATGTCCAACTTTGCATTTTCCCTCAATCCCCATATCCAATAACTGTCAAACCTTATCATTTTCCCCACCATAACCACTTTCCCAATTGTCATTTCTTCTCTATTCATGTATATCACTACAGTCACCAACTTTGTTCAGTCTATCATCATCCCTCACCCAGATTCTCCTTTTGGCATAGTTCCAAATGGCTTTCCAGCATGGTTAGACCAATTCAAAATTCATCATTAGTATATCAGTGTGCTTGTCTCCCCTCAGACCCTCCAATATTGACGATTTTCATCTTTTATCATCTTTGCTAACTTGCTGCTTATGAGATGAAACCTCAGAATTGTTTGCAGTTGCATTTCTTTTATTATCAATGAGTTTATTCATATGGTTGTTAACAGTTTTCAATTCTTATTGTGAGAACTTTGTTCATCTTCTTTAACCATTTATCTTTTGTAGAATCTCAAAAACATATGTACATATATGCACATAAATAAAATGTATACTTATATTTATATTTGCATAAATTTTGGATATCATACACTTTTCAGAGATATTTAATACAAAAGTTCTTTTCCCAATCATTGCATTGATTTTGTTCATGCGAAAGCATTTCAATTATTTTTAGTCTTAATTGACAGTTATTAGTTGTCTGAACTTATATGGATAATTTAATTCCTCTGAACTTAATATTCTTCATCTGTAAAATGAGGATAACATTTCTACTACCAACCTCATAAGACTGTAATAAAGAAAAATTCTTCTAAGATTTAAAATACTATGTAAATATGGCTGATTATCAAATTATTGTTTAAAAAAATTTCTCTACCCTCCATTTTTTCCAGGAAGAAAAGATGATGAAAATCCTGGTACAACACCAAGTCCGGAGTGGAGTAACTGGCAATGTGGGAATGGAAGTGGATGGTCTGCCCTTCCATGGCACTCATGCTGAAATGATCCAACAGCTGATTGATGTTACCACCATGTAATATACACACACACATTTTCTATAAGCTCTATTGCTCTTTCTAGTTCTCCACTTTCTCCATATATATACATATATACCCTACCCTGGGATGCATTTTTGTGCCAAGTCAGGGGAATTGGAAGAGCGTAAGAGAGCCTGAAAAGGAATCCAACATATAGAGACGAATGAATGCAATTTCAAAGGTAACTGAAAAGGATCGAAAGGAGGCAATTCCATTTGTCTGGAAAGTCATACTAACGAAGATAGAGAGGAAATCCCTTCTACACTAGCTTTGAAAATTTACTAGTGGTAAAAAAAAAAAAAGACACAAATTATGTATGATAGTGCCTTATGACTTAGTAATGGTGAAAGTGGAGTCTTCGATTTTGACCTAAAGAACCAAGAATTGAATCTGTATCATTCAGTGACCATGTCACTATTTTTCTGAGCCTCTTTTTCTTCGCCAACAAAATGAGGAGGTTAGACTGGATAACTTCTAAAAACCCCTCTGATCTAAATCTTTGATCCTTTTCTCAAATAAAACATTTCCAGGGAATCAATCATTTTTGCATTGATTTTTTATAAATACATTGAACTACTTTTTATCCTTTAAAAAAAATCAGTATTTTTTAATGAAATAACAGAATTTATTTTAAAAGATTTTTTAATTGTATGTAATTTAGTTACTATTAATCAACAAACATTTATAAAGTACTTACCATATTCCAACTACTATGCTAGGTACTGGATATACAAAGACAAAAATGACAGTCTCTGTTTTCAAGAAGCTTCCATTGTATTGAGGAAGACAGCATTGCAATTCTAAGAATATGCAAAATTTTATACAATGAAATGGATTGGAGGGAGGAAAAACACCAACATCCAAGAGCACAGTATCCACAGGTCACGTGGGAGGTAAACATTTGAACAAACTTAGAAGGAAACTTTCTGAGATGTAGAGGTGAGGAGGGAATGCATTCCAAAAAAGTTCTGCAATTTCTATCCTTTAGCCATTATATGCTTCATAACAATTATGATAATGGCTTTTCTGATGACATCAATGAAATGGTTCATAAAATTGGCATAATACTACTGTGATTATTTTAGAAGTGAAAAATTCATTTTACTAAGTGCTAGTAAGATACACAAGGTGACCCAAATTCCTTCATATGTACTAAGATAATATGTGTTCCTGAGAGGGTAAAATCATATGGACCCACTGCCCAGCCAAATGAGACATTTCCTTACACTAGTTATTGTCATAATTTTGGTATATAAGAAAAATCAAAGTGATGTAACCATTTACTTTAGCCCGCATCTCCATCCCAGCCTTATGGGACCCTCCATGCTAATGACCTGATGAACAGCATTTCCTTTTGCCCAGTCTCTTGTTGGAGGTACAATGAGCAATGAACACACCAAACCAAGCAGCCAAATAAGGAAGAATGAAAGCAGTTAAGGATATAGATAACCCCTAAGATGGATACATGAGAATTACTAATTTGTACTAATGTTATCTTCCTCCCCAAAAAAACCTTCCGAACTTCTCTATTACTGTTGACCACCTTCCTTGCAGATCTCCAGGCTCATAATCTAGATGTCATCATGGACTCCTCACTATCTGTCACTTTTCCCATATTGAATTCATTGCCAAGGCTGTTGATTTCACCTTTGTAGAATATACTTTGGTAACAACCTATTACTTCTATGAGCAAATATAAAATCTTCTCTTTGACATTTAAAGCCTTCCACAATCTGGTCTCAACCCACTTTTCCTGTTTTATCATAAATGATTCACCTTCCTGTACTGTATAAGTCAACCAAATAGCCTTTATTGCTTTTCTTTCCATTCATTTTACAAAAACACAAATAATTTAAATATGAATATGAAATTAAGCCACAATACCATCCATGAATTAGAATCCCATAAAGAAAGGGAACAAATTCATACTGAAAACTTTTCTGTGGAATGAAATCTAAGACAATTGCTTTATTTTTGCATTGTATGTGGTATCTACCCACAAGCATAATACCTACTGAAAACTGCTTTGCTCACTGACATGACAAATTACTTGATCGTTGAATTGTTTATCTTTTGATAATAAAATACCTAAGAATGAACAGATTCACCTGCTTGACTAGCTACATTGATAAAATTAACTTAATTGCTAACTATTATTTGTGACTAAGTAATTATTATAATATTAATGTATATTGAGTTATTATATTACATAATATTATATAAGGCGAAATAAACCTATGTTATAAGAAAAATCAATATTTTTTCAAAAAAGTGTGAAGCACTTACTAAGACACATATAAGAAATATATAAATAAAGCTAAAAATTAAACTAAAACAACAAAAAAAAAACTAGAAACAGAGGAAGACAACTGGGGAGATATTAATTGCTCATGAGTGGGTCATCCTAGTATAATAATAATAGCAATACTACTGAAGCAGATTTATAGATTTCATGTCATTCATGCCAATCAAACTATCAAAGAGTCATAGAACTAAACAAAATAATAATGAAAGTCATTTGGAGGAACAAAAGCTATAAAGACTATCAATGTAAATAATGTAAAAAGTGGGAAAGTAGTAGACCTACATTGTCACATCTCAAAATACATCCCTAAGCAGAATTCATCAAAATTGGTTTTAAGAAATAGAAAAGTTGATTAATGAACAGATTAAATGTGCAAGACTCAGAAGCACTAATAGCATAGTGTTTGATAAATCCAAGAACTCCAATTACTGAAGTAAGACTCACTATTTGACAGAAACTGCTGCGAAAACTAGAATAGTCTGGAGTAAATTAAGTTCAGATGAATATCTCTCATATTATGTTACAATAAGCTTCAAATGGATATATGACATATAAAAGTCATAATCAATCAAAAGCATGTATTAAGTCTTACGATGTACCAGGCACTGTGATAAACAATGGGGCTATAAATATGAAAGATACTTCCTGCCCTAATCTAATGGGGGAAGGCAAGAAGGAAGTTGAAAGTGGGGGAGGAGAGGGAGATGAAGATACTTAACACAGAAGGAAGTCCCAAGGCAGTGCAACCAAATAAAATTGAGGTGTCTAGAGTGAAGTTTCTCCTTTAATTGAAGTTTGGAGTTCACAGCCCCACCTCCAATCTGAGAAGTAATGAGTTGGAGTAGTAAGGCTGATAAGACCTTATAGGATGAAGAGGTTATCTCAATAATGAACCTCCTGGGGCACGGTGGAGAATTCAGTCAGAAAAGAACTAAGGTAGTGTAGTCAGGTGAGAGGCGAACCAGAAAGGAGAAACTTCTCACAATAATGTAAAGAAGAGTTCTTGACTGAGTAAAGAATGCTTCTTGAATGAGCAAGAGAATCAACAGAAAGAAAATGGGCACTTTTGTTTACATAAAATTAATAGAAAAGTTCTTGTACAAGCTCAATTAATGTAGATAGAAGCAGAGAGTAAATAATGAACTAGGAAAATCTTTGAAGCAAATTTCTCTGATAAAGATGTAATATCAAATACACAGGGAACTCTGAGTTTATTTCCCCTAAGGCAGAATTATTAAACATGGCATTTTGAATGTTTCCTGAACCAGATTAAAATGCAATTCCTATATGATTTTAAGATGTTGATGTATTAATAAAAAAAGAAATATATAAACAGGTGTAGTTTTCTAAGTCGATATGCAGCCTTCAAGGGCTCTTGTTTCTATTCCCACTTCTATTTCATTTTGACATCATTGCTCTAAGACCTCTGAGACAAGGTCTCTTCCAGCTCTAAATCTATAATCCTAAGATTCTATGAAATCTAGGAAGGGATAATGTAGGAATAAGGTAATATGTGGTCCTGAGAGGGTGAAATCATACGGATCCACTGTCCAGGCAAATAAACCCATTTTTTACTCAATTCCTACCTGTGGCTCCAAGAAGCTATAGCTTGTGCAGTGGCCACACCCTGGTAAAAATGTCTTGGCATATGGGCTAAACAATGACCAGAAGATGATTAAATGACACAGTCAAGGAGTGTTCTTAGCTTTAGGCCAGTCCTTTATCCACATTGCCACTGAATAACATGACAATGAGTAATATAAGACAAAAGAGGAGAAATGCAAGGAAAACATCAAAGAGCCAGAAGAAATTTGAGGAGGGAAAGATCTCTCAGCTCAGCTCAGGGAATTAAGGAAAACCTCATAGAGGAAGCAGGACCTGAGCTGGGTCTTGAAGAGAGAAAAGGAGAATATAAGGGACATTACTGTAGAAGTAGTCATTCCCTTTTGACAATATACTTGTCAAAGAGTGAGAACGTTATGTTGTGGTCCACACTCAGTTCCCACAGGCCTCTCCCTGGGTGTAGATGGCTCTCTTCATCACTGAACAATTGGAACTGGTCTGCATCATCTCATTGTTGAAGAGAGCCACGTCCCTGAGAACTGATCATTGTGTAGTCTTGTGGCTGTGTACAATCATCTCCTGGTCCTGCTCATTTCACTCAGCATCAGTTCACGTAGGTCTCTTGAAGCCTCTCTGACATCATTCTGCTGGTTATTTCATACAGAACAATAATATTCCATAGCATTCATATAATGTAACTTATTCAGGAATATATTTCACACAGCAACAGCAAGATTATGCGGTGATCAACAATGACAGACTTGGTTCTTCAGTAATCCAAAGCAATTCCAAGACTTTGGACAGGAAACACCATCTGCATCCAGAAAAAGGACTATGGAGATTGAATGTAAATCAACACAGGCTATGTTCACTTTGTTTTTCTGTTTTGTTTTCCTCTCCCATGGTTTTTCCCTTTTGTTCTGATTTTTCTCTCCCAACTTGATTCATAAAGCAATGTGTATTAAAAATAAATAAAATTTTAAAATAGCATAACCACTCTGGAAAACAAATCCTGCTTTTCTAAATCCAAATCCCATGGTTTACTATGCCACATTGGGTCATTTTCAGACTAATTTTCAGCAAGTTACACATTGAAGCTCACTTTCTTCTAGACACAGACTTTATTCAAATCTTTGAAATCTGTTTGCCTCAAATAGCAGGATTATCATCCTCATCTTTCCTTCGGGGCTTTTTCTAAAGATGATTTCCACTACTGAATGTCACAGGGCTGCTCATTTTGAGAATCAATTTCTAGGAAGATATTTTAAGGCAAAAGGCACAAGATTTTAGTTTCTCTGTGTTCATTCGAGTCAGAAAAATTCAGAAGGCAGGGAGGAGGATTTTTGTTCACATTCTTTCTGGATCACTCTGAACCCCAGGGGTTGTTAACCCAAAAATAAGACTCATTTGGGTCAACAAGACCATGTAAATGGGAAAGAACCCATTCAAATATCCCAACCCAGACGTTTATCACTTTAAGCCACACCAGATGTGTTGTCCTTTCTGTCCTTGCTCAGAAAAACAAGGAGAATATGGGTTTTAATCCCTAATAATACCCTCACTTAATCATTTGGAAAAATAGAATCTAGAAGGTACCAGAACAAAGAGACCCAGAGCCAAATGAGCATTTTGATAGGATGTTGCTAACCTCAAACAGTAAACATGGAGATGACCGGTATGGAGAATATAACCGCCCCCAATCCTAGTGGAAACCTCCACTAACAACGGATGTTAACCCAAGCCAAGTTAATCCCAGAGGCAATGAGAATTTTCAGAAGACTAAACTGATTACAGCCAAGTAAGTAGAAGCCTCCTTGTCTCTTGGACTGTTTCAGCATGAACTTCCCAGCACAGCCTTCAAGAAATCTCTCAACTGCCCAATTGCATTTGGGAATTGCAATGAATGCTGCTGCTTGGGGCTCTCCTCCCTGGGGACAGGTCCCTGACCCCTTGGGACCAGAAGTGAAAGGGTTACTCAGGGTCCCTGCTCTCTTGTGAGTTGCTCCTCAGGGCTCCCATTGCTTCTTGATCAAAAGTGATCCTTTCCACCTGTGAAATTTGTCCCAAAAGTGAGTTTAGGCAATGGACTTGCCAATGTCTGGTTCTGCATCTAGTGTTAGCACAGCATCCACCCCAGTATCCCTGATCTCTCGCTCTGACTGCCTAAGTTGTCTTGGGCTGGTAGAATGCCTCCCTGACCTTTTATTGGCTCTGTCACTCCAGAATGCAATTTGAGGCATTATTTTAAAGTCGTTTAGAGGAGGAATGTTGGCAACAATTGGCTGAGTGCTTCATCTACTCTGCCATTTTGCTATTTAGTTTCAACATAGTAAAGTCACATAATTCAATTTTTTTATTAAAGCTTTTTATTTTTCAAAACACATGCATGGACATATGGCCTTGCAAAACCCTGTGTTCCAATTTTCCCCCACGCCCTCCCCCAGATGGCAAGTAGTCCAATATACATTAAACAAGATAGAAATATATGTTAAATCCAATATATGCATACATATACTTGTACATTATCAGGCCCCACAGGAGAAAAAGAGAAGCAAAATACAATGCAAGCAAACAATAACAAGAAGAGTGAGAACATTATGTTGTGATCCACATTCAGTTCCCACAGTACTCTCTCTGGGTGTAGATAGCTCTCTTCATCACTGAATAATTGGAATAGTTTGCATCATCCCATTGTTGAAGAGAGCCACGTCCATCAGAATTGATCATTTAGTCTTGCTGTTGCCATATATAATAATCTTCTGGTTCTGCTCATTTCACTCAGCATCAGTTCATGTAAGTCTCTCCAGGCCTTTCTGAAATCATCCTGCTGGTCATTTCTTACAGAACAACAATATTCCATAACATTCATATACTATAACTTATTTAGCCTTTCTCAATTGATGGGCATCCACTCAGTTTCCAGTTCCTTGCCACTTCAAAGAGGGCTGCCACAAACGTTTTTGTACATGTGGGTCCTTTTCCCTGCTTTAAGATCTATTTGGGATAGAAGCCCGGTGAATTCTTATAAATTTGAGTCAATTCTCTATATATTTTAGAAACCTTTGAAATGTTTGAAATGTAAAAATGTTTTCCCAATTTATTGCTTCACATAATTCAAACTTAAGATACATTTTGGTATCGTTTTAACTGAGGCATTTTTTTTCTCCTAGAAATCAGCCCACTCCTTAAAAGTTATCATGGACATACAGGGAAGCATAATGTGCTGAGTGCTTGAGTACTAGAGTTTGTGTAGGAATGTTGTTTAGTTAGCAAAGGCTGGATGCAAAGGAAATTACTATCAGCTTCACATATTCGTGTGCTTTGGGCATTTATAATCAATTCTCAATTATTTGAAATACTTGAGCAATCATAAAAAGAACAACAATCCAGAAATAATTTTGTGTGTGTGTGAAATCAAACACTAATATATATATATATGTGTATATATATATATATATATATATATATATATATATATACACATACACACACACACACACACATATATATATATATATATGGAATCTTCATGTATTCATTATTTCTAAATTTGGCTGCAACCTTTAGATCATTAAAAGTGTTTCCATGTCATATGTTTAAGACATTATGAACAAGGTTGCCTATCATTCCTCAAGTCAATACAAGGGCATCAGGAAATAAGTTTAGAGCTCATGGTGGTTGTCTTGGAGGGTAGAAAACTGGACTAGACATGGTGCAAGAAGGAGGAATGGGACACCTTCTTCCAAGCAGAGTAGGATGCAAAGTGGAATTGTTCCAGTCATGAGTTCCTTCTCATTAAATCTCAGTTACATCTTTATTATTGTTTTTCACTTGCTTCAGTTGCATCTGACACTTCATTTCACAAAAATCCTTTTTGTTGTTACACAGGGTCTAATAAGTGTCTGAGGCCAGATTTGAACTTAGAAAGATGCATCTTCCTGACTTCAGACCCTCTATCCATCACATCACCTAGCTGGTCTCAGTGACAGTTACTGAAGTAGAATTTCCTTGGTTGTCCTACAATTTTTAGTTCGTCATATTTCTCCCTATTTTGTCCATTTGTAGAAGCTTTATTGCTGTCTTTCATTTTTGATATTGTCTCTTATGAATTAATAGTCCTCTCTACTGATAATCTTCCTTTGTTGTACTTAATATTCTCTTTAATATTTGGCTGGGCATATGTAAGTGAACAACTTTCTTTTCCTATCAGTTTAAAATTCTCTTGATTGCATTTATTAGACTAAAAACTCTCTTATTATTGACCTTCATTAGGTGAATTCCACATCTAGCCTAGAGAGTCCATTATTTCCACATTCTCAGCCACTTGGCAGAAATCCAAATCTAATTCTAGGGCACCTTTTCTTACCCTGATGTTCATTCCCTAAATTTGCTTTTTTCAAGCGTCAACAGTAGAGTCAATCCCATCTTCATTTTTTTGCTCAGTACTTCATAAATTTCTCTGTACCTTTATTTATCCACTCCTATTTCTTTGCAGTTTCAAAGAAAGAGCTTGTCCTCCTTCCCAAAGTTAATCCTTCCATTTATGCTACTGGTCTTATCTCCTCCAATTTGTATATTTTTCCTTTAGTCATCCCCTCTCCTTGCTAAATCTTTATTCTTTCCCTACTTACTGATTCCTTACCATATAGCCACAAGCATGCTCAGCATTTCTTTAACCTAAAATACTCATTCACCCCTTTCTTTACCCTTAACATTTTCTTAGATTATGATGTTTTCTCTTCTTACTCAAACTTCCAGAATGGGGAGTCTACATTTGCTTCCTCTGGTTCCTTCCCCTTCCCCTCTATAGTCCATCTTCCTTTTCCACCCTAGTGTGAGAACAAATCCACATTTGTTGCAGTCCTCTGAACTTCTCTATGACAGGATTCTCCCTATTACTTACAGATACTAATTATTTAATAGATTAATGCTCTCCCAAATACGGTTAATTCCCTTCAAAGGCACTGATTGCAATCTATCTTTTCATTATCTAGTGCAATTCTCGTCTATGTCGTCCTAGAGACCCTCCACAAAGGACTCTCTGCTAGAGGGGTGGTCATCCACTAGGTCTATTAACTGTTGGGGGAGGGAAATCAATAATACTACACAAGGATCATCTGGCTGTTACTGCAAGTGCTCTCTATATGACCCAGTCACCTTTTTTTGGGGGGGCGGTATTCTTTCTTTTTGCTGATATCTTTTGGACAGTTTCTTCTGAGGAATTTATTGTCCATAATGTGATTCAGGATATTTATGCCCGTCATACTTTCTATGTATCCCTTTAGATGACCAGTATTCTTGAATAAAAATCAAATCACAATTGCCTACTGGACAAAGTAATTACAGCTGTAGCTGACCTTTAACTAATACTATGTTGTTATTTTTTTATATAATTTATGACATATGTTAGGTCATCTTCAGCTCACAGCCTGTGAAAAATACTATTATTCCCATTTTACAGATGAGGAAACAGACTCAGAAAGATTAAGAAAGTTGATGTTGGCCACATAACTAACATAAGATGCAGAATTCAAACACAGGGCTTTCTTCTCTCCAAATCCCATCTGATTCCTACTACATTGTGCAGCCAAGATGAATTCCTTAGGATCTCCAAAATCGGGATCTAACTCATCCTTCTGATTTTAGTTTTCTTCTTCAATTACTCCACCACTCTATGTTCCAACTATAATGGATTATCCATTGTCATCTGTTCTTGTCTTTTTCATTCTTAGCTCTGTGCTTTTGCCTCCAATCACCCAGTGCTCAGAATGGCCCTTTCTTCCCTCTTTCTTCCCCAAAGGAAAGGTCCCTCCTTTCCTTTAAGGACCAGTTCAAGTGCCAATCCTGCCATGGAACTTTTACTGACCTTCCCTGCCAAAAATGTTTCTCCCTTCTCCGATTTCTCCCATTGCTCACTTAGGCTTTTGTCTATTACTACATTTTGCCTTATACTATCATTGTGTACCAGTCTGACTCCTTTCTACCATCAATCTATGAGTTCCTTGAAAGTGAGTCAATGCAATATCTCTCTGTTTCCAGCCCCATGCAAAGAGACATACATTTTTTAGGTTTGTAAAAAGTGCTTCCTAAATTGGATTGAATGGGGGCAGCTAGGCGGTGCAGTGGATAGAGCACCAGGGCTGGAGTTAGGAAGATCTGAGTTCAGATGTGGCCTTAGGCATTGTTTGCTCAATCTTGCTTGCCTCAGTTTCCACATCTGCAGAGAAGGGAATGCAAACCATTCTAGTATCTTTGCCAAGAAAACCCAAAGGGATCACAGAGTGGGACATGACCGAAAACAACCAAAAACCCAACAAAAATGGAATTGAATGATTCCCCTTTTCCTAAATTCTTCTTACCCTCTCCTTCCTCCACCTAAGTCTGTGGGCTGATGCACACCTGCGCTCTGCCCCCGCTGCTCTGCTTAGTTTCACCTCCATGAACAAGATGACCCTGGGCTGGGTAACCCTTGGCAACCCATTTCCTCCCACTCTTTCTGCTTTCTTTTGTGTGTTGTCTCTCCCTCATTCGATTGTAAGGTCCTTGAGAACAAGGGTTGTCTTTATTTTTCTTAATCGTATCCCCAACTCTTAGCACACACATAGAAGGTACTTAATAAATATTTATTGGAAAAGAAAAGACATCTGCATGCCTGTTTTTACCTTTCCATCTTTAAAGGTCCAAAGATAGGAGACATCCTGGAACAACAGATGTTATGTTATGTGTAAATCTCTCTTTTCCCTTCCTTCCTCAGTTATCTCTTCTTTCAAATTATTGACACAAATTATGTCCTATGCACTGGGCGTGTTCTAATTTGTACCATCCCTCTACATGTATTCAATTTATCTTCACTGCAAATCTGTAAGCTTCTCAAGACAAAGACCATTTCTTATTCATCTTTAAATCCCTTAGGCCAAGCACTGCACACCCTAAGAGATGGTGGTTGGGTTGAACTCAGGCCTCTGGGGTCCGTTCTCCTGGGAGACACATTACTGCTGATGTCAGATTCTCTTTCCTGGAGGAGACGGATAAATGTTCTCTGAGGCTATGGATCGGGAGAGCTAAGAAGAAAGCAAGTCAGACCAAAGACAGGATTTGTAGCCCAATGGAAGATGGTTGGTTACCAAATGATACTTTATGTTCCCTTTCCCCAGGAATTTCAAAAGGAAAAAGTGTAGACAAATAGATTTGGAATCATAAAATCATAAAATCAAAATTTAAACCTGTTTGGGGCTTCAGAAGTCATGTAGTACAATTTTCTCATTTTACAGATGAGGAAATTAAGGTGCAGAGAAGTTAACTAGCTTGCCATGGTTACCCAGGTAGTAAATAAACAGCAGATGCAGTTTTCAAACCCAAGTCTTCCAGCTCTAAATCCAGCAATCAAATGGCTAAAATCCTTCAGTAGGAAACCTTTTCTCTATGTGATCTTGGGCAAGTCATTTAACCCATATTTGCCTCAGTTCATCATCTGTAAAATGGGGATACACTGGAAAGGAAAATGACAAAGCACTCCAGTATCATTTCCAAGAAAACCCTGTAGACAAAGGGCATTTATTGGCGGTTGGGTGGTTCAGGGGATAGAGTGCCCAGCCTGGAGCCAGGAATCCTCATCTTCCTGAGTTCAAATTTGACTTCAGACATTTCTTAGCTGGGTGACTCTGGGCAAGCCCCCTAATCCTATTTACCTCAGTTTCCTCATCTGTAAAATAAATTGGAGAAGGCTATCCAGTCTTTGCCAAGAAAATCCCAAATGGGGAATGTGAAGAATCAGACACAATTGAAATGACAATAACATTCTGTGTATAGTTTGCTTGTTTGCATGTTTTCTTCCCCAATAAATCTCCTTGAGAGCAGGATTTTTTTTTGTATCCTCAGCTAGCATAGTGCCTGACACATAGTCAGTGTTTAATAAATATTTATTGACTGATAACCATTTATTAAGCGCTTTGTACCAGGCAGCATCCTAAGTACTGGGAAGACGATGGCAATAATTAAATAGTCCCTGCTTCAGGGAGCTTCTATGTTCTCAATGCTTTTTGCACTATGCCATATTGTGCCCTGGTATTAATTTACTGTGGTAGCTTGGGCCAGGGCTGAGCCACTCTGCCTCAGTTTCTCTTGTTTGCAGTGAGAGGATTCCTCCTGGATCTTTCTTACATGGCAGGACTTGTGTGTGTGTCTGTGTGGTATTAGGGACACTGCTGGAGTTCTTTGTAACTTGGATACTGTGCCTCTTTTGCAAATATTTTCTGTGGGGTGTCTGTGCCATCTTAAGAACAGGAACATTTTCATGCTAAAAGTCTGGACAAATGCTTATTAAGAATCTATATGCAAGGAATTATGATAGGTACTAGGGGGATAGAGCGTTCCCTCACTTTAGGGAGATTGCATTCTACTGTGCTTGGGAGGGGAAATGCACATCCTTAAGTACACACAAAATAGGGATTGGTGGAGGACAGAGGAGGAAAACAAAATGTTCTAGTACCATCCAATGAGAGAACCCTTTCAGCTGAAAAGCACGAGGATCCTCAAAAGGGGATGAATGAAGGCATAAATGACAATCTATGCAAACACGAGGAAATGGGAGATGGTATGGGGAGTCCAGGGAACAGATGATGTCCAGTTTGGCTGGAATGTAGAATAATTTGAAATAAGACTATAAATTGCTGGGAAGATGCTAACCTGAACCGACAGATGTTCCCTCACCTAAAATTCCCTATTCTAATGGTCTGAGATTCCATCTGTATCTCTTGTCCCACACTGGGTGAGGATGGGAGCAAACATGAAATAAGTAGGGGGAAGGGAAATGCAGAGATTTGTCCAGTTTACAATGGGAAATGAAACTAGAAAGTTGCCAGATGTCAGAACTCCTTGAATGAATGGCTTCTATGGAGGTCAGTGATTCTGCCCTGACTTCCCACACTCATACCCGTTCTTCCAAGTATCCTGGGATGAAAAAGAGACGTCTCTCCCGAGATCACACTCCAGCTTTTCAGGAGCGCTCAGACCACCTTCCTTGGTCAGCCATGGACAAGGCCCTGGAATATTCTGGGGGAAGAACTGAGAAGTCCCAAGTTGGTGGGCAGCCCTGGAAAGGCAGGAGGGTGCCAGGGGACAAAGCTTTGCCAACAAAAAGAGAACTTGCTGTGTGATCCTAGAGGTGAGAGGGCATCTCTGGAGTTGATTGAATGGGATTGGAGTTAGTGACATGGTCAGGTTTGAGCTTTGGGAAGATCAGTCAATCAATCAATCAATAATCCAGCAAGTGTTTATGAAGCTCTTACAATGTGCCCAGTAAAAACAAAGGAAAGCTCCTGCCCTCAAGGAGCCTGCATTTTATTGGAATAGACAAAAAAAAATTCTTCTGCAGGGACTCTGTAGTCTACTGGTAGATACAAGGTGTAAACGGACAAGTATATACACAGTAGTTACAGAAGGGAAACACTAATACTTGGGGTAATGAGGAGCAGAGTACGTGAGGATTCCAGAAAAGCCTTCTTGGAGTAAGGTGCCCTGTGCTGGGCCTAAAGGAAGCTTATGAAACCCTGATTACATAGGAAACAAGCCCAGCTCTTCCAGATGACATCCATTCATTCAACAAACATGATTAAGGTTGCACTGTGTGACCCGGAGCTGGGGAAAGATACAAAGATAAATAACTGTTTAGTCTGGCAGATACAATAAGGCAAAAATACAAACAATAACAAGGCAAGCCTTCATTTCTCTGGTTTATTTGCAAGCAGCATCAATCCAAAAACATAGCACAGCACATGCATATTTGGTGTAAAAGAGAAAACTGTACAAAAATACAACTCTCAGCAGTAAACAGAACATACACTCAGTTTAGCACAATCTGTTCCTGGTGGTAAGACAAAAAAAAAAAAAAAAAAAAAGAGAGAGAGAGAAAAATATTTCAAAACAAAAAAAAATTTTAAAAACCTTCTAAAAAGCAAAAGTACCAACAGTTCTATGGTCCCAGAAAAATTCCCTGCAGAGGGAGGGTATGAGAATAACAGCTCTCTCATTCAATTCAATTTGACATGCATATATTAACTTCCTGCTGTATGCAAGGCACTGGGGTAGGGCCTGGAGATGCAAAGACAAAATTTCTTTTGTCAGGGACCCTGGAGTCTACTGGCAGATACAATATGTAAACAGACAAGCATATACACAGTAATTTCAGACGGGAGAAACCCACAAATACTTGGAGTAATGAGGAGCAGAGTACGTGAGGAGACCCGAGGACTTCTTGGAGTAAGGTGTCCCTGTGCTGGGCCTAAAGGAAGCTTTGGGTTCTACGACTGGGACTGGAAGGCAAGCATGTTCCAGGTCTAATATGGCTGGGGTCCCTCCCTCCTCAAAGGTCCAGTCACACCGGCATGTTAGGGGTTGGGGAGAGGGTGGGCCTGGCAGTCTGGGCAGTCACGGGTCTGACAAGAGCTGGGAGATCGCCTGCCGAGCGTGGGCACTAGCTGGAAGGGCAGCCCCACTCCACCCCAATCCTAGGCACACCTGCCCACTGGAGCCCATTTTGGCCAGATCTGCTCTACAGTTTGCACATCACCAGAAGCTAGCTCAGAGATGAGGGGTGGAAATGGTCCCAGACTAAAGCTAGAAGCAAGTCCAGAAGCCATCGGGTCTATTCTCTCTCCTTTTGTAGTCGAGGAAGCCGAGGTCCTTCCTGGGACACTAAATGCTTTGCCCAGGAGTAAACATCAAAGGCAGGATATGGACCCAGGCCCTCCCAGGGCAGGGACAATATTCCCTCAACTGGACTGCACTGTCCTGTGAGAGTTTTAGATGGAGTCAGACTGCAGATCTTAGGGGTGTTGAGGAGAGCTTCTTTCTGGGCTCCCATTCCAAATCTAGCACCTCCGAATGTTTTGGTGAGCAGGAAGCTCTTTATGAAGAGCTAAAGAAGTCCACATAGGGCAGGGACTCTTTTTAACATTCATTTAAACAAATTTTTTGAATCCTAATTTTTCTCTCTCCCTCTCTCACATTCACCCTCCCTAGAACAGGGAGCAATGTGATATAGGCTTGAACATGATCAGTCATGTAAAATATATTACCATGGCAAGGAATTTAAAACTATCATCTCAGGATCCCTTTATACTCTGATATATAATGAGCTTCCTCCAAAAGGCTTTTAAAAATAATTATGTCTATTGATGATAACAACCAGTTAGGACATCTTAAAGTTGTTATAAAAATGATTTTGACCTCACAGATTCCCTGACACAACTCCTGGGACCACATTTTGAGAACCTTTGGAATAAAGGGGAAAAGTTTTGGCCTTGAGGTCAAGGTACCCTGGGTTCAAATCCAGAGCCCCCATTATTTTTTAAGCCGGATTTGTGATTTTTTTTTTTTTTTTTTTTTTTGCCATAGGGAGTTCTTTGTGAGGGTTTGACCAAAGCAGATTAGTACCTTCTGGAATTTATAATCTTAGAACATTGTTGCTGGCCCAGGGGATACAGCCAGGATCGGGTCAGAGTGCAAAGCTTCTCCCCCTGAGCTCTAATATTTGTACCACATTACTTCTCTGTCTTTGCTGTTTCCCAGCCACGTCCCGTGCTCGGAGTATTTTCCTTACTTATAAAATGTGGTTGTACAAAGGGCAGCCAGGTGGTGCGGTGGGTAGAGCACCTGGGCGGGTATCATGAAGACTCATCTTCCTGAGTTCAAATCTGACCTCAGACATTCCCTAGCTGGGTGAGCCTGGGCAGGTTACTGGTTTGCCTCAGTTTCCTCATCTGTAAAACACTGAAGAAAGAAACGGCCAACGACTCCAGTGTCTGTCAAGAAAACCCCCCGGGGGACCATGGAGAGTCAGTACCTCCCCCACAAAGCTGTAACTAGTATCAAATGAGATAATGGATGGAAAGCATTTTGCAAATGTTAAAGTGCATGTAAATGCCAGTTATTATTAAAATGTTTTGGCATGTGCTTCATTTTCTTAATGGATTAATCGTTCATGTCATGGTTATAAATTCTCTGGGGAAAAGGAGAGGGATTGGAAGGAAAACTGTAGTTGGAAAATGATAGAGATAAATCTCCTCCTGCCCCCACTCCTTCTCCATCATTAGCGTTTGCACTGGGCCTCCGAGGTGACAGGGCACTGAGGACTATGACAGAGATGCCCCAGAGGAGCCCATTATGTGTCTCTTAAAAAAGAAAGGAAAGAGACCAGCTTCCATTGAAGTCCCACCCCGATGGCTGGAGCTCTCCCAGCCCAACCCAGTAGCAAAGGCAATAGAGACGGGGGTGACATCAGACAGCATCTGTTCTCTGGGGGCTGGTGTAATTGTATTTAAAAGGGAGCCTCTTCCAGGGGATGCTTGTTTGTCTTTGCCACAGCACCTCATGGAGGCCTGCTAAATCAGTGTGGCGGAAGGAGCCTTAAGTGAGGGGATAATTTTTGGGGGGTGGGTATCCAGCGATTTTGTGGGTGTAGTGGATGACCACTGCAGACCAGCACCTGCCCTATAACTTTCAGTCTTGGAGAGTTACCTGGGCCACTGAGAAGTTAGGTGACTTGTCTAGCGTTTCAGTGATTGTCAGAGATGACTGAACACAGATTGGCTCTTTATCCCCTAAACCAAGAAGACGCTCATCATATCTCTATAATAGAATCCTCCTGATGCCGTCCGTCCTCTTCGAGAACAAAGGATAAGTTCCAGCATCCTGGAACTTTTTAAACATTGAAGGAGGAAGGGATCAGTAAGTGCAAAGGAACATAAAAACCAAAAGAATAATGTCTGC
This sequence comes from Antechinus flavipes, assembly GCF_016432865.1. NCBI lineage: Eukaryota > Metazoa > Chordata > Mammalia > Dasyuromorphia > Dasyuridae > Antechinus > Antechinus flavipes. Next base: position 296,672,551 of record NC_067399.1, on the reverse strand, counting down.
TGATTATCATGTATTCCTTAAAGTTCAACATAACACCTCCCAGAGAAAAAGAGAGACACACAGACAGACAGACAGATAGGGAGAGAGACAGAGACAGAGAGAGACAGAGGGGAGAGACCAAAAGACAGATACACACACAAAGAGAGACAGAGTCCCAGAGACACATAGAGATAGAGATAAACACAGAGACAAAGAGAGACAGTGAGACAGAGATAGAGATAGAGACAGAGGGAGAGACAAAGACAGAGAGACAGAGACAAACAGAGAGACAAAGACAGAGACAGATACAGAGACAGACAGAGAGAGGGAAAGAGAGACAGACAGAGAAAGAACAGAATTCAAAGGATTCCCTTAGGGAGAAGAGAAAACCATTTGTCCATAAATAGGCAACTTATACATAGTGAAAAGAGAAGGGAGAGGAAGAAGTCAAAATGCCATGAAATGAGTGAAATGAAGGGTAGGGACGTTTTAGCTCTCATGAAGAACATTTTCCTTCTTCTACCCTCTTCTCTCTTACCAATGGAGGTTTCAAAAGTAATAGATGAAAAGAGAGGCCATTTAAAATCTGACTTGGATAAAGCACGGACTCATCCCATTGGACAAGGGGACAGAGGATCATGGCACCTGAGATGAGGGAAATCAATCCTAGATAATTGCCAATGTCGGCCTAGAGCTGATGCTCCGTGTGAGGCACAGAACTAGGCCAACCAAATCAGAGCCCTCCTCCACTGTCCCCTCTCTTGGCCTCCATTACGAGCTCTGTATGCGAGACAGCAGTTCTGAACCCGCTGCCTCAGGCTGGGTCCTGGTCCTCCAGGTGTTTGGCTGCCAATGGGGAAACCAACATCTTAATTGTAAACACACTTATGTCTTTCCCACATTGCTGCCTTGAAAGAACCCATAGCTGATACACATTCTAACTGTGTAGTCTTGCTTTTCTACTTGGTCCTTAATAAACCTTAATCTGGATGCTCTAGTGAGAGAAGTCCCTGAATTCAGAAACAAGAAAACTGAAAGACCACAAATAGGTGGACTGGGGTTTTAGAGTCTAAAAGATGGAAGGGACCTTAGAGACCATACTTGCCTGCACACCCCTGGCAAGGACCATCCAGATCCATCTCCACTAACAGGGAACTCACTACCTTTTCAGGAAAAACACTCTCCTTTTGGATAGCCTGAATTCTTGGAAATTTTCCCCTTACAATGAATTTAGATCTGCTTCCAAGTAACATACCTCTTATCCCTAGTTCTGTCCTTTGGAGCTAAGCAGAATGAACCTAATCTCTATTCCTAAGGGTGGCCCTTTGAATACTTAAAGACTTAATATCTCCTAAGATTTATTTTTCATAGACAAAGAGAATGAGAATAATACATTTGGCCCTCTCTCCCACCCCTCACGCCTTTCTGAAGACTCTGGTGTATTCACCTAGTATTTACCTGGGCTCATCTAGTATTAGCTTTCCAACAGCACAAGAACCTTGTTTAAAAAAAAAAAAAATCCAACTGGGAAAAGTTTCTTTTTAGTGCTTAAAAAATTAAACTTCTCTAACCTCTTCTCCATGCCTTCCCAACCCAGATGTCTCAATAAATAAATCCCCTGATTTCCAGGACCTTCCCATTCTCCACAGAAGGCTATCTGGACCACATTTCTTTCTTTCTTTTTTGTTTGTTGAGGCAATTGCTCCGGGTCACACAGCCAGGAAGTGTTAAGTGTCTGAGGCTACTTTTGAACTCAGGTCCTCCAGACTTCAGAGCTGGTGCTCTAACCATTGCACCATCCAGCTGTCCCCACCTTTCTTTCTCATCACAATGTCCTTATCATAACTTCCTCATTCCTAATAAGGTCCCACATCCTTCTCATCATAATACCCTCATTGTTTTAGGTGAACTAATAGAGATAATGGATCATAATAGCTTTTCATATCTCCCTTTGCCTCAAACAATCAAGATGAATTCTAATTTCAAACACCAATGCATTAACACAAAAAGTCAGGCAATATGGGAGGTTCAGACCCTGGGCACTCGGGTTGGGGAGGGCTGGCTGAACACAGCCTCTCATGAAACTTGTTTCCACATCCCCCTGACACTGCTTTTATCATAGCGCCCCAACCCATGGTTCCCCTTTTAAGGGACACTTGAACGCCTGTTTCTCTTTCTTTGAAAGTGTCTCACAGGTTGCAATTCCCTTCCCAGACGAGGAGGAGGGGCAGTCACAGGCTAGGCGGCCGTTAGCTTCTCAGGCCTCCGGGAAGCTCCAGGAGTTTATCGGGCGGGTGTGCGCGAGTGGGCTTTCCTACAGCAAGCAGAGGGAGGAGGTCGGGTGGAGAACCTGGCTGAGCCGCAACGTCCATGGCTCCTATCTCCACTCAATTTTCAGGCTTTATCTAGGGGGACAGCTTATCATCGGTGACACAGACCTGACCCCAGCGACCCATTTGGAGGAAGGATGGCTCGGGCCCACAGATCCCATCCCTCGTAGCTCTGGGCTGGTCCCCGTCCTACTCTAACCCTCTTGGCTGGTCCCTCCCGGACCGGGAGAGGAAGCGAGGGGACACGGTGGGTGGAGCTTAGTTAGCAACTCGGGCTCCTCCCTCCGGGCCTCATTTTTCCCCGAGGCTTCCGCGCTGCCCAGGGGGAAGGCCTCCTTGGACCCCCGCAGCCCCGAGCAGGTGAGGAAGCCCAAGCAGGAAGCCCGCAACCTGGCCAGGTCCCTGTGGGTGTTCTCGCTCACGAAGCAGTACAGCACCGGGTCGGCCACGCAGTTGAAACTGGTCAGCAGCAGGGAAAAGTGGTAGGTGTTGAAGATCTCCTTGGCGAACTCGCAGCTGTCCTCCCAGAGGCTGCGCACGAGCAGCAGGACGTGGTAGGGCAGGAAGCAGGCCAGGAAGATCACCATGGTGCTCAGCACCAGCCTCTGGATCTGGTCCTTTCTGGTCTTCTGGGTGCCGTGGCTTCTGCGCACGGCCCGCAGGATGCCCCAGTAGGAGAAGAAGAGCAGGCAGATGGGGAAGAGGAAGCCCACGGAGAAGCGGTAGTAGTTGATCTTCCGCTGCCACGGCTGGATGGGGTAGTGCTCAAAGCAGACCAGGTGCTGGTCCTTGTCCTCCATGACCTCCGTGTGCATGAGGAAGATGACCCCGGCCAGGAGCTCCTTGGCCCAGATCCCGACGCTGACCCCCGCGGCGGCCTTCACCGTGCGGAACTGGTGGAAGCGGAAGGGGTGCGCCACGGCCAGGTACCTGTCGATGGAGATGCAGCAGAGAAAGCCCACGCTGATGTAGATGTTCTCGTAGAGGAGGATGCCGCAGATCTTGCAGGACAGGTCCCCGTGGAGCCAGTTGTCGTGCTGCAGCACGTACTGGAGCCAGAAGGGCAGCGAGCAGATGTAGAGCAGGTCGGCCACGGTCAGGTTGCACAGGTACACGCCCAGCTCGTTCTTGGCCTTGATCTGCAGGTAGCCGTAGTAGAGAGCGAGGCAGTTGGCCGGGAAGCCCACCGCCAGCACCAGCACGTACACCACCGGGGCCAGGGTCTGGTGGATGGTGTGGTCGATGGTGCAGTTGGTGGCGGGGTTGGTCGTTGTGATGTTCCCCATCTTCTGGACCAAGGAGCACCGTACCCTTCAAGGAGTTAAAAGGTCGCCTGCTGTTCGCGGTCCCATTTTGTTCCCTTGGAGTCTGGGGTCGGCGTTACCCCTCGGTCATGGTCCAAGGGCTGTTGCTATCTCCGGAACATATTCCCCTGAAAGCCAAACAGAGAGAAGTCCAGAGAAGGATTAGTACTCGCTATTCCCCGACACGTGGTGATTCCTCCTGCAACCCCAAAGACACTAAATGCGTCCTTCCCCTTCCCTCCTCGGCTCTGGCCGGCTGATTCCTCACGGGAGCATCACAGCCAGAGGCATGTGCCGGGCCTGGAACAGGCCCAGAGGAGGCACAAAGACTACACATGCGTACAGAGGCATTCAGACACATGTTTGAGGAAGCCGCACATTCTGGAAAGTGATCTGGAACCCTGCGCGAAGTGATTAAATTGAGCATACCTTTTCAATGTACAAATACCAGTACTGGCTCTATACTATGAAGAGATCAAAGAAATAGGGAGAAAGGATCTGTGTATACAAAAATAATTATGTTCTTTTGTGGTGAATTAGGAGGGGTATCTATTCACGGGGAACAGCTGGACAAATGCTAGTAAGTGAATGTGGTGGAATATTATTTCAGAGAGACTTGGGAAGACTTGTATTAACTAATACACAGAAATGAGCAGAAGAACAATATTGTAAAAAAAAAATTTTTTTTTGAAAGACAATGAGGCTCCTGTGGTCAACCATAATTCCATAGGATTCATGATGACCAATGCTATCAACCTCCCAGATAGAAAGTTGATGGATTCAAGGTATAGAATGAGAAATACATTTTTGGACACTGCAAATTTGGGATTTGTCTTGTTTGACCAGGCCGATTTGTTAATGATGGTTTTTTCCCCCAGTTTTGAAGGGGAGAAGGCAAAAAGAGGGAAGCTAGGGGAAGAATTATTCACTCCCCTCCCCCAAAAATTGAAAACAGAAATAGAAACTTTTTTAAATGCACAGAAGATAATAGAATGAAAGGCAGAAAAAATCATGAGCAAGAAGGGCAGATTTGAGAGTAACATAGTAAATTTGTTTGTATATAACAGAGAAACACAACTTCACATACAACCCTCTCTTTTTTACTCTATTGTGTATACTGAAATGTTTAGTTGTTGTTGAAGTTCAGACTTAAAAAATGTGAAAAAATAAAAATAAAAAAGTGAATTATACTTAACAATTTCATGACATAATAAAGTTCGTGACAAACATTAAGCTTAATGAACTTTAAAAATAATTTATGAGCATTAATTAAGTCATTAAAAACCAAGTTTGTAACCATCATCTGTAGCCCTTCTCAGAAAAGTCCCAGAAGTGGCTTAAATCCTGACTGATGTTATTATGGAAGAGCCCTCTCTTTGGTGATGTTCACTAGGTTACAATGGAGAGAGTATTAGGTTTGAGTCAAGAGTAGATGATTTCAAATCTGATATGTTATTTATTATTTGTGTAAATCACTTCATCTTTTTAGATCTGTTTTCTAAATTGTAAAATGAAGGGGTCAGACAAGATTGACTCAATTCTCTTTCAGAGTGCGATCTTACAATTTTATGTGAACTTAGGAACAAATTATCCATCACTCACCACCTTCTAAAAATGCAATTTAAATAAAAACTGGAACCTTAATTATTTTTCATAATACTCATTTTTTATATTTTGAGTTTCCAATTTTTTCCCTTCCTTCAGCCCTTCCCCTAATCACTGAGGAGGCAAGCAATATGATATCAATTACATGTACAAACTCATATAAAACATTTTCAAATTAGTCATATTTCTTAAAAAAAGAAAAGAGAAAGTGAAAAAATGCTTCAATCTGCACTCAAAGTTCAACAGTTCTTTCTGAAAGTAGCATTTTTCATCATGACTCCTTTGGAATTACCATGGAATACATGGAATACATGGAATTATCATGTATTCATCAGAGTAGCTAAATCTTTCACGGTTGATTATTGTTACTATGTTGCATACAGTGTTCTTCTGGTTCTGCTCACTTCACTTTACATCTGTTCATGTAAAGTGAAGTGAGCAGAACCAGAAGAACATCTGTTCATGTAAAGTCCTTTCATCATTTCTTATAGCACAATAGTACTCTTATCATAATCATATAGCATAATTTGTTCAGTCATTCTCCAATTAATTGGCACCCTCATGATTTATAATTCTTTTATATCACAAAAAAAGAGTTGCTAAAAATATTTTTGTACATATTTTGATCTCTTTGGAATACAGACCTAATAGTGGTATTGCTGCTTCAAAAGATACTGGAAAGTTTGAGAATGCTCTAAAATACTAGAAAGCTTGAGAATGCTCTAAAATACTACATGTTGGCTGATTGATGCTCTTTGTGCTTAGAAAAGAAATCCCAGAGTGACTAAGCAAGAGGCCCTCAACTATGATCCTAATTAGAAGTCATATTTTAATTTCAGGTCTTGCTTCTCCTCTAGAATATGGGAACATTGCCATTATTGCTTTGATAAACGGGAAAGGGGACCAAAGATTTGTTAAGTACTTAAGTCCTAGGCACTGGGCTAAATGATGAAATGGATAGAATGTTAAGCTGGAGTTAGGAAGACTCATCTTCCTGATTCAATACAGCCTCAGACACTTACTAGCTGTGTGACCCTGGGCAAGTCATTTAACCCTATTTGTCTCAATTTCCTCATCTGTAAAATAAATTGGAAAAGGAAATGGCAAATGATTACAGTAACTTTGCCAAGAAAACCCCAAATGGGATCATGAAGAGTTGGAATGACTGAAAAACAACTATGTTACATGCCTTATAAATATTATCTTACTTGATCTTAACAACAACTCTGTTAGGAGTTATTATCATCCCCCTTTTACAGTTGAAGAAACTGAGGCAAATAGAAGTAGAATAACTTGCCCAGAGTCATACAGCTAGTAAGTGTTCAAGGCCAGGCTTGAACCCAGCTCTCCCTGACCTCAGAACCAGCTCTCTAGAATCCATCACAAAGAAGGTAAGAACTTTATCTTAAGGGACTTGAATCCTACATTGTGTTTTGTAAAATTACAAGTTTTTTTTTTTATTTTCAAAGTACATGCAAAGATAGTTTTCAATATTCATCCTTGAAAAATCTTGTGTTCCATATTTTTCTCCTAATTCATACAAAACCTTTTTTAATTTAGTATAATCAAAGTTATCCACTTTGCATTTCATAATGTTCTTGAATTCCTCTTTGGCCATAAATTCCTTTCTTTTCCACAGATCTGAGAAGTAGACTATTCCTTGTCCTAATTGCTTCTAGTATCACCCTTTTACATTGTGTTTTAAATTGGCCTCATCTATCAAATGGTCCTTTGGCCTAGACACTGAGGCTTAAGTAAAGGAGGAAGCTTACTTCTTCCTTCCAAGACCCTCATAAAATACTGTGGGGAAAAATAACATGGACAGTAGCAATGTGGTCCTTTTGGGTCCTTTAGCAGATCTTCAGTAACATTAATTTTTATATTTCTACTTGGGTGTTTGCTAGAAATAATCTGATAATAACATGGAACAAAAATCAGTTATCATCCAAAGCATGATCCTTCTTGGGAGGCAGGTAGGGAACCTGGTCAGTGAGGGAAGATGAGAAAAGTGTTTTTCCTCTAGGTTCTTCAGGTGCTTCTGGCTTGCAGCTTTGAGAAAGAAGATGGATGATGTCAATCTCACTTTGGTTGATGGAGGGAAATAACATTCTGGAAGAAAGAACTAATGCCATATCCCTGTCCCCACCTTGTTGTACTTAAAGAGTTCACAGAATGTTCCCTTCATTGATATCCGGGACTCTCTTTTGGGAAGTGGGAAGTAACCATGAGAGTATCCTGCATTTCTCAGGAGCCAGGGAAGGAATTAGAATGAAGTAAAGCAGTAGAAGGAAATATAAAAACCTCTGTTGACTGCTAGATTCTTGGAGCATTTAATTGTCTGAATAACTTGAAAGTTAACTAAAAATCTCTATTTATTTTAGCCTTCATTATAATAATAATTTCTTGCATTTCTACTTCAACTCTGGCCTTACATCTACTTAGAGAATGATGCCCCTTATAATGTTGAGAATCTTTATAAAATATAAGAATCCAAATTTTCTTAGACAAAGAAACTCATTTATCCAATTCAACAACAAAAACAGAAAGTAAAGAAAGTATATATAGCAGAAATGTAATGTTCTTCTCTAAAAATATAATGTTCTCTGAGAACAAGTTTCTTGGGGGGCTCTCTGAGGGAGCTTTAGTTTCAGTTCAGTGTAATCCCCCCCAAATGCAGCCAGGAGTTAAAGTCCAAATCCTTTATTTTCTCCTTCAAAGTCTTGTCTCTTTTCCTGGGGCCCGGTTAGCTTTAATAGAGGCCCATCTCTCTCCTTGGTTCCAAGAGCTTGAGCTGCCTTCTCTGGTTTGTGCATCTCCTCAACTGAATCCTGGCTGAGGCTCAGAGCTTCTAGTGGGCTTCTGTCTCTAGTGGGCTTGTCCTCCTGGTCTGAAAGCTTCTTGCTTATATGCCATACACTGAGTACATACCAATCATTAGTGAAAGACTAGGAAACCATTATTTGTTGTAGGATTAAATCAATGCTAAACTAGATTTAACCATTGTCTCCTCAATTCCACTTAGTACCTTGTTTCAAATTCTGGCCCATAACATTTCCTTGTAGGATCAGATCAATCACACTGAACCATGCTAAATTAGATAATTATTGTCTCTATCAATTCTACTGACTTAGTCCTTGTAAGAATCCTAACATAGAAAATATTACAAACAGTAAGGATAATTAAATGGCACCGTGGAAAAAGCATCTGACCTGAAGTCAGTTTCCTCATATAAATAATGAACTGGAGAGAGAAATGGCAAACCACTCCAGCATCTTTGTCAAGAAAATCTCAAATGGGATCAAGGAGAATTGGACATAATTGAAAAACAACTCAACAACAAAATACCAGAGAACAAAGAGTGAAGGAACTCTCCACTTGGGAGCAAGACAACTCAGCTCAATCAAGGTAGTCCCAGATATCACTAAAGGGAAAATTCCTTGAAGTCTTTGAGCATAGCAGGTTGGGGACAGGGATATGACATTAATTCCTTTCATATAAGTTTCTTCCAGAATGTTTTTTCCCCCAGCAATTTAAAGTGGGATTAGCAGCATCCATTTTCTATCTCAAAACCAGGAGCACCTGAAGTAAAGAAACTTAAGAGATCGAAGAGACTCCAGAAAGAGAAGTCCGTCTCTCTCCTCTCTCACTCTCTCTAATCCTCACACAGGCATGGGACATAGATCTCTACAGATGATGAAAGAGTTCCATACTAATGGGCTTTAGGATTCTGGTTACACTTTTCCCCTGAGTCAATTTTTTTTTTTGCATTCCCTTGCAAAGATGAACTGGAATAAGTTCAAAACCTGTAATTGTACAATATAAATACAAGCATTAGCCCTTCAATATAATAGGAGTGATTCTCCTTGAGCACCAATACCCAACTTTCAGTATTAGTGAAACTGGAATAAACAAAGGCACATTAGCAGTACATGCTGTAGCTGTGGCACTTTATAGAGCATCACCTGAAAAGATGACAAGGACAACATACCTGACACATGCACATTTCAAAAGTACATGCCCATCCATCACTCACAGGAGTCAATCCAAAGCAACAGATGTGTCTAAGAAAGCAAAGTTTTGACAAGGACACTAAGTAATAGGCCTTCATATAAAATACTGCTTAACCATAAGCAGCAGCATATATGCAACACAATTAATAAATAGACAATCCTATGGCAGGAACCTAATTCAAAAAACAAGTCAAATGAATACAAAAGCCTAATTTTTAAAAAGAAAATTCAAGCATGCAATAATTCATATTTCATAAGGACAATCTCTAGTATTTTTGCCTTAATATTTAATACTACATCTTGCACTAACCTAGTGATTAGTCTGAAAGGTATAGTTCTCTTGTCACTGACTGGTTTTTCAGATCTTATAACTGAACAGTACTTGGTATTGGCTAACTATTTACAACTTGTGTAAATATACCTGGGCTGGCAGCCATGACAGGTTGGCTACCAGTTTGTTCTTGCTCTGTGAGTTGAATCTGCACCTCATATCAGTTTTTGACAAGGACAGCCACACTGACCTCATCATCAGTTCTTTATTGGTTTATGGGACATTGTGCAGTGGTGATGATTAAAAATTGAGAATTTGGCTTACAATGCTCTGGACAATGATAGATCTCAAGTTGCCATCCTTTCTAACCCTTTTATGACTGGTATTTGGGTAAAATGTCTTTAAAGCCTACAACAGGGCTTGGATTGGGTGGCTTGAATGAAGAAGACTATTCAAACATGGGATATATCTAGGTATAGATATATCTAGGTATAATCAGAAAAATGGACATTCGGCTCTGGTTCATCCAAACCTTCCAACACTCATCATAATGTCAACATTGATTGGAATTGATTCTATTCTTCAAAAATCTAGCCAGACACTGCCAGAGATAAACTGGTACCTGTACACTTTGACCATTCATGCAGACTGTGAAGAATTTATAAGCAGATAGAGGCAAGAGGTTCCAGTGAATATCCCAGGAGCTCCAATTGTCTCCTCTCTGCACTAGATCCTGAGGATCTCCCATTTGGAGATTCCCATTATCACAAGTATAGAAGCCTAGGTTGGGGCTGGAACTCAGCAAGAGGATGGGTGCATTCTGATTGCGCAAGTATGTTCGAGGTACCACTCAAAGAATCCCACCCACTCATTCTGGACCATTCAGAGAAAGAGCTAGGAAGATTCTTTTGTCTATAATGGAAGATCTCAGAAACTATCTCAAAGAAATGCTGGTGAAAGCCATCATCACAGAATCCAGAGCCCTTATACACGACCCTTAGTGGTGGTCCTAAGAAAATGTGTGTTGATTACTCAACTCTGAATAAAAGAACTAAAGAGTCCAGAACACTATGTGACATGAATGCAAGATGACTTGGATTGTCTCCAAGGCAACCAGGGATTTTCAACCTTGGACTTGTGTAGTGGCTATTACCAGATTTAGTGTCTGAGGAAGACTGGAAGATGTCTTTCATCTATTTAGCTGGAATTTTAACAATTTGAGAGCATATTCCAAGTTCTCTCTGGGGCATGAGCAATTTTCCAAAGTCTGATGGAGAAAATGGATGGAAACATGAATTATCTGGAAGCTTTAGTGTTCCTTGATGACAACACTGTCTTTGGTAAGATGCTAGGGGAACATAAGGAAACTGATTAAAGTCTTAGATCAACTGGAGAAAACTTGTCTGACAAATGACAATTTTGTAGAGCATGTTAAGCATGGGGTCACATTGTTTACAATAGAAACTTCTCAAATGGGCATAAAATCTTAGACACTTAAGAACTTTTCTGAGATCTTAATTAATAAACATTTGTAAGTACCTACTTGCACTAAGTACTTTAAACAATATTCCATCCCAACAGCAACCCTGGAGGTTTTTTTATTATTTTTTTTACAGATAAGGAAACTGAGGCAAACAGAAATTAAATGACTTTCCCAGAGTCACACAGCTATTAAGTATTTGAGACCACGTTAGAACTCAGGTCTTCTAATTCGAATCCCAGCACTTTCTTCACTGTGCTACCCACCTGTTCTGTGGGAGGAATTGTTTTCCTCTAAAAAGGGTAGAAGAAAAGTTCCAATTAATTAAATGTTCTGCTTAGTAGGTTTTTAATTAATAGTAAATCTAAAAAATGAGCTAGATGTGGAAATGGCAAATCATTCTAGTATCTTTGCCAAGAAAACTCCAAAAAAGGGGTCACAAAAAGTAGAATATGACTAAAATGACTGACAATAACAATAATGCTACCTATTGCACCTTGTTAGGATTAAGGGAAATAATGTATGCAAATCCCTTTGCAAATCTTAAAATGCTTCATAAATGTGAATTATTATTTCTCTTTGCCACAAGAACACTCAAGGAAAAGAATATGAATTGTCAGTCTTTAACTAGTCCCAGTGCTAATTAAAAAAACCCCAAAACCTAGAAGTGAATTTGACTAATCATTCACTTAAATTTCTATATATCTCATAACCTCTGCCCATTTCCCTACTTTTACCTTCTTGGGCCAAGAAGAGTAAGTCTAATTTCTCTCCCACACAACAGCCCTTCAGATAGTTAAAGACAGCTTTCTATTCCTTTTCCCAATATCTACCCTCATAGGGTTTTCTCTTCTCCAGATTAAATATGCTCAGTTCTTTCAATGGATCCATTACTTCCTGACCCTCAACATCCTAGTTCCTCTAGTCATGGCCATCTCATGGCCACCTTGTCAATATCCCTTTTAAATGTGGTAGCTAGAAATGAACCCAATTCTCTAATTGTGGATGGCCTTTGAGATCTCTTCCAGCTAAATGATTCTGTGTTTCTATTAGACTTGAAATCAGTAGACCTGATTGGGAATACTAGATCTAATATTACTAAGAACAAATCATTACCTCTTTAAGCTTCAGTTCCAACAATTGTAAAATGTGAATTATAGCACTTTTGCTCCCTACCTCAGAAAGCTGTCATGAGGAAAATGCTTTGTAAATCTTAGAAAGCTTTAAAACTGCAACTGTTATTATTACTAGTTGTAAGCTAAGAACAACATTTCCATATATGGTGATTAATTCTACAATCTCCAGTTCTACGAAAAGAGGAACCAAGAAAATTATTTGCCTAACGTGACATAGAGAAGGTCGGTATACTTTCTAGCAGATCTGAAATGTCCATTTGTATAAAGGTATAGCCACAGAGCCAGGCTCTCTGGAAGGTGTTGGAATCCTTACAAAGTATCAAAGTCACTAGGATTGATAGAGACAATAATTATCTAATTTAACATGGTTCAGTATGATTGATCTGATCCTACAAGGAGATGTTATGGGCCAGAACTTGAAACAAGGTACTAAGTGGAATTGAGGCGACAATGTTTAAATTTAGCTTAGAATTGATTTAATCCTACAACAAATAATGGTTTCCCAGTGATATAATGATTGGTGTGTACTCAGTGTACGGCATATAAGCAAGAAGTTCTCAGTGCCAGACACAGAAGCCCAGAAGCCCATCTCGGAGGCGGAGACAGAGTCATTCCATATTCCACCTTTGTGCTGGCTGGAGACGTTCAGAGAGAGCTAGGGGCTGAAGCTCAAGACTTTGAAGGACACAATAAAGGACTGGATTTTAACGCCTGGCTGTATTTGAAGTGACTATATGTTAAATGAAAACTAAGGCTACCTCCAGAAAACCTCCCCAAGAAACCTGCTCCCAGAGAGAACCATCATATATTATAGAAAAAGAAGAGAACACCCCAGGAAGGGATATAGCAAAGACTGAAAAGGGAAAAGACATAGCTATCCAATTTCTTAAATGGTTTGGTTTTCCCTTCAAGAAACTTCCCTTCAGGAGTTGGAGATTTCATTAAAAGTTCAGACAGTTTCAGGAAAGAGTAACTGATACAAAAGTTGTCAGTTAGATCAAATCAATAGCACAAGGACCCCAAGTCTCAGCTTATCATGATGAGAATATAATGTTCCCTTTTTCAGTTGATAGCATTTTCCTAGAATCCCAAGCTTTATTTTAGAATATAGAAGCTCCTTAAGAGCCCCTTGAATGAATTGATAGAAGGTCATACTAGCCTTGAAAGCAATTCTCATGAAGCTTCAGAAATGAGTCATGAGGAAAAAGAATTTCATTCTGGATTGAATAGTATGGTTTGTGTCTCATTACTTATTCATTCAATAAACATGTGTGCAAAGCACTTTGCTAGATACTGAGGAAAGCACAAAGTACCACAACACAAACATTTGGTTTACTAAGCCAAATGCCAACCTAAGGGCTCTTTCTCTCCCAAAAAGTTTGCCGTTTATACATAAGAATCATTCAGTATTCAATTAATCAGCCAGCATTTATTAAATATCTACCATATGCCATCCCTGTGCTATGTGCTGGTGATACAAAGAAAGCAAAAGACAGTCTCTGTTCTCAAGAATTTGACAATTTAAAATAAAACAAACCCAAAAAACCCTATTTAATGATTACACCTATTACAAACACCTGAAGAAACATAAAACAAGGAAATGTGTGCTTGCCAAAGGTAATTGCCTGCCACGGTGATCAAGGAGATTCCCTGCAAGTGGATTATATCCCCCAATTAATTCTGTTTACATATGTTATTGGACTGGCTGCATCAAGCCCTCATTGTGCTAGCCATAATCAAGGAAGGGAACATCGTGGAAGACGTAGCTACTGTGAACAATATAAGATCTAAGACAATTACAAAGGACTCATAATGAAAAATGCTATCCACCTACAGAGAAAGAATTGATGAATCCTGAATGCAAATTGATCTCAATTTTTCTTGTTTTTTTTTCCCCCAACACTGTTAATATGAAAATGTTTTGCATGATTTCATATGTATAATTGATATATGTCTTGTCTTCTCACTAGGTGGAGGAAGGGTGGCAGGAAGAGAGAATTTGAAACTTAAATTAAAAAAAAGAATGTTAAAACTAAATAATAAATTTAGGAGGAAAAACAGAATGGAAATATTGTAGAGTATGCTGGAAGGAGTCTTTAACCACTCAAAAGTTTGCCCTGAACATCCACATAGTAAAGAACAAATGCATCAGATTGCCTAAATTGTAATATGCATTTGGTTGAAGATAGTATAGAGGGGCAATGAATTAGGCCCAGTAGTACAGCATAGGATGGGCAGACATGATGGTTAGGATTTTCATCACTGCAGGAACCTTCTAAAATCAGTGAGATTCATCAGGTAGAATTCAAGTCCAAGTTTTAATAATTAAAAAATGAACATACAATTGATAAATGCTCAAGAGACATGAATAGGCAGTTTTTGGGAGAAAAAATCAGATCTATATTTATTTATATGAAAAAAAATGTCCCAACTCATTATTGTTTACAGAAATGCAGATTAGAAAAATTTTGAGGTACTTCCTCACATCTATCAGATTGACTAAAATGATAGGTGGAAAAAATGACAAATGTTGGAGAGGACATAGAAAAATTGGGACACTAACACACTGCTGGTGGAATCTGTAATCATGCCCCCACAGTTATAAAACTGTGTAGATCCTTGGACTTAGCAATATAACTATTAGAGCTCTTTCCCAGAGAAAAAGGAAAAGAAGCTATATGTTCTAACATTTATAGCAGCTCTCTTTAATGGTGGAAAGGAGTTGGAAATTGAGGAAATACTCATCAGTTGGGGAATGGCTGAATTAAGTTATGGTATATAAGATTGTGATAAAATGCTACTGTGCTAACAAATAATGAGCCATTAATGAGCTTTTTCCTTTTGGTTTGATTCTTCTTTCACAATATGACTAATCTAGAAATATGTCTAATATGATTGTACATATTTAACCTATATTAAATTGCTTGCCATCTTGAGGAGGAGAGAAGGGAGGGAGGAAGAAATAAATAGAAATCAAAACCTTACAGAAGTAAATTTTTTAAGAATGTCAAAGGAAAAATTTAAATCAATTTAAAAAAAAAGAAATGATGGACAAGTTGATTTTAGGAAAATATAGAAAGACATGAAATAATGGAATGAAGTGAGCAGAGCCAAGAAAACATTGTGTACAAGAACAGCAATATTATTTGCAGAGTAAATATAAAAGTATATGCTATTCTGAGTTATGTGAACATTCAAATCATCTACAAAGGACCTATGAAAGAAGATGATATCCACCTCCAGAGAAATAACTAGTATATAAAATTATATATTGTATATTTGTCCTTTAGTGTAGGGTTGGGAGAGAAGGAAGAAACAGTTTGGAACTCAAATGTAACAACAACAACAAAAAAAAAAGACAAAAAATATGATACATCTTCCCTCTATCTGCCAGCCAAAGGTCCACCCTCCCATTAGTATTCCTCTTCCATGTCCTCTATTGCCTTCCCTGAAAAGGCAAATAGCTTTTCAACAAGCTCCTTCTGCTATCCTGTGGTTGGAAAAGCACCAGAGCAAGAGTCAGGAGATCTGAATGTTAGTTTTGGTTTTTACGATTAAATAGCTGTGTGATTTGGGGTAAATCACTTCCTCTCTCTAATCTTCAGTTTCCTCAAATGTAAAATAAAATAAATGTAAAAATAAAGAGGCTATACCAGATGGTCAGTATGGTTCTTTCCATTTCTAACGATCTATAATTCTCATAATTTAGGGCTTGTTTGGATTTTTGGCCCCTATCTGGAGAGAAAATCATGAAACCATGGAGAGTTGGGTGGACCCTGTAGGTCATCTCTTCCAATTTCTACCAAAATTGGAATTCCCTTTCTTATATCCTAGACTCTATTTGAACTTTTTCAGTTTCAGTTCAGTTATTATGACAGAAATGAGGAAATTCAATCATCCAACCTTGTCATCGAACCTTGTCTCTAGTTTATAGAGATCTCACAAGGCAGATCATTCCATCTTTAGACAATTGAATTACTAGAAAGTCCTTCAATATTTATTAAGTTAAAATCGGTTTCCCAGGATCTACGAAGCCACTAGTTTGAGATCTACCTTCTGGGAAAAGGAAGAAATCTACTTGATAGTTTTTAAATAAATATTTAGATATACCCTCATCCCAAACCTTTTTTTTTTTTCCAAACTAAACAGCCTAGTTTCCTTAACACTGGACAAATCACTTTACCTATCTGTGCTTCAGTTCTTCATCTGTGAAATGAGGGATTCAATGATCTCTAAGATAATACCTTTGATCTTAGGGCAGACTAAATCAAGGGAGTTGGATTCAAATCCTGTCTCTAAAACTAGCTGTGTGAAATTAGGCAAGTCATGGTGTTTCTCTGAACTTCTAGATTCCCTAGTGAGAACTATTTCTCACAGGAAGTAGTTTTCAAGTCTTCAGTTATCCTGATCATCTTTGGTTGTATTCTATTTTGTCAGCATTTTCCTCAGTGTTCTGCTTTTCCCAAAAGCTCCTGAAAGAAACCACTCTCCTTGGTGAGCTGAAGGATCTCTTCCACTCCTTGTGCTCCTTAGAATAGAGAACGCCTCAGTTCCTTGTAGGGAGGATAGGGAATTAGCTGCCTTCTAGAACCAGTCTTTAAGTTTTAATGTTTCCAGGGAAGGAAGTGACCCCAAATTGGATTCCTTCATGTCACCCAGCCACTGTAGGGCAGCTTATGTTCTTTAGGGGGAGGGAAGAAATAACCCTGGCCTGTTGCTCTGAAATCTAAAATTGTGCTATTCTGAATAGCCTCCTACTTAACTTTATTCCTTCCATCATTTTGTTCTCTCCTTTGTTCTCCAAGATAGTTATTTATTACTTCAATACTTCAAGGTTAGCATTGGGCATGGATTCAGGATGACCTGAGATCAACACTTACTAATTATATAACTTTAGGCAAGTCAATTAACCTCTTCAGTTTATCACCTGTAAAATGGGAATAATAACACATACCTTTCAGGGTTGTTATGATGATCTAGGGAGATAATATTTGCAATGCAACTTAGCACAATGCCTCAAGCATAGCACACCAGCACTTGCTTATTTTCTTTATTTCCTTCCTTCACTTGCAAAAGCCCTAAACTTCCATATTCCCTGCAGTTCTAATATCTTCCAGAAAGATTCTGTCAGCCTATAGATAATGCTACAAGATAATATTCCAAATGGTTCCTTCCCTCCCTCGTTCCTACCACCTTTGGACTGGTCAAGTACATATATGTGCGCGCGCACACACACAATTTTAGAACTGAATGAGGGGACCAAATGTCTATAGGGAAAATATTTCTTCATTAATTCAAAGAGAATTATGCCTTATGCCTTAAGTGGTGGTCAATGAAAAGCAATTTTATCATAATCAATGTGTGTGGAGATCACTAAAGAAATAATAATAATAATAAAGAGATGAGATAAATATGAAATTATATTTTATCTTAGAATCAATAGGGATTACTGAGTTAGATCTCTGCTTTGGGGAAATCACTTAAAGAACTATCTACAGGACAAATTAGAGAGGGGTGAGATGAGGAAAGGAGATCAATTAGGAGAATACTGTAATAGTCCTGGTGGAGGGTGATAAAATGGAAGCTACTTAAGTAGACATGAGATATATGATGGGTATGGAAATGGCAAAATTTAGAAATTGTGAAGGAAAGTGAAGATTCAAGAACACTGAAGTTTTAAACCTGGGTGACTGGAAGGGTAGTGATATCCTTGATAAAAATAAGGAAAGTCAGAAGATGAGAGAGTTTGGGGACAAAAGGTTTAATTAGTTAACTTTGGGGCATGCTGATTTTGAGATGTCTATGAAACCTCAAATTTGCAATGACCCATAATGGACAGTCAGTACTATGAGTCAGGAGTTTGGGGAAAAGGTTCAGGCTTCCATACAGATGATACTTAAACCCCTGTGTGATGAGGGGTTAACTGAATGAGAGGCAGTGAGAAGAGAGGAGTGGCCAAGACCTTAGAGAATACCAACCATCAGAAAATAGGATATGGTTGGTGGTCCAGCAAAGGAAACGAAAGGGAGATAGAAGAGGCAGAAAGAGAAAGGGGAGAAAGCAGTGTCACAAAAACCCAAAGAGGAAACAGGAAGTATCCAGGAAGGAAGAATGGCAAATAGCATTAAATGCTTCAAGAGGTCAAGGATGGGGATGCAGAAAAGACCAAATTTGGCAAATTAGAGATCATAAGCGACTTTGAAAAGAATAGTTTCAGTTTCATGACAAGGCAAGGAGAAGGATTCTGGAAAGATGGTGGATGGAAGTAGAGTGGGTTTGGGAAAAGGAAATAAGGGAATAAGCATTTTTTAAAAGTGCCTCCTGTGTGTCAGACACTGTGCTAAGTGCTTTAACAAATATTATCTCATTTGAAGCTGACAATAGCCATGCAAGGGAGATGCTATTATTATTCTCCTTTTGCAGTTTAGGAAACAGGCAAACTTTAAGTGATTTGCCTAGGCTGTATTTGAACTCAGGTCTTTCTGACTCTATGGCACAATGATATAGAGTCAGGAAAATGTATCTTCTGAGTATAATCTGGCCTCAGACACTTCTAGCTGTGTGATCCTGGACAAATCACTTAAAGTTCGCCTCAGTTTCCTCATCTGTAAAATGAGAAGAAAGAAATGGTGAACCACTCCAATATCTTTGCCAAGAAAACTCCAAATGGGGTCATGAAGAGTAGGACATGATTGAAAACTAAATGACCAATAACTTCCTAACTCTAGATCTAGTACTCTATACACTGTGGCACTAAATGCTTCCTAAAAAGAAGGATAATGTAATTTAGCCCTATCCGTGGTTGTTCATCCTTTGAATATATATCCACAGTGTGGGAATAATGAAGGGGATGGAATAGTTCTGTTAGAGGCAAGTCCAGAATTAGTTCTAAAGCACTGGACAGGATGCCAATCATCTTTCCAAAGTCTGAAGGATCGCACACTCCTTGGGGCTTGGAATATTCTATGCTCCTCTTAAAGGCCTACCCTTCCACTTTGGAGACCACCACCATTTATCAATGAAATTCCAGCTCCAGATAAATTTTTTTTTAATTTCTCTATATTGATGTTATTTCCCCCCTTTATTTCTTTGAGGGCACAGACAAGTGTAATATTCTCCTATTTCTGCCTGCTGAAATTTTCTCCATCCTTAGTTTAGCCTTGGGATATTGTCACAGGACGGAACTCCTCTCATAGCTAGAATGGAATTTAGAATCTTAGAGAGGTGCCTGGGGCCCTATGCTTAGAGTCTTGCCCAGAGTCACACAACTAGTATCAGAGACAGAAACTGAACCCAGCCTTCCTAAGGATGGGCAGGTCATCTATAACTCTACCTGGCTGCCTCTGTGACAGTTTAGTGATTACTTCCTTAATGAGGCCTTCCCTTCTTTTTTCCCCCTCCCTCCTTTCCCACCAACCCCTCAACTAAAAGTCAACTCCTTCCTCTTTAAACTCCTATAGAACTTGCACTGTTACGTCTCAGAATTTTTTGTGGCAAAATACAATTTCTCGAGCTCATGGCTCCTGCAGGCTTTTGGCATGCAGTAGTTGCTTAATAAGAGTTCCTTGAATTGAACCCACCTCCCTCCTTTGTAATGTGGCAAGTCAGAGATATAAGTACAGAAATACCAAACGCCCAACGTAACCTAAACAATGGCTTACTCATAAATCCTCTTCCTTTGTGGGCACACATGCACACACACAGACATTACTCATGGTGTTGAGTAAGTGCTCTCCAACACTCATTCTGCTGGAGAATTTCCCTCTAAGCCTCCCTTCAGCCTGTCATACACTCAAAACAAGGCTACTTTCGATTCTAAAAGACATTAATATTTTTAAAAAGAAATAAAAGGCTCCCTGAATAGCCCAGATTCTGCTTTAGGGAGTATAAGTCAGATGCGAAGAAGATTGGTTTTGGTGACTCAGTTTTCCCCCTTCCCCTCAGAGAATTCATGAAATCGCCTTTAGGAACTGGGAAGATAAAAGGGCTTTACACTTTTAACTCTTCCAACACCCTCTCGTGTGTCATCCCAACTGGCCCTCTCCCTGTCCCTGGAGGGTGGCAGGGCCAGCATCATCCCTATTTTACAAAAGAGGTAAACTGAGTTACACAAGGTTAGTCACCAAGGTCACTGAGTAGCAATGGCTATCGGTACCCAGTGAGTGGACAGCACTCCACAAGATCCTCGCTCCCCGGAAGAAACCAGTTGGAACCCCCAAAAGGAACCCAAAGGAGAGCTTCCCCAAACGGCCCTTGGGTCCCCTCCCCGAGCTGCGTTAAGTAGGGGCCCCCGACACACACCTTGAGGTTTCCCGAGCGGAGGGCTCCAGTCCCGGCCGCCAGCTCCAGGCATCCTGCCCGCTCCGGCTGCCTTCGCTCCGACAGCTGCCGCCCAGGCGGAGAGCCGGCCCCCCGCACCTCGGGGCCGCACACGCACACATCCACACACGCAGTCCTCTGCTTTTCAAATCCCACCGCATGACGCTGGCCATTCCCAGACCTGAGACCCAATCCCGTGGGCGCCTCCGGGCTGCTGGCGGCGTGGCCCGTTACCCCGGTAACCAACCACCTGCCGGCCCCCACTGAGGAAAGAGGCGGCAACTCCTCCCTGCGCTCGTCCCGAGACTAAAAATCGCCCCGCGCTTTCCGTCCAGCTGTGCGTCCCTCCATGATGAATGAGCAGCGGAAAACCCAGACCTAAAGCGGCTCCGCCAAGAAAAGCCCATCAACTGTAAAACGGGGAGAGATGCCGGACCAGGGCTACATGCTAAGGAGGCTCACCGCGCGCAGAGGAGGGGAAGCAAAACGGCACAGTGCCGGTACATACCATCCACGGGAAATCACCGTGTTCCCCAGTCCCAGTCCCGCTGCTTAACTAACAAGACCGCATCTGCATCGGGCCCCTCAGCTTTACAAATCGCCTCCTCCAAACAGCTCTGAGAGGCAGATGGGAAACGGAGGGGCAGAGAAGAGGATCAGCGCCGGAGGACTGAAGGGCACGAGGGAGAGCGTCTAATCCAAGCCTGCTCGTTTCACCGGCCCAGAGGGGTCAAGCGGGTTGTCGGGATCACACAGCTGTTGAGAAGAAGAATCTGAATTCTTTGTTATAAAAGCTGGCTCTTTATGAAATAGCAAGAGGGATACAGGGGAAATCTAAGTGATATAAAAACAAAAGATATCAATAAATATATTTTTTAAAAAAGAATTTAGATTTAGGTTTTCTAAAGTCCAAGTCCTCTGCTTGTTCCACCGAGGTAGCCATTGTTAGATCCTGAATGAAAGGCTTCATGATCCTGCTCAATCCATAGAGTCAAGAAAACTTGTGCATCTTCCTCATTCTGCTCCCATTTAAAATAGGAGTTCTTAACCTGGGGGTTCTTGAGCTTCTTGTCAAAAACATCTTAATAATAGTATTTCAATATCATTGGTTTCCTCTATAATCCTGTGCATTTTATTTTATGCATTTAAAAACACCATTCTATGTTTGTGGCAGCCCTCTTCATAGTGGCCAGAAACTGGAAACTGAGTGATGCCCATCAATTGGAGAATATAAATTGTGGTATATGAATATTATGGAATATTATTGTTCAGTAAGAAATGACCAGCAGGATGATTTCAGAAAGGCCTGGAAAGACTTACATGAACTGATGTTAAGTGAAGTGAGCAGAACCAGGAGATCATTGTGACAGGGCAACAACAAGATTATATGATGACCAATTCTGATGGACGTGGCCCCTCTTCAACAATGAGATGAACCAAATCAGTTCCAATAGAGCAGTAATGAACTGAACCAGCTACACCCAGCGAGAGAACTCTGGGAGATGAGTATAAACTACTACATAGAATTCCCAATCTCTCTATTTTTGTCCACCTACATTTTTGATTTCCTTCACAGGCTAATTGCACACTATTTCAAAGTCCAATTCTTTTTATACAGCAAAATAACGGTTTGGACATGTATGCTTATATTGTATTTAATTTATACTTTAACTGTTTAACATGTATTGGTCAGCCTGCCATCTGGGGATGGGGGCGGGGGGAAGGAGGGGAAAAATTGGAATAAAAGGATTTGCAAATGTCAATGCTGAAAAATTACTCATGCATATAACTTGTAAATAAAAAGCTGTAATAAAATTAAAAAAAAAACACCATTCTGAGAAGGATCCACAAAATCCACCAAGTTGCTAAAGGGGTCTATCTTACCGGAAAATGTTAAGAACCTTTGTTATAAAAATATGAACTTAAAACCCTTTATGTTAATAGAGGAGTAGAAATCAAATAGAAGCCCATCTATTGGAAGAATGGGTAAACTAATTATGGTCTGGGAATGCAATAGAATATTCTGGTATTATAAGATAACTGATAGGGGAAAAAAAACCAACCATGTGAAATAGAGAGAAACAAGATATAATATACACAATAAGTCTTATGACATAAATGGATAAAAGAACAAAAAAGGAAATAGTAAACTGTCATTTTAATGACCAAATCTGGTCCCTAAAAAGAGATCAATTTTTTAAAAATCACTTTCTTTGCAGAGGTGAAAGATCTCTTTGGGTTTGGACCACCTAACATATTGTCAAACTTGGCTAATGTGTTGGTATTTTGGCTAAACCACTTTTTTCATTATCCTTTTTGATCTTTTTTTTTTTGAAGAATGGTTTGCTGGAGGAGAAGGAGATAGACATACTTGAAAATAAAAACTAATATAAAATAGATACCAATAAACTTTTTAAAAATATAATGCAGCTATGCAAACTAATACTACTCACAGATCCAAAATAAGAGAAATCCACATGTAAGATAATTTTAATTCAAAACTGCAATGCAAAAAAAGAAAGAAAGAAAGAAAGAAAAGAAAAGAAAGCTCCCAAAGGTACCATCCACCTTTGCTTTTTCCCTCCTAGAAAAATACATAAATCTAATACTATTAGGGATACTACATTGAATGAAACCTGACACATGTTTCTCTGGAAGGGTACTCAGAGATTGCTCTCTGACATCAGCCTTAGATTAGGAAAGTACCTTAAATATCTCTGTATGTCAATGGATTCATGATCTCATCTTTGTGAGGTCTGATTCTAATGAAAGGAAAAAATTCTATCTTTATTTTAACATCATCAGTTTTCTTTATAATCCTATGTAAAATATGGAGCAAAGTTTTCAGAGGGTTAGGGGGAGGAAGAGCTCCCCTATCCTAAAAGACTCTTAGTTGACCCAATCCTCTCTATAAGATATTGCCCTATATGTCTCCTCCCTTTCATGGCTAAATTGTTTGAGAAGACTGTCTACAATCATTGCCTCTGCTTCCTTCCTTTTCACTCTCCTAGTCTGGCTTTTAACTTCATCATTTGACTGAAACCACTCTCCCCAAAATTAGCAATGATCTTTTAACTGCCAATTCCAATGGTCTTTTCTCAACTTTAACCCTTTTTTATTTTTTTTTCTTAAATAATTTTTTATTGACAGAACCCATGCCAGGGTAATTTTTTACATTATCCCTTGCACTCACTTCTGTTCCGATTTTTCCCCTCCCTCCCTTCCTTCCCCACCCCCTCCCCCAGATGGCAAGCAGTCCTTTACATGTTAAAAAGCTTAACCCTTTTTTAAACCTCACTGACACTTTTGATACTTTCTCATCTTCTTAAAATTCTCTAAGTTTCTGTGATATTGCTATCATTCTTCTACCTGTTTGACTTCTATGATTCTTCCTCCTTTTAAAAAAAAAAAAAGAGGACTAAATGACTTACACAGGGTCACATACCTAGTAAGAGTCTGAGGCTAAATTTGAATTCAGATTCTCCTGACTCCAGGCCTGGTTCTCTATCCACTGTACCACTTAGCTACCCCATGACTGCTCTATCTTAGTCTCTTCCTGGATCTTCATTTAGGTCACACCTGCTAACTTCCCCAAGACACTATACTGCACCCTTTTCTCTCTTTATATTATTTTTCTTCAGTACATTAGTTCCTACAGATTCAAAAATTATCTCCAGGTAGATAATTCTCATAACTATTTGTCCAGCCTTCTCTTCTCTCCTATCCTCCAGCCTTGAATTTCCAACTGCCTATGGATATCTTGATATGTCCAAAACTGAAATAATTGTCTTTTCTCTTATAACTTCTCCTCTTCCTAACTACCCTATTATTTATTGTTGAGGGTACTAATATCTTAGTCACTCAGGCTATAATCAGATATTATCCTTGACTGCTCACTCTCCCTCTCCCACACCCACCCCCCATATCTAATTTGTTGCCAACTCTGATCGATTCTACTTTTGCAGAACTTCTCATATTTGCCCCTTTGTTTCCTGGGACACAACTTTCACTCTGGTGTAGACTCTCATCCCTTCATAGAAGAGAAATGATTATTAATAACCAATGAGGAGATTCACCCTTTCCCTTTTTCTGTATCTTCAGTCTCTGAAGGTACAGCCACTCCCCCCCAGCCTTACAAGGAACCTCTAGTCAAAGGTTGATTCCTTTCAGTCAATCCTGGGTAGAGAAGGGGCTTTTGTCTATATTACCCAAGGTTAGGGATGTCAGGGTATAGAGATACTCTCTGTAGAAACTTCACTCTCAGCCTCTGTTGGAATAAATCCACTTTGCTTTGTAAAGTCTAACCTAACAAGAGTTGATTCTTATTCCAGAAGTTGCTTACTTTCAAAAGGGCATATAAATTATGGCCCATTGTCATGCTTGTTTTTGGTCTAAGAGGGAGACCGCCAAATGACCATCCTTCTAGTAAAAGGTTGGCATTATTAATAAAATGGCTAAATTATCCAGAAATTATATCTCTCAAACTTTTCCTGAGGTCTCTCCTACACTAGTCCATTTTTTATTCGGTTAACAAAGTGATCTTCCTAAAGTGAGGATCTGATGATGTTGCCACAATAATCAAACTATAGAAGCTCTTAATTACCTCTAGATTGAAATATAAAATTGTTTGGCTTTTAAAATTCTTTACAATCTGGCCCCACCTACCTTCCCAATCTGCTCACACTTTACTTTTCTCCAAACACTTTATGATCCAGTGACATTGACCTCCCTTGCTGTTCCTCATACACAACAATTTTCTTTTTGTTTTGGAAATTCAATTTTATTTTCAGTTCCAAATTGTCTCCCTCCTTCTCTTTTCCTCCTCCACCCATTGAAAAGTCAAGAAAAAAACAACCTCTTATTACAAATATATATATAGACAAGCAAAGCAAATTCCTCCATTAGTTAAATCCAAAAAGAAAAAAAAAAAGAAAAAGAAAATACTGTTCATTTTTCACTTTGAATCCATCAGCTCACTATCTTTAGATAAGAAGAAAGAAGACTGAATGTTTCATCATGATCTCTTTAGAATTATGGTTGGTCATTGTGTTGATCAGTTACTAGGTCAAAGTTGATTATCTTTAAAATATTGCTGTTAATTATAATTTCTATTCTGCTCACTTTATTCTGCATCAGTTCATACAGATCTTCCCAGGTTTTTCTGAAACCATACCCTTTATCATTATTATAGCATAATATATACCACATATAGCACAATCATATACCACAATTTCTTCAGTCCTTCTCCAACTGATAGAAACTCCCTCAGTTTCCTATTTTATGTCACCATGAAAAGAGTACCTATGAACATTTTTGTCCTTTTCTTCTTTCTTTGAGTTTTTAAGAGCATAGACAAAGTAGCCTGTATTACCATTGCCATGCATTTTCAGTGACTCTCTCACATGCTTGGAATGCTCTCCAAACCTTCTTCCACCTTCTGGCTTCCTTGGCTTTGTTCAGCTGTCAATTTTCTTTTCTTTTTTTTTTTTAATTTCTGTATATTTTATTTTCTTTTTTTTTTAAATTTAATTTTATTTAATAATAACTTTGTATTGACAGAAGCCATGCCAGGATAATTTTTACACAACATTATCCCTTGCAATCACTTGTGTTTTGTTTTTTCCCCTCCCTCCCTCCTCCCCCCCCCCCAAGAAGGCAAGCAGTCCTATATATGTTAAATATGTTGCAGTATATCCTAGATACAATACATATTTGCAGAACCGAACAGTTCTCCCGCTGCACAGGGAGAATTGGATTCAGAAGGTAAAAATAACTCAGGAAGAAAATCAAAAATCAAATAGTTCACATTCATTTCCCAGTGTTCCTTCTTTGGGTGTAGCTGTTTCTGTCCATCCTTTATCCAATGAAACTCAGTTAAGTCTCTTTGTCAGAGAAATCCACTTCCATCAGAATACATCCTCATACAATATCGTTGTCGAAGTGTATAATGATCTCCTGGTTCTGCTCATCTCACTTAGCATCAGTCCATGTAGGTCTCTCCAAGCCTCTCTGTATTCATCCTGCTGGTCATTCCTTACAGAGCAATAATATTCCATAACATTCATATACCACAATTTACCCAGCCATTCTCCAATTGATGGGCATCCATTCATTTTCCAGTTTCTAGCCACTACAAACAGGGCTGCTACAAACATTTTGGCACATACAGGTCCCTTTCCCTTTTTTAGTATCTCTTTGGGGTATAACCCCAATAGAAACACTGCTGGATCAAAGGGTATGCACAGTTTGCTAACTTTTTGGGCATAATTCCAGATTGCTCTCCAGAATGGTTGGATTCGTTCACAACTCCACCAACAATGCATCAGTGTCCCTGTTTTCCCGCATCCCCTCCAACATTCATCATTATTTTTTCCTGTCATCTTAGCCAATCTGACAGGTGTGTAGTGATATCTCAGAGTTGTCTTAATTTGCATTTCTCTGATCAATAGTAATTTGGAACACTCTTTCATGTGAGT
Source organism: Antechinus flavipes (assembly GCF_016432865.1). Taxonomy (NCBI): domain Eukaryota; kingdom Metazoa; phylum Chordata; class Mammalia; order Dasyuromorphia; family Dasyuridae; genus Antechinus; species Antechinus flavipes. Next base: position 296,645,641 of record NC_067399.1, on the reverse strand, counting down.
GGTAATAGTTTCAATTTCTTCATCTGAAAATTGTCTGTTCATATCCTTTGACCATTTATCAATTGGAGAATGGCTTGATTTTTTATAAATTTGAGTCAGTTCTCTATATATTTTGGAAATGAGGCCTTTATCAGAACCTTTAATTGTAAAGATGTTTTCCCAGTTTGTTGCTTCCTTACTAATCTGGTTTGCATTCGTTCTGTTTGTACAAAGGCTTTTTAATTTGATATAATCAAAATTTTCTATTTTGTGATTGGTAATGGTCTCTAGTTCATCTTTGGTCACAAATTTCTTTCTCCTCCTCAAGTCTGAGAGATAAACTATCCTATGTTCCTCTAATTTATTTATGATCTCGTTCTTTATGCCTAGGTCATGGACCCATTTTGATCTTATCTTGGTATGTGGTGTTAAGTGTGGGTCCTTGCCTAATTTCTGCCATACTAATTTCCAGTTATCCCATCAGCTGTCAATTTTCAAACTCCACTTGGTATCATCCATGTCGGACCAATCTCTAAGTGCTCCACAGCACCTGCTTCAGCCACCTTTGTGGCCCTTGTACACTCTTCTCATTTGTCTATTCTCCCAGGGGAACTCTTCACTTGCTTGGAGTAGACTCACTAACTCACCAACAAAGAGGTTTGAGGCCTGTCAGTTACCCTCAACCCAGGAGGCTTCCCAGTGGCTGAAAAACTTTAAATGCCTAGTAAAAGAATTTATATGATCCTCAAGGAAACAGAGTCATTGGCACTAGAGTAGTGTGCTGGAGCAAAGAATTAGATTTTCAGTGTGAGCATTTAACACCTCAGAAATCAGCAAATGTGACAGATGAAAGCTTCTCTACAAGACTGTAGAAAGTGATGGAGAAAATATTAATATAGATTAAGCTTAAAAGTGTGTTGGACTTTGGTCCAGAGAGACTACTGTTAAACACCCTGAGACAGTATTACATGATTAGACTGTGCTTTAGGAATATCACTGGTTGCACAGATTGTAGTATGAAGGGAATTAAGAGAGGGAAATAAATTGCTATTGCAATCATTTAGTCCAAGACTTCTTAAAGTTTTTCCATTCAGACCCCTTTTCACCCAAGAAATTTTTACATAACCTAGGTATATATGTGTATGAAATAAGTCTGCAAATCAGACATTTACTGATAATAAATCATAATTTTGCAACCCATACATCTTTAGTTACAAGACCCCATATAGGGTTGTGAACCACAGTTTAAGAAATTGGGTAACAACAGACAATAGAGGCTAAAATCATGCTGAAGCTACGTGAATGGAGAGAGCTAGTGTTCACAATAGATGATGGGAAACATGACAAGATTTGGTAACTAGCAGTATATGTGGGGGTGAGAGTGAGGAATCAAAGACATTCTGAGGGTTTACAAGTCTAGGGGACTAGAAGGATGCTGATACTGCCTGGAAAAAAAATAAAAATAGAGAAGCTTAGAAAAGGCATATATACGGATAAAAAATAAGGTTCTGTTCTGGAGCATGATAACATGCAACTGAATTGGATTTCAGTGAGGGAGGGCTGGGCAAGGTCACCTGCCTCACTTTTCCCTCTGGAGCCATCTGGGTCCAGGAACCAGACATAGATCAGGATGACTGGAGGTGGCCTTGGATGCAGAGGGAAACTATGGCCTTTGTAAACTAAATCTTCCCCATCTCAGTCTGACTGACTATTCAGGGATTAAGGCTCAGTAGAAACTGAAGCAAAGAATGGTCTCTTTCACCTAATCAAAAATAAATGAATGTATAACTCAATCATCAATCACTGTGGGAAGGGAAAGACCCTCAGGGTTTCTGGCCCAAACAAATGACTGCTATTTACATTCACTCTGAGTCTATCAGGGAGATGGCCATGGAACACAGTTTGAACTCTCCCCAAAGCAGTTGGTGATATGGAATTATAGCTCAGGAGAGGATTTAGGACCGAATAGAAAGGGCTGGGGGCCACCGTCAGTGACGAAGGCCTTGATGGAACATGCTTAGAGAACCATAAAATGCAAGAACTACAAGGGGCCTTAGAGATGAATGAGTCAAGCTCTCTCATTTCAAGGAAGAGGGAATGGAGAGGCAGAAAGGGGAGCAGCTTTGCTGAGTTCACACAGCTAGATACCGGGCCACCTAGTAACTAGCCTAGTGTTCTCTGCACTGCACAACACAGAAATAAAGCAATTTGGGCAGAGCTGTAATTAGGGATTCTTTCATCTGGACCAGAAATGTATCATCTCAGATTCAGAGTTGGAAGGACCACAGCAGTTAGCAAGTCTAAGCCTCATATATATATATATATATATATATATATATATATATATATATATATATATGTAGAATTGTATATATTATCTGTATGATTATACATATATAGAATTAGATATATATGTCTATAATTATATATAATGTATGTGTGTATAGATAGATATAGATATAGATATAGATATAGATATAGATATAGATATAATTATAGAAAGGAAGGAAACAAGCATTTATTAAGTGCCTACTGTGTTCCAGGCACTGTGCTAAGCACGATTTCATTCGGTCCTCAGGATTATGTCCATTTTACAGTTGAGGAAACTGAGGCAGAGGTTAAATAATCTGTTCAGGATCACACAGCTAGTAAGAGTGTGGAGCTGGATTTAAGGATTTTAATTTGAAGTTGTCTTCATTCCAGGCTCGATTCACTTCCTAGGGAGATTATGTGTCTTGCCCAAGATCCCATAAATAAAAAGTGTGCACATCAAAATTTGAAGCCAGTTCTCACAATTGCCCCTGGAGTCAGAAATACTCATCATCCTGAGTTCAAATCCTGCCTCATGATCCTGAGTAAGTCACTTAACCCAGTTTCTGTCAGTTTTCTTATCTGTAAAATGAGCTGGAGAAGGAAATGGAAAACCATTCCAGTATCTTTTCCAAGAAAACCCCAAATGGAGTCATGAAGAATCTGACAGGAATAAAAATGACCAAACAAAATAGGGACATGGAGTCAGCAAACCCATTACATCTGAGTGCCAACTGAAGAAAATCAAGATATTTGAAATACTTTTTTTGGCATGTCCTCTTTGGGAGGTTCACACGTCATCCCAGGTAACAGAGCCCATCAAATTCAGTCTTTCTGGCATGAGGCTGGTCCAGCTACAGCCTGAGAAATGTAACCAGCCCCTGGGCGTGGGCAGCACTCAGCAACCTTGAGGATGAGTTACTATCTTTCTTCATTGTGGTATTGGTTAGGACACATAATAAATGGTAATTAAATACAATAATGCTGAGAGTAACAGATTCATGGCATGCATCACTGGCTCTGCAGTTAAGAGAGGCTGAGTGGGGTAGCAGAAGGAACATCAGACAGAGCTTCTTACACTTCTGCACTGGGGACCCCTTTTCACCCAAGAAATTCACCTAAGAAAGTGGCACTGGGCATATAAGTATACAAAGCAGATATGCAAATCAAACATTTACTGACAATAAATTATAATTTTGCAATTGTTACATTCAGTTACACAACCCCACATGGAATCACAACTTACAGTTTAAGCAGCTTTGCATTAGATCTGGAAGTCAAAAGGTCTGGATTTGAATCTTGCTCTGTAACTTCCAACCTGATTGCTGAACTGAGAGTCAGGAAAACCTGAATTTATTCCTGCCTCAGACACTCATCAGCTTTTCAGTTAATTTCTAGTGAGTCAGTTAATTTCTGTTTGCCTTGATCCACTAGAGAAGGAAATGGAAAACCACTCTAGAATCTTTACCAAGAAAACCTCAAAAGGGGTCGAAGGGATAGACAAGATTGAAACAAATGATCAGCAACAAAATGTAAATGTGAGATGATAATGATGATAATTATAAAGTGTGAAAAATACATCCGGAGAGCAGGGTATTGGTCCTAGCTTTGCTGCAGCTAGGTGGTTGTGAACAAATTACTTCTCTCAGAGTCAGTTTTTTTCATCTTTGAAATGGTCTAGCAGGGGTCCTCAAACTACAGCCTGTGGGCCAGATGCAGCAGCTGAGGACGTTTATCCCCCTCACCCAGGGCTATGAAGTTTCTTTATTTAAAGGCCCACAAAACAAAGTTTTTGTTTTTACTATAGTCCGGCTCTCCAACAGTCTGAGGGACAGTGAACTGGCCCCCTATTTAAAAAGTTTGAGGACCCCTGTAAGGTCTCCTCTGGTTCTGGGGTGCTACTTTGTTAATTAGGCCTGGACTGGAAGGCTCAGAGCTGTTAGAAGCCCAGAATGACTTAGCAAAAGTTCTCCTCTGGAATCTTTAGGGAGAAATTAATTTCATTAATCTCACAAGGAGACTGAAAGTTATATTCTACTGGTCAAAATGCTCTGTCAGCAGACATTATTCATGTTGTTCTTTCAAGGACTTCTTTTGGCACTGTAGTAAAATATATGGACCGCTTTTCAGAACAAAATTTTAAAATAATTAAAGGAAATGCTAGGTTTCAGTTAGAGATTAGAAACTACATATTTTTCTTCTTCCAAGTTCACTGAACCCCACAAATTCAAACATATTAGACAGATTAAAATCTATTCATATTCATATAAAATCCATATCCATATAAAATCTATCCATATGAACCCCATTCTTCATTTATGATGAAAAATGCTATCAGCCTCCAGAGAAATCTAAATGCAGGTTGAAGCAAACTTTAAAAATTTTCTTTATTTTTCTTGTTCTTTTTCTTGTCTATGTTTTGTTTTGTAACATGGCTAATATGGAAATGTTTTGCATGCTTGCACATGTATATAACCTATATCAAATTGCTAGCCTTTTCAAGAAGGGAGGAAGAGAAAGAGGAAGGAAGGAAGAGAATTTTGAACTCAAAATTAAAAAAAAAACATTTAAAAGATTGTTTTTATATGTAATTGAGAAAAAAAACTTTAAAAAAAAATAGAACCCCTTCTATAAAATTTAGTAGATGGCATATTGCAATAAAGTTAGAATACTTGGGCTAATTTTTCCTGTCTTTCTTTTCTCCTAGCTTAAATTCATTAACATGGCAAATTAGAGAGGATCGAGGGAACTTCTAACTTTAAGTCAGACAAGTAGCAGAAATCTCAGCCACAGACCTTGGAGCTAAAGGAAAAGATCTTAGGCCGAATAACCTGGTCTGGCTTTTGCTAAGTGTGGCAGCTCATAAGTTGTGCTAAAGAACTTCAGTCTGCCTTTATCAGGGAATAACTTTCGAGTCACCCCACTCTATGAGACTGAAACTGAGGTAGGTGCAGGAGGCAAAAGGCAGAAGTCAGCATTCAGGAGCATTTCAGAAAAGCCCTGGAAAGACTAGAGAAGCCCAGGATAGAGATAAGACTGTAAGTAAGTGCAAACACACTTAAGTGCGTTCACACCCAACAGAAGCAGAGAGGACTACAGAAATACTGAACTTGCCCAAGGGGGGCCTAACCAAGCGCAGAAATCATTAGGGCATGCAGGGCAGGGGCACGAGTTACTCCTCCACAAATGTTCCATATATAAATGCCTCTTCATATTTAGAAGTATGACTGTGTCTCTCTGGGTGTGTCCCTATTTTGAGGTCTGTACATGTCCGGTCTTTCCACGGATGGCATTTGTAATTGTTGGAGGTGCCTCAGGTTTGTGCAAGAATGGTTTTGCTTTTTATTTTTTTTTATATTTTTGGGGCTATGCTATTTCATTAAATACCTATGCTCTGAACATTAGTTATTAGATTGTGTTATTTGATTGACTAGGAGAAGCAACTGCATCAAAAGACTATAGTACTACACATATATGTGAATCAAGACAGTCTCTTTTACCTCAGGCAGCTTTTCCAAGGATCCCATATTCTAAGAGTAGGTGAATCTGGTCCCAAGAATAGTTTGGTGGGATAGTAGAGACTTGGGCCTGGAGTTAAGATCTGTGTTCAAATTCAGCTTCAGATAATTTACTAGTTATGTGACTCTGAGCAAGACTTTTTTTTTTTTAACCTCTGCTTGCCTCAGTTTTCTCAACTGTAAATTGGGGATAATAACAGTTACCTCCCAGGGTTGTTGTAAAGATCAAATGAGATAACTGTAAAGCACTAAACATAGTACCCAGCACATAATAGTCACTATATAACTATTAATTATTATTATCATTTGTGTATGATGCTTATTGTATGGGTCTTCTAAGCATTTTTAAACAATTCTCCCAAATGATTTAACAAACATAACATTTGCTGTCTAAATGCAAAGATTATCACTGGCAAGATACTTGAAAACAAGAGCTACTTCACTCCTGGATGACAACATTTCCTGGCTCCAAAGAACATATATTTACTTAAGAAACTCTGAAGTTCATCTACAGCCCAGCTTGGCGGAATTATTGTAGATTTTGGTTCTGAAATAACAGGAGAGGCATAATTAACCCCATGCTATTTAAAGAGGCCTGAAGCAGCTACAGCATTTTCTAAATTGGCTGTCATAATTTTGCAGCTGCTAGGTGAAGGACAGGGACAATACAAATTAAGTTGAAAGGGTTCTCCCACACAATGAGCCCCTGCAGTCTTTATATCCTTCCTCTCTGAGTTCTTTCTTTCAGCTGGAGAGAATGATCAGACACAGAGACAGATGGAAAGAGACAGAGGCAGAGAGGTGAGGGAAGAGAGAAAAGAGAGAGACAGAAACAGAGAGAAATGGAAATGGGGGAGGGGAAGAGAAAGAGAGAGTAAAGAAAGATAGAAACACAGTAGGATGGAAAGGAGATTAGGGAGAAAGGAGAGAGATACACACACACAAAAAAAAGATAGGCAGAGAAATATGGAAAGAGAGGTGAAGTGGGGGAAGAATTAGAGAAACGGAGAGAGACAGAAAGAGAGACAGAGAAAGACACACACACACACACACACACACACACACACACACACACACACAGCCAGAAAGCCAGAGACAGAGAGCCAGAGCCAGAGACAAAGAGAGAGAAAAAGCCAGACACACACACACACACACACACACACACACACACACAGAGAGAGAGAGAGAGAGAGAGAGAGAGAGAGAGAGAGAGAGAGAGAGAGAGAGAGAGAGAGAGAGAGAGAAATAGAGAGAATTGCCCAGAAAGACTAGCACAGGTATTCATGTGGATATTCCCAGAATCCGTGACAGCAGGATCAATTAGGGGCTGCGTACTTGAAGCATTTTAACCCCCCTTTCTCCGAGGGCATGTCTAATACAGTGGACACTAGATCTGACTTATTGCCAGAAATGCCAGGGGGACAGCAGTGGGACCAACAGAGAATTCCCCATGTTTCTTACCTGGGGACAAGGAATGGTCTGGCCAGTGACACTGAGTATTTGTTATCCTCCAAAAAAGACTTGGGTACAAGTATTCTTAACTTAGGGTCCAAGAATTTTTATATTTTCTTCACATTTTGATGTGATGTTCTTTCATATACATTTAAAAGTATTATTCTGAGAAGGGGTCTTAGACTTAACTAGGCTACAGAGTGGTCCAAAAAAAGGCTCAGGACCCTGGCCTGGAGCAGGTGGGAGAACTGCCTCCCGTGTGCACAAAGCAGGAGGGAGCTGGTGTCTAGAACCTAGCCAAGCAGGACATAAGCCGTTTCTAATTCAACATGACGACTTCATGCTCTCTTTCTGCTCAACTCCCTTAGAACAGCCCATCTCCAGGAGCTTTGGCCAGTGAAAATGAGGACCCAGTGCGGTCTTCTGCAGACTTCTGGGCTCACTGTAGCTTGGGTGGCCTCTGACACTTCAGGGGCCTCTGATTCTTTGTGGCCACCTTTGGGGTTTGCTCAGCAAAGACCTGGAGGAGTTGGCCATTTCCTTTTCTACCTCCACTCACAGATGAGAAAACTGAGCCAAACTCAGTGACTAGCCGAGGGACTACACAGCTGCTAAGTGTCTGAGGTCAGATTTCCTGACTTCTGGCACTGAAACAGCTAGCTGCCCAAAGTTTGGATACTGTGGCTCTTGGTGCTTCAGAAGTCAGGAAATTTAAATTTTTTTTTGTTATTTAATTTTTTGTTTTTTGAGAGGCAGATAGGGTTAAGTGACTTGTCCAGGGTCACACAGCTAAGAAATGTTAAGTGTCTGAGGCCGCATTTGAACTCAGGCCCTCTTGTTTCCAAGGCCTGTGCTCTATCCCCTGCACCACTAGCTGCCCCAATTTTAAATTCTTTGAGGGCAGAGACTGTTTCCTTTTTTTTCTTATTCATATCCTCAGAGCTCAGCTTAGTGCCCGGCACAGAGCAGGTGCTTAATAAATGTTAATTGACCAACTGGTCATACTTATAATTCTCTCACCTCTGTAAAGAGAGGAGGTCGGTCTCAATCATGGTTCCAGGAGAGCTGCTTTAGGGCCCTCCTTACCCCCTGCAGGAGCCCACCCGTCCTGCCCAAGCACACATGGTCCTCAGTCAGTTTCCGGTTACTTTTTTCTTCACAGAATCTCAGAGTCTGTAACATCCCACCACGACCTTCAGGGAGGGGAGGGAAGGCAAGAAAATCACTTCCTTATTCAACAATGAGTTTCTGAGGAGCCGGATAAAAACAAGTTTCGCTGTGATATTTTCACTTGACACTATGCATAAATTAACTGCGCTTAGAAGCTAGCCCCTAAAAAAAAGTCAAGTCACTTGCTCAAGGTCATACAGATGACCCAAACTTGAAAGCAAAACCTAATTTCCAATCCTTGTCACTACACCGTCCTGTTTTATATGTGGTCCAGCAATTTCTTCCAAGAAATGAATGAATCTGGAACCATGAATCAATCAGTATGGTCATTTCAGTCATGACAGTATCCATACCCACTCTCCATCCTGGAGGAAATAGATTAAAGTGGGAGTGGAGAGATTTGAAGCAGAGAGACTAATTAATTAAGTGGTTATTTTAATTGTCCAGGTCAGAGGTTGGAGGGAGCTGATTCAGGATGATAGACATGTAAGGAGGAAGAAAGGAAATGCTAGGAAGATTAAAATGACAAAATATGGCAACTAATTGGATATGTGGGGAATCAAAGCTGAAACTGAGATCATCGGGGTCACTGGAAGAATGGTGGTGGGCTTTTTGCTTGGGACACACTTGGCTACCGTATCTGTGTCCCCATAGTGCCTTGCACAGTGCAGTATGCAGAACATCGTGTTTTTTTTTTTTTTTTTTTTTTTTTCTGGAAATGCCTTTACAATGATGTGCTTCTCTCCTTCCTCATCCCTCTCAGAAGAATTCCTGGTTTGCTTTAAGACTCAGACAAGTTATACCGGGTCAATAACATTGGAAAGAAAATCAACTTTGAATTAATCTACATTTTTTTATCAAATTATCAAAGGGATACTTTATCAAACTCAATAAAATAACAAAATTCATGTGGAAAAAGAAATTGTTTATAATATTAAAAGAAGGTATGAAAATGGGTAAAAACAAAAATGGAAGGACAAAATAGCACTTCCTGACCTCAAACTGTATAGTCAAGCACTAGTCATCAAAACCATATTAGTATTATTAGTAGTAGTATTAGTTAAAAAACAGAGAGAAAGATCAATTGAACAGACTAGATCTCAAAAAAGCAGAAGCAGTATAATTCAATATTTATGCTTGATAAGCTGTGAAACACAAATTACTTGAGAAAGAACTTGGTAGTTAATCATCAACTGCTGGGAAAATTGGAAACAAGTCCCAGAGATATTGGGCTTGGACCAACATCTTTCATCATACTCCATAATACCTTCTTGATGGATATACGATCTTAATATTAAAGAACATAATATTTAAAAATTAGAAGAAAAGTTATGGGTAGGAGAAAGATTCTTAATCATATAAAAGTCAGAAACAATTATAAAAGATAATAGCTAACTTTGATTATATAAAGTTGAAAAGCCTGTGCACAAACAAAATTAATGAGCCTAGGTTAAGAAGGGAAAGGATTGACTGACGGGGAAATATCTTTGTAGCAAATTTCTCTGATTAGGTTTGGAATTTAAACTGTGAAAACAGTTAACATATTTGTGTACATGTAAATGTGTATATATGTATGCATACACATACATAAATACATGTATATGTGGATGTAAATGTAGGTATCTATAGATATAAATAATATAGCTACAGCAATAGATATGTATGGTGAAAAGCCACTTCTCAATAGTTGAATGATCAAAGCATAAGAACAATTCTCAAAAGAAAAATTGTAAATCATTAACAATTATATAAAAGAATGCTCAAATCACTAAAAACAAGAGAAATGCAAATCAAAACAGCCCCAAAGTTTTACACCCTGAAAATGATATGACAACAAATGAGAAGTGTCAATATTGGAGGAGTTGGGGGAGGATGGTATAATTTTGGTAGAGCTCACATGAACATGTGCAATCATTTGGGAAAGTTATTTTTAATTGTGCAACTAAAATGACTGAATGTCCTTACTTTTGACCCTAACCTTAAGGGCATCGTTCTTAAGAAGAAAGTCCCCTACATCCAACAAAATATTGTAGCAACACTTATTGTGATAGCAAAGAATTAGAAATAAAGTAGATGGTCATTGACTGGTAATGAAGAATTACAGAAGTGTGAAAACATCTATATAAATTGATGCATAATAAAGTAAGCAGAGCCAAGAACATAGTATATGCAATGATTACAACCATGTAAATGGAAAGAACAACACACATCTCCAAGAAATAAAAATAAAAGGTAAATAGAAAAACAAGCATGGTTCAAAGGAAGAACATGGACCAAAAGAAAAAATATGAGAAAAGTATTCTACTCAGCTCACTGCAAAGGCGAAAAGTCTACATATGTTGTATACTTCACTACATATTTATTTCTCTTATTCTTTCCCCTTTTTTGTCTTCAAAAATCTATCTGTTATATGGATGACTCTCTGTGAGAGGACAGGTTAAATTAGGGTGTTATTTTGAAAAATACATCAATAAAAACTCACTTATTTTTAAAAGGGAAAGAAAACAATTACGGGAGGCTTAAGAACTCTGTTCAATGTTCAACCATGTCCCTAGAAAATCTATGATTAAATGCTACCTGAAAGATTATATGCTATTCTTGACAAAGAGGTGATAGACACAAGATACAGGATGAGATACTTAATTTTGGACACGATCATTATATAAATTCATTTTGTTTGACTATAGTTTGTTTGCTTCAGGGATTGTTTTTCTTTCTTTCAGTTTTAATTTGGATTGCTGAGGGGGGGAATAGCAATAATGATACCAAGAAAAAAAGAAGGCCGTTGAAATATGTTATGAAAGAAAACAGAAGGAAGTTCAAAAGGAAGCACAGATAAGCAGCATAGTTTTGAAAATAACATTTAGAACTTAAATACTTTAAAAATCAATCAGTATGAAATGGAGATTCAGGATTTCATAAAGAATCTTTTTGTTTGGTTCTGCTGTGGGTATAGAAATTTTTTTTCTTTTTGAGTTCAGAATAAAAAATTTTAAACAAAAAGTATTTTTTTTAAGTCCAGTCAAGCCCCACCTTCTGCAGGAGGCATTTTCTGGTTCTCCCTATTGCTAGTGCCTTCCCTTTTGAGGTTACCTTGTACCTACTCTGTAAGTGTATTGTACATGTGTTCTCTCCAGTTAGAATGATTGTAGAACAATGCTCCTTTGCTGATTAGCAATGGAAAGAGACTGGGAAAAGACTGAGACCCTCTAGCTTGAGTGAAAGAGGAGGCTCAAACTTGCAGGAACTGATGCAAAGTGAACTGAGCAGAACTAGGAGAACATTGTACACAGCAACAAGAAGATTATGTGATTGTCAGCTGTGATGGACGTGGCTCTTTTCAACAATGAGTTCCTTCAGGCCAGTTACAATAGACTTGTTTTGGAGAGAGCCATCTGCACCCAGAGAGAAGATCATGGGGACTGAATGTGGATCATAATGTAATATTTTTACTTTTTGTTGTTGTTTTTTGCTGCTTTTCCCCCTCATTTTAAAAAATCTGATTTTTCTTGTGCAGCATGATAAATGTGGAAATATGGTTAGAAGAATTGTGCGTGTTTAACCTATACTGTATTACTTGCTTTCTAGGAGACAGGGATAAGGGTAAAAGAGGGAGAAAAACTTGGAGAACACAGTTCCAAAATTGTGAAAACTATCTTTGCATGTATTTTGAAAATAAAAAGCTGTTATTAAAAAAAGAAAGAGGAGGCTCAAGCTCAGAAGAAAAAAATAAAATGAAATGAAAAATGAAGAGGGTGGTATGAAGGAAAGAAGAAGAAAGTAAGGAACAAAAGGAGAGGAAGAAGAAAGAGGAGGAACAAGAGAAGGGAGGAAGGAAGGAGCAGAGGGAGGGAAGAAGGAATGGAGAAAGGAAGGAGAAAACAGTGAAAGGAAGAAGGAAGGGAAGAAAAAAGAAAGGAGGAAGGAAAGGAGGAAAAGAAGGAAAAGAAGAAGAAAGGAGAGAGGAAGAAAAGGTAGGAAAGAAGGGAAGAAAGGAGGGAGGAAGAAAGTGAGATAGAGAGGGAGTAAGAAAGGAGATAGGGAAGGAATGAAGGGAAGGAAAGAGGGAAGGAAGGAAGGAAAGAGGGAAGGAAGGAAGGATGAAGGAAGGAGGGAAGAAGGAGGGAAGGAAGGAGAGAAAGAAAGAAAGAAGGAAGCAAGGAGAGAAGATCTTCCTTTTCATTACTCTCCTTCACATATATTACTTTCCAAGCAAACTATCCTACTTGCTATTCCTCAAAACACAACTCACCTTCCACTCTGACGTTTTTGAACAGGCCATCCTCCATCCTCCACATCAGGAATCTACTCCTTTATTACCTGCCCTTCCCCATCACTCTGTATTATTTTGGCATATATATAGAAACTCCCAAATTATGTGGCTGATGTAGACACCAGATTTTGGCAGGCACCAAATGTTGGGGTCCGGTCTTGTGAAGAATTCACAATGGCCAATTCTCTTTGGCAAAAGGCAGGTTTATTTAGGGAACATTCAAAAAGATAAGATACAACAGACACCAGAAATGGCAAATATGAAATAGAGTAGGAGAGCATAGAATATGCTTTGGGGTTTTAATAATGATGGAAATGTAAGTTCCCTCGTGGAGAAAGGAAACACCCCATGAGGCTGGGGCACACCCTTAAATGGCAGGACAATCCTGAATGGGACTCAGCATCCTAAAAGCATTAACTAGCTATAAGGAAGAGAAGTCAAAGGAAAACACCATGAAGCATGATGGAGGAAAGACACTACTGGGAAGAGTGGGGGGGATGGACTGACCAACGGAGGGCAATAGCATGGCACAGGCCATATGTAGATTTTACAGGGACATGCCTGAGAGTTTTGACAGGACACAGCAAGGTGAGACTGCCCATGACCCCTACAGAGGGGAGGTCTCAGGGGATTGATATGGCTTGGATTTCTAACTGGATGACCTCCCCAGAGTGGAACCACAGAGCTAAACTGATCTCTCTCAGTGCCTTCTCCCCAACTGTCCCAGGGATCAATTTGATCAATTTTTCAGTTTCTCTCTGCCCAATACACCCACCATTCAGGAACTTCTCATCAAAGGCAGGTATTTTTTCTGTTTTCAGTTTATCTTTATCCCCAATGCCTAGCACAGGACCTGGTGAGTAGAAGTTGATTGATAAATGTTTATAAATTGATTATCTCCATTCATGAAGCCCACTCTCTCATTTTACAAATGAGAAAACTGAGGGACCTTGTCATAAGTGGCAGAAATGGGATTTAAGTTCAGATCCTCTGAGGTCAAATCCCATTGTTTTGCCAGTCCTCTCCACCAGAACGCTATTAAATTGAACTTGCCCAATAAGGGTTGGTTGAATGAATGCATTAATAACATTGTCTAGACAGTCTGTGTCCTTGGGGAATCCACTGCCTGAGAGGGAACAGAGAAACAACCAACCCAACTTCCCAATGCCAATCAATACAAATGTGGGAGAAGTGTGAACCGGACAGGTGCAGATGTGGGTCTGGTAAGGGGTAGAAGAAGGGAGGTTTTTGATTGTGCTAAAAATTCAGAAAGCTATTGCAAACAGTCCCCAGGGAATCCATAGAAGAAAGCCTCAGACCCTCGAGTTTCTAGGTTCTAAACTCCAGTGGGACCTCTCTGCCCTCTCATTCGGCCCAACTCTATGGTCAACTGTTGGGTTCCTTTCCACCATCCTTTGCCATCCACCTTCCCATCATTAAAGTGCCAGCCTCTCTCTTCCCCTAAAGCTTTCTAATCATCTAATAACCTGATAAAATGTAATAGCAATTACTCTCAACCACTGGAGAGCTGGTCTCAGACATACAATCCTGCCCTGGGGAAATGTAGAGAACAGGGAAAGCTCATTGAGCTAAACCAGAGGTGGCTAATTTCCCTGGATCCAACTGATGAGTTTCCAGCTCTAAGGAGTCTGATTCCTCTTCCCATTTCCCCACCAAAAAAGTTCTGGGCTGATCACAGCCTATCTAGGGGGGCAGATTTCTTCCAAATTATAGTGAAAGCAGGTTTTTTCTTTTGTCTTCAATAAGGCATCTTGTTAAGAAGGCTAAATCTAAAGGAGAGCTATCATGGCCTGGTGGACAATGCACCAGATTTAGGAAGATTTGGAATTCATTTGATTCTAAGCAAATCATTAATCGCTATGAGCCTCAGTTTCCTCATCTGTAAAACATAAATTTATCCCTTACAGTACTAACATGTAGAACTTTAAGTGAAAGAAATTGGAAGCCCTAAATATTATCCCAGGGTTTGCCACTTATTAACTACGTGACCTTAATCAAATAATGACCTCTCTCAGAGATTTTATTTTTTTATCGGTAAGATAAGGATGATAATCCCTGTCTTGTCCTCCTCACAGGTTGGAAGATCCTTCAAAAATTATTAAGGCTTGGTAGAATGAATAAAGTTAACAAACATGTAGTTAAACACTCTAAGCACTGTGTTAAGGGTTGGGAAAAGGTTCCTACTTCCCATTCTCGAGCTTCCATTTTAATGGGGTGAGGATCTATGTCTATGACAGGACATATTTGATCCTGGAGGGAATAAGGTGACAGGAAGGGGAGGAGAGTGACATAGAGCTGTGCTTAAGGAAGGTGACTGAATGGAGGATCAGTCTGTCAACAAGCATTTATTAAGTGCTTGTTAAGTGTCAGGCATTCTGTAAAGCCAGAGGGACACAAAAAGGGGAAAAAACCAGTAGAATGAAAATAGGGGGTTGAAATTGAGTTAAAATGACATTGTTAAATGATCTGTTTCTGAATTGTCCATACAATCCTTGCACTCTCCACCTTCCAAGTAGTTTCAACAGAAGGTAGTTCTGGGAATAAAGGCCCCCCAGACTGAATCCAAACTAACCCTTTGAAGGAAGCCTGGAGACAATTCTCCCCGTGCAGGAGAAATCTCCTGAATCTTTGAAAAGACTCGGATGGCCCCATTTCTCGCTATACTCTGACCATCCAGGCTTAGAAGGCAGCGGGTGTCGTCCTCACCCCTCCTGCTCCATCCCCATGGCCTCTCCGCCACTCGCAGCCAAACTCCACTTCTGTTCATAACAATCCCAAAGTTCCCTCTAAACGGAAAGCCAAAGCCAGGGGGCCTCCTGAGAGGAAAATGTGATTGCCCCAAACACCCGAGAGGAAAGCAGTCACCAGCTCACGAGGAGGGAAAGAGTGACAACCACGGCTGAGCTGCCCGGCGGCTTTGCCGCGGAGCCATTCAACACATCTGCCGGGAGAAGGGGAAAGGGCTTCCTGCTGGATTCAGCCCAGAGTGGGGAAAGGAGGGGGCTGCTCAGTTCGGACCCCGGGCCTCCGTCTTCCTTTTTCTCTCCGAATTTCAGATTCCTCTCCTGTTGTGACTACGCAAGAATGCTCTTGTTTGCCAAGAACCCCTTCTCCAGGACCCTTTACTCAGATCTAGGTCCTGGGGGGGAGAAGACGCGTGCCTTTTCCCCATCTCTAGCTCCGAGTCGGTGTGCACGCGCGTGCGTGTGTCTTTTCCCGATCCCCACGCCGAGTGTGCGTGCGTGCTAGCTGTGTTCTAGGTGTGTGTTCCCCCCTTTTCCCACTTCTAGCTCCCCCGACGGGTGTGGGTGTCCGTGTGCGTGTGCGCGCGCGTGCCTTTTCCCCATCTCTAGCTCCCGTCCATGTGGAGGTGTGTTCCCCCTTTTCCCACTTCTAGCTCCCCCGACGGGTGTATTGTTGGAGGGTGTGTGTGCTAGCGCGCGCCTGGGGAAGACACACTTTAAAGCAAACTTGTGTCTCCTCTCCCGGACGCGGCCCGAGAGCTCTCCCCAAGACACGACCCCGCGGCTCGCCCCCTCCCCGCCGGCTTCCCCCAGCCCGGGCTCGGAGCGCTGAGCACGCTGGGAAGAGAAAGGAGACGCACCTGAGAGGCTCGCGGCGGTGGCGGCGGGCTCAGGGTGCCTGGGACCGGTCCGGCGAGGCGTCCTCCGGCATCAGGCGGCCGCGGGCGGGCGTGGGGCTCTGCCTCCCACCGACACACATCATACACAAGCTCGCTCCGGGGCAGAGGAAGCAGCCGGCGTCATATGCCCGGCCACCGGGATCGGCGACTGCGCCCCGCCACGGGGCTGTCCCACATTCGGTTTTGCCCTCCGCCCACCGAAGCGCCCTCCCACGCAGGGCCAAACCCCCAGAGATGAAGTCACGCCAGCCCGTCCGGGACCCGGCCCTCGGGCCACCCGGCATCCTGGGAGCGTGCGACCGGGGCTTACAAAGGCCCTTCTAAGTGATTTAGGCCAGCCCCGGAGTGTGCAGATGAGGCTCTCGGGGCACGCGCGCACACACCCGGTGCCTCACACGGCCTCAGCCCACACTGACCGCTCTGGCCTTCCACCCCACAAGCTTTCTTCTAAACTCCCGCGGGTGTCGGCAGCCCGGGTCTGTGATCCCGCCTCCCTGGGCCCCATACTCCGTGGGGAGGCTGGAGTCATCCGCAGAAGGGGAGGGGGGGCAAATGGAAAACTGGGACACTCTGTTAGTGTGCTGATAAAGGCTAATAAAAGAAAGGAGGACGCAGACTCTTCCTAACCAACACCTAGAAGGAACCTTTGAGGCCAATAGAGCTTAATCTTTCATTTCAGTTAAAATGCATTAGTTTTGAAGTCAGGGGACTTGAGTTCAAATCCCAGCTGGGCTATTTCTGAGCTCTATGACTTAGTGGGTCGGTCTGTGTCTCTGTCTCCCTCTTCTTTCTCCCTCTAGAAAAAAATGAAGCTGGTTTCACTAAATAATCTCTATCCTTTTCATTTCTAAATTCACCATAAGGAAACAACAAAGCCAGGACATTATTGGAATCATTAACCCTTCTCAGCTTTGGTTCTTTTGTTCAGCCTTGCAAGGCTAATGCTGTCCTTCAACTTGGACCATTAAAGTCCTCTCTCTCTAAAGAGGGGGGAAAGAGGATGAATAAGAGGAAAAAAGTTTTTGCAACCACCAGCCATGGAGTAGCATATGGTTGAGTTGGAGTGCTTAGGATTCCCCCCCTTCATCTATTGGTCAAATGCCAAGGAGAAAACACATTTCTAGTTGCTTCATCCCCAAACCTGGCTCAGCCCTTCCCCCTTGTCCTTGTTTTGAGAACTCAAAACCTCCTTTTGACATCTTTGCAAAAGTTGGTGCCTGAATGAAAATGTCATACTATTAAAATACGGGTCTGCTTAAAAAAGAAACCCCAAATTGCAGAAGCCAAATCTGTCTCCCACATGTTAGACAAGGAAAGGAGGACAGTGCGGATCTAAGGTCAGCTGATTCAGTTCTGACGTTGATGAGGCACAACGTTGACACGCTGGGACTTGGTACCTGCTGCCCCCCTCCACCCCCACCGCCCGGCACTCTCCCACAGATCCTGACTCTTTGCAGAGGCCTGGGCATGTCCAAGAGTCTCCGCGGGCTGGAGATTCACGAACCCGAAAGCTATCCTTGATGGGACTCCAGATTCTTGGACTGGATTTATTTTGTGGCAGTTGTAAACACAGCAAGAATTATCCTTCTGAAACAGCTCCTCAGCTTGTCAGACCCCCCTCTACTTAAGGAGAACACTGGGGTTTAGAGCTACAAAAGAATGCCATTGCCTAGCAGATTGCTGCCCAGGGGGGAAAAAGCAACGAACCTGGACCTGAAGTCCGAGGATTGTAGTTCAAGAGCTGTAAGCTAGGTTCAACTCCCAGCAGGAGCACTTGGTAACAAGGGTGACCTTAAAGCAGTGGCCCAAACCTCAATTGATAGCTAGAAAACTGAGGCTCAGAAATTACATGATTTGCTCCAAATTACACATGTAGGGCAAAGCTGGGTTCAGAACACAAATCCCATGACTTGACACACATTGTTTCTAAGGATATTTGTAAAGTTTGTTGCAAACGATGAAGCACTATGTTAGCTATTATTGTTTACTCTTACCATTACTACTGCTATTACTACTACTACTACTACTACTAGCACTATTACTCTTACTACTACCACCACTACTAGTACTACTACTACCATTACTATTGCTACCCTAAATACTGATACCATTACTACTACTGCTAGTATTACTAGTGTTACTACCACTATTACCATTAACTATTACTACTACTACCACCACCACTACCACTACTACTGTTACCTTAGATGCTGCTACTATTACTATTATTACTAGTGCTACTACCACTACCACTGTTACTACTACTACCACCACTATTAGTACTACTATCATTACTACTGCTACCCTAAATGCTGCTACCATTACTACTACTACTACCACTACTACTATTACTACCATTATGTCTACTTCTACTGCTATTATTACTATTATTATTAAGTACCATTACTACTGCTACTATTACTACTACTAAGTACTATTACTACTGCTATGATTACTATTACTAATAGCACTACTACTGCTACTATTACTGCCACTAAGTAGTACCAACACTGCTACTAATTACTTGCACCACTACTGTTACTATTATTACTACTAGCACTACTATTACTACCATTATGTCTACTTCTACTGCTACTATTATTATTAAGTACCATTACTACTGCTACTATTACTACTACTACTATTAAATACTATTACTACTGCTATGATTACTACTACTATTAGCACTACTACTGCTACTATTACTACTACCACCACCGCTACTATTATTACTAGCACCACCACTACTGTTACCATTACTACCACCACTACTAGGACTACTACTACTACTACTACTACTACTACTACTACTGCTATTACTATAACTACTATTATCACTACTAGTGCTACTACTACCACAACTACTGTTACTATTACTACTACCACCACTACTAGTAGTACCATTACTACTGCTACTACCACCACTACTAATACTAGTACTATTACTACTACTACTACTACCACTATTACCATCATCATCACCACCACTACCGCTACTATTACTATTGCCAATACTAGTACTACCACTACTATTACCATTACCACTGCTATTACTATTATTACTACTATTACTACTGCTACTACTACTGTTATTATTACTGCTGTGACTACTACCACCATTACAAGTACTATTACTAATACCACTACTATTACTACTATTGCCACTACTGCTACTATTACTATTATCACCACTACTAGTACTACCACTACTACTACCACCACCACCACCACCACTAGTACCACTAGTGGATATAAATAAAGAGAAGAATATCCAACCTGGAGTTGGGAAGATTTGAGTTTAAATTTGGTCTCAGACACTTACTACCCAAGTATGACCCTGGGCAAGTCACATAGCTCTGTTTGCCTCAGTTTCCTTATCTGTAAAATGATCTGGAGAAGGAAATGGCAAACCCCTCCCAATGGGTTAAGAAGAGTTGGACATGACTGAAGTGACTGAACAACAGCTTTCTTACACCACAATCTTAAGGATCCAGATTGAATTCTGACTAATTTATTGCCTACAGAATGGATGAATAATGCCATTTCTTTGGGCCTTCATCTCTCTACCTATAAAATCATGTCTAAGGTACTTCCCATGTCTGAATCATATGTCCTATGACAAAGCTAGTTTGGGGTTAGGAGTTGAAAAACTAATCAATCAATGATGTAGTATGAAAACATCCGTAGGCCAGGACAGGGTGGGTAAAGGTGTTTTGTTGTTTTTGCTTCTTTTGCTTTTAAATTAGACTAAGTGCGTTTTCTTTGTCAATGAACATATCCCCAGATGTCTGGGGAGTCACAGAGTAGTAAATTACATCATATTTTACACACAATTAAACTATAACTGAGAAATCTGATCACACTAAGGACTAATCAGGATTCCAGGGGCTGCTGAGGACTGATTCTCCTCACCTATCTGAGGAAGAGTGGATATCCTCACAATGCAAAATAAGGGAGACATTTTGTTTTGCTCTACTACTCATATTTGTTAGAAAGATTTTCTTTCTTGTTTGTTTTCAAGACAAAAAGGAAAAGATGGAATGGAGAGAAAACAATACTTATTAATTGAAAAAGTTTTTTTTTAAAGATTAAAAAATTCCTGCCACACACTGACATTTTACATTTCTATCGACTTTAAAATTAGAAAGTTCTTTGATGATCTTTTTCTATCCTCAAGTCTGCTTCTAAGAGCTAGGATGAGTCTTGCCCATTTTGTGGGGGACAACTTGGCAGCTATGTGGCACAGTGGGGTATTAGAGTCAGACCCCAAATCCAGTCTTAGACAAGTGCCTAAGCTGTATCCAGCTGTGTTACTGGACAAATCACTTGCCAAATCAGGAAATGCCAAATCTGAGAGTCAGTCCCCCCTCCCATTCAGGAGCAGTTCAAACAAACACACCTGGAGCACTGAGATGGGCCAGACCTTCTATCCTGGAACAGAATCTAGGACTCTATCAGCGTAGAACCCCTATGAGCATAACGAGTTTGCCACATCTGGAAGGTAACTGGGAGCACAGGTGTCAGGACAGGGATCACATCAAATTAATCTATTGGATTATAATAGCAAAAGTCGCCTTTGATTGCACTGGCAGGTAGCACAAATATCTCACCCATGTTACAGATGGGAAGACCAAGGTCCAAAGAGGTGAAGGGACTTGTCAGCATTATGCAATGAGAGAGCAGTGGAGCAAGAATTCTCACTGGAGTCCTCAGATTCTAAATCCAGTATTATTTCCAAAAAAACTATAATGACACCTCATTTAAGTACCTCATTACATCTGTAAAAGTGCTTCATACATTCATCTCACAACCCTGTGAAATAAATACTAGAGGTATTACCTCCATTTTATAAATGAGGAAGGAGAGTTTAAATCTGACCTCACATACTTATTAGTTGTGAGACCCCAGGCAAGTCACTTGAACTCTGCCTCAGTTTCCTTATCTGTAAAATAAGGAAAATAATAGCATTTGTTTTCCTGGGTTGTTGTGAAGATCAAATGAGATATTAAAGTTTGCCTTGGACCTATATCATTTCATTTGCTCCTCATGACGATCTTAAAAGAGAGGTGCTATTGTCTTTCCCATTTTACAGATTAAAAAAGCTGAGATCAAGAGAGACTAGTTTGGCCAATCACACTGTGGATTAAGTGTCTGATGTAGGATTTGAATTCATATCTTCTTGACTCTCCATATAGTGCTCTTAATTCATACAATATCCATTTCTCTCTTTCTATCCTCATGCACTCCCCATCTCCACCCCCTGGACACCCAGGGGCCATTTGCCAGTTCTTTTCTGTATTTCATGATTCACTGAACTAGCACCCTGTCTTGGTCTCTTGTAGCCTGCCCAGTTGTCCCATCCCATTGCTATGACTGCTTACAATCTGCCACTGATACCAGTTTATCTTTAACCTAATAAAACATGCTTGCCTATTCCAAACCCTTACTTCATTATATATATTTGATTAATAATATAAATATTATTTTACCTTCACAACCACCTTGGAAAGTATTATCAATTTGTCTGTTTTATAGTTGGGGAAACTGAGGCAGGCAAAAGTTAAGTGACCTGGCCTGAATCACACTTAAGAGTTAAATGTTTGAGACAGGATTTGAATACTGGTTTTCCCATCTGGCCCAGGGCTCTGTCCACTGCACCACCTAGCTTTCCTCCTTCTTATAGCATAAGTACTGTATCTTTTATACCTACCAAACCACTCAGGAAAGCTGAGCACAGACCTTAGTCCAAACTTTTCATTTTAGATAAAGAACTAAATCCTACAAAGGTTAATGTCCACAGAAGTAGCCACAGAGAAGGAAGTTAAATTAATTCATTTAACTCATAAATTAAATTAATTTAAGTTCAGGTCTTTTGATTCCCAAATAGGGATAATAACAGCACCTCCATCCCAGTCATTGTGAGGCTGAAATGAATTAAAAATTATAAAGTGCTTAGTTAGCACAATGCTTGGCACAGAGTAAACACTATATAAATCTTGGTTATTTTTATTATTAACTCTGATCAAGCAACTCAAAGGAGGCCAGTACACTGGAGAGAATTCACTTTGGACTCAGAAGACCCAAGTTTGAATTCCTGTAGCTGGATGTCATCCAGGTCTCAGGTGTATCGTCTGTAGCGAGGGGACAGACCAGATGGTCCTTTCTGTTTTGAAATAACCATTCGCACCGGCCCTGGAGTCAGGAGAATCTGAATTAGAATTCAGCCTCAGATACTTAACCCTTCCATCTATGTAATCCTGGGTAAATCACTTAACCCCAGTTGCCTCACCAAAATTTTTTATAATAATATAAATTGATAGAGTGCTGAGCCTTGGGTTAGAAAGAGTTCAAATCTGGCTTTTCACACATATCCTGGGGCAAATAATTTAATCCCCATCTGCTTCTCAACTATAAAACAGAGGAAAATCTAGCTTTCAGAGTTATGAAGATGAAATGGGATATTTGCAAAATGCTTTGTAAACCTTAAAATGTTGTGAAAATAGTGTAACGCACCCAGATACGACCTATGACTTAATATTACTGAGATTCTTTCTTCTCCCAGCTCCAGACATTGTTGTTCAGTTGTTTTAAGTTGTGGATGAGTCTTCACGACCTTATTTGGGTTTTCGTGACAAAGATACTATAGTGGTTTGTCATTTCCTTCTCCAGCTCATTTTACAAATGAGAAACCTGAGGCAAACAGGATTAAGGAACTTGCCTAGGATCACATAGCTGGAAAGTGTCTGAGGCCAAATTTGAACTCAGAAAAAGGGGTCTACCTGATTCTACAACTGGCACTCCATCCAGTGTACCACCTAGCTCCGGACATTATACCTAAATCCATGCTAAGTTTCTCGGGCTACTGTGTTTCACTATTGATGCATATAGAGTTTGAAGTCCACAAAAAAATCCAGCTCCATCTCACATGTCTAATCTAATATGCCTCCTTTACTCTGTATTTCTACAGTTAAAAATGATGTTTATAAAAATCTTGCCTTTTAAATAGGGTATGAGAGGTATAAAGGACCTTAGGAATTATCTAGTCTAACCTTTTTTATTTTTTATTTTTTCTGGTTATACACGCACATTCATTTTTTTAAACACATTTTCTTATATTGGGAGAGAAAAATCAGAACCAAAAAAAAACCACGAGAGAAAAAAAAATTAAGAAAAAGGAGAAAAAAGAAAAGTGAACATAGCAAATGTTGATTTACATTTAATCTGCATCAACCTTATATTTTGCAGATGAGTAAAGGGAGGCTTGGATTTGACTTGAAGCAAGTAGCTGAATCAGATTTTGGACTCAGGTGTTCTGTCCTGCCCAATTTAATTCACTATTTACTACAGAGTGGTAATAAGTTAACATCACAAAACTACACACTGGATTTTCTTAATATACATCTCTTAAAGGATATTTAATATTAGACTTAATTTACCAAAATCCATCCATTTTAGAGAAAAACAAGAAGATTCACATGAACTGATAAGAATCAAGAAACCAACTAGAGAAACATACACAATACCTATAAAACGTAAGGTACAAACCCCTCAAATTTAGCATTTAACTAAATAAACTATAATGATTAAACTTGGCTTCCTCAAGAAGAGCAGAGAAAAGGTAGTTTCTTTCTTTCTTTTGCAGAGGTAGAAGAAAGATATGGGTGTGCACTACTACATATGCTGTTAAGAGCTGATTATTTGGATGGAAAATACTATCTGCATCCAGAAAGAGAACTATGGAAACTGAATATAAATCAACACATGGTATGTTCACTTTTCTTTTTCTTCTGTTATTTTTTCTCTCATGTTTTTTCCCTTTCTGATTTTTCTCTCCCAACGTGATTCATAAGGAAGTATGTTAAAAAATGAATATATAAACATATATATAAACAAAAACTGTTTATATATATATATAAATTGTTTGCATGTTTTTTACATGTAACTGGGGAAATTTTTTTTTAAAGTTGATTGTGTTGGTTTTTATGTTTCTTTTCAAAAAAATCTCTCTGGCTAAGGCAAGGGAAATGGTTGGAAAAGAAAATAATATTTAAAAATATTAATAAAAATAAGATTAAGAAATAATTCAATTTATCCACTTTTTCAAGAATGCCTCTATTGTATAAAGAAAAGTATAATTATATTTTCCGGTGCTCTTTAGCACATTTAAAATGCCTGACTGTCAACAAGGGTCTCAGGAAAGCAAGCATTAATAGCACCTGTAGCCAGACTGTTAATGAAAACAGCTTAATAATTAAGCAGTAAAGACAGAAAACTGCTGGCAACTCTTTCTAAAGAAATATTCTGTTATACAAAAATAAGAGCCCAGCATTTTTTTTTCTCCAGCAGTTTTATTAAAATCCTGTCCTTGCGTGGTTTAATACAAGTTACCAGGAGCAACTCCTAAAGTGATCTTATAAACATTTTACAATTTCCTTGTATTCCTCTCACTAGATCATCAGCAAATCACCAAAAGAAACATCTTTAGGGAGGAAAAAAATAAATCAACAGGTTTTCATATATTACAGGAAAAGCACCTTTATAAACAACTTTGAGACAGAATGAATGACACGAATCTGACTGGATACATAAAAGCAGTCAAGGAGATTCCTGACAGAAAAGAAAAATATCCACCGGAACATAAATAGATTCCCTCTTCCCCAAAATGTGTGTGTGTTTATAGCTCATATATATAATATATTAGAAGAAAT
Organism: Antechinus flavipes; assembly: GCF_016432865.1. Taxonomy (NCBI): domain Eukaryota; kingdom Metazoa; phylum Chordata; class Mammalia; order Dasyuromorphia; family Dasyuridae; genus Antechinus; species Antechinus flavipes. Next base: position 296,620,567 of record NC_067399.1, on the reverse strand, counting down.
TTGATTTCTACTCTGGAAAATTATTCAGAGAGAGAAATAGTCATCCCCTATAAGGGGGGGAGGGGGCGGAAGCCCCTAAGCCTTTTTTCATTTACATGTTATTTACAAATGCTGGGCCTGGGAGATATAGCCCCTCTCACTTTCCAGGGCCATTTTTCATTAAGACCCAGCACATATTAGCTCCAGTGTTTGTAGAAAAATTAAAGAAAAGGTAACCCAGCTCTGGTCTTGGGTACTGAGAGCAGAAGCACAGGCTACATGGTTTGAATTGGCAGGTAATCATTTGGCCCTAACCAACTCTATTTATCACCAGTGTTAAAAGAAATTAAGAATTCTTGGATTAAGATCTACGCGATACTTGGGACTTGTAAAATCTAGGTGTCTTGGAGGCTTCATTTTTTAAAAAAATAAATTCAGTTCTGGGACATTTTCCCCATGATATCTGGGTTGGTAACATAAAGCTTCTCAGTTGTCTCTTGAGATTGACCTGGGCCTAATACAAACCCTGTTCCAATTCTCAAATTCTACTCAAGCCCTCCGATACCTTGTTTTTCAAGCATTCTCTCCAGGAGGGGACTGCAAGCTTGGGCAGATCCAGATTGCTCTGAGTATAGGACTTAGTGACAGAATATATGTCTGTTATCTGCAGGTCACACTGGCTAAATTTGTATAGTTATCACCAGAAAATTGGCCACCAAAAGATACATTTTTGGGGGGAGGGGGAGAGAGAAACAGTAAGTCAAAAAGACTATTATTAACGTGTGGAGAGATCATGTCTATGAAGTACTCATACTGATGAGACCTTGAGCCTACTTCAAATCACCTTTCAATTTTATGTCTGTTCTTAGACTGGTTCCAAAAGTACAAAAATCAAATTAAGTGTCTTAGTAGGGATTTATGATAGCGTCTGGAACAGAGGGAAGAGAAGTTTTAACATTTAATTCTAAATATTGACCATGCTAAAGTGTACTTCATTCAGGAGAAATAAATACTGGAAGCAGCAAATAAAACGGGACATGTTACAAATTTTGGGGTGGAACGCTCTGTAAGACTTGGCACAGTATTTCAAGGATAAAAAAAAAAACTCCTCAGAATCCCTTCCCTTTTTCTAAAACTGCCCCTTTCTTCCCTGCACCACAGGCAAAAAACAAACCCCAAGAAGGTGAACCAGCCTACTCCAATACCAAAGCGCCCTTAGAACGGACGGGTCACACACAGCCATACTCGTACCACACAGTCTGCTGGTCCCCGCCAGGCTCGGGAGACCCAGGGGCACTTTTGGAGCCCCCTCCTCTGCCAAAGTCATCCAGCCCCAGAGAGGGAGCCAACTCGGGAGCTTTAGTCTGGCTCTTGGCCGTGAATCCATCATTCTGGCCTGGCCGAGAGGCCCCGTCCCCCTCGGGAAGCACCATGCGGACGGGGGCAATGGCGGCCACTTCCCCAGAGTGCGGGGGGGCCTTGGGTTTGGTCCTGGCCACCGAGACGGGTATGGAGGAGAAAGGCTGTCCGAGTCCGGGACTGAGACCTTCTTGCTGCTGGGAAGTGCCCGGCCCGCTGCCACTCGTGGAAATGGCGGGAGACGCGGAGGCCTGCTGATGGGGAAGCAGTCTCTCCTCCTTTGGGGGAGCCAAGGAGAAGCGCCTCGAATCAAACTGCCGGGCGCGGGGGCTGGGGCCCTGAGAAGAGCCCCCGATCTTTGCCGACTGGGGCCTCTCCCTGGACAGGGAGTGCAGGCCGGAGGAGGCTGCAGGGGGTCGGAGGGTCTGGCTAACTGGCTCCTTTCCTCCGTGGGCATCCCCCCCCAGCTTCTGGGGAGGGTCTTGTTTGTATCCGTCTGGCCCACTGGCCCGAAGAAGGTCTGCTGATGCCAGGCTGAAGGCCCTGCTTAATGAAGCACTCCTCCCGGCTGGGGTGCTCGAGGGAGGCGGAAGCGGGGCCTGTTTGGGCCTGCCCAGCGGCAGGCTCTGGGGGGGTGGGGCCAGCCTCAGGGGGCCGGGAGTGCCGGCGGGGGGCTCGGGCTCGCTCTGTCTGAAGTTGGGCTTGACGTACTGTCCTGGTTTCAGCAGCTTTCCCTCTGCTGTGTGGACCGGCATTTTGATGGTAGGGGCCACAAAGTTGGTGGGCATTTTTGTTCCCTCTTTCCTGACCGGGGGGCCCAGGGGGTTTCCAATGGCAGGAGGATCGTTGGCCTTTCTAAAGTAGTCATTCAGCAGGTCGTCCCGGCCCGTGGGAGCATCCTGGAAAAGCAGGGAGGAAAAATTCAAGTCAGCGAGAACACAAAGGGACACGTCTGAAAATCCATTTTCTGTCCTAGGGTGTCAGGTGGAATTGCACGCAGTACATGGCAGGAGGCACACAAATGGGCCAAAGTGGACTGGAGTGAGCTGCCCCTGCTGTTCCGTGTGGGAAACCCTCCACTGATTAGCTGCAGTAAGGGAATGGAGGGGATAACCTATAGAATCAGACTCTATAATAGATTAAAGAACCAAAGAATGTTAGAGACAGAAAGAGCCCTGCCAAAAATTGCCTTGTTTTATAGAGGAGAAAATTAAAAAGGAAAATCTCTTGCCCAAGGTCACACAGCTATTTAGTAGTAGAAGAGCCAGGACTGAAACGTAAACAAGTTCTCTTCTATTCAACAAGTCAAAAATTAGAAAACCAATTGATCTGAATCCTATTGCCTTTTGTTTTCACCTTGAAGATGTGAATATCAGAATTAACTGGAGTTGGCAAAAGGGATAGATAACCCATAAATTGGCTAATGAAGATTGATAGTGCTCACCATCCTAAGATCTTCCTTTCAAATATCTCAGTAAGCAACTACTCTGCATCGGGAAGCAGGAGAAGAAATGGAGAAAGGGGAGAATAAAAATAGGAGAAGAAGAAAGAGGAAGAAGGAAAAGAGAAGAAAAAGGAAGATGGAGGAAAGGGAAAGAAGATAGGAAAAATGACAGATTAATTAGAGAAATGCAAATTAAAACAACTCTGAGATATCACTTCATACTTGTCAGATTGGCTAAGATGACAGGAAAAGATAATGAAAAATGTTGGAGGGGATGCGGGAAAACTGGACACTAATTCATTGTTGGTGGAACTGTGAACAGATCCAGTCATTCTAAGGAGCAATTTGGAACTATGCTCAAAGGGTTATAAAACTGCATACCCTTTGACCCAATGGTGCCATTACTGGAAATCATAAAGGAGGGGAAAGATGTTTTTGTGGTAACAAAGAATTGGAAAATGAGTAGATGCCCATCAATTGGCTGAACAAGCTGTGGTACATGAAGATAATGGAATATTATTGTTTTATAAAAAATAATGAACAAACTAATTATAAAATGGCTTGGAAAGAATTACACGAACTGATGCTGAGCGAAACAAGCAGAACCAGGAAAACAATGTACACACTAACAGCAAGAATGTGTGATGATCAACTATAAAAGGCTTGGTTCTTCTCACTAGTTCAGTGATCCAAAGCAATCCCAATGAACTTTGGACAGAAACACATGGTATGTTCACTTCTTTTTTCTGTCTCTTAATCTCTCCCATGGTTCTTCCCTTTTGCTCTGATTTTTCTCTGTCAACATGATTCATAAGCAGTGTATATTAAAAATAAATAAACTTACAAAAATAAAAAGAAAAGGAAAAATATCAGAATAAGAAAGCTGGAGAATCTAGAAGAAATAATCAATGGGATGCATGTGAAAACGATTTACACTGAGACATCCTGATTAATAGTCTAATGATTGCCAGTTTCTTAATCACTCAAGCAGCAGCAACCAGGGATTCCCACTACCTGAGCTGAGGAACCAGTTCAGTCCAAACCAGAGAACTAATCATAATCAGTGCCTTTTCTCCCTATGTGAAGCCTTTACCATTAACTTGGTGGCAAAGGAAGAAAACATAACTCAATATTTGATCACATTGTGTAGCATCTCTGCAGGAGCTTATCAAAGCCATCACAGTAGCAAGTCTTTGGGGTTGTTCAAGTGAGAAATTTGGCCCTGTTCTCTCCCACATTTCCCTTGAACCATCCCAATTCCTTTCCAAAGTCATGACAATAAAATGAAGGCATGCAGATTGTGAGAGTGAGACTTCAATAGGTGATGCTGTAGGGCTTAGCAAACAGCAAATTATTAGTGAACTGAGTGTCCAGTGCTCCTCTTAAAGGGAAGCTTAATCCAGCTTTTATCAACATTTTTGTACTAAAGGTGATGAAGCTGTACCAATCAATAAACATTTATTAAGTATCTACTATGTGTCAGGCACTAGATACACAAATGCAAAGGAGGAAATCATTCCTACTTGCAAGGAATCTCCAATGAGCTGAACTAGACTGGGCTATAGTTGCTAGGCTTAGTAAAACCTGAGATTCACATGAATCATAGGATTCTGGGGCTGGTAGGGCCATAAGAGATTAAGTCTAAAACTCTTTGTTTTACAGAGAAAATATGAGATGATATGACTTGTCAAAAGTCCCAAAGAGAAAAGGCAGAGTTTGGCCTCCTGACTTCAAGGCCAACACCAAGTATGTTGTACGAACCTAATTTTAAAAATCTCTCAAAAAATCTCATTATTCTCCACTCTGGCTGCCCACATTGACCAGAGTCCCACATTAGGTCACAGTCATCCCACACTCTCCATATCCAAGCAGTGAAAGCACAAGTGATTTGGTTATTGCTCTGAGGAGTTGTGAGCATTAACACAAATCCAGAGTCAGCTGCCCATGAGCCTGCTTGAGACAGGGTGAGTCAGGGGCCCTGAGCACTGGAATAGTACCCTTGAGAGATACAGGGCAGCTGTTCTCCAACCAGCTCTGCCCACTCCGAGCCTCAGCATCGCTTGATGAATCAAGGCCCAAGACCCAAGACCTGAGACTCCAGGGTAAAGTGAGTCAGCTTCTAACAGAAACTGCTGCAATGAAATCATCTATCGCAGCTAAAAGAGAATAAGCAATGGATCAGAGAATGGGAATGGGATTGAAGACAGACAGTGATCTTGGAAACAAATTTAAATATGTGGAAATGCAAGATGTCCAGCATAGAGATGATATAATTTTAGGATTATGGCAAACTTTAATACCAATCTGGATGTTGCTCCCAGTCACTTAGATGATTTCTACTTCCCTTTGTATCACTGGGAAGAACAGGCATTCCAAAAAGAATGTAAGCTTTCTGAGCACAGACTTAGGAAGGGAAGTCTCTGCAAAGTGAGGCAATACACAGGACCAGAGAGGAGATGCATACTCTTGTCCCATACCAGTGTTTGGGGTCAGGGACTGGTTCATAATTCTAGCTCTGGGTGCCTATCAGGGCACAGTCATGTGTCTCAAGTAGGAAGGAGCCCTAGAGACTTCACAAGCCTGGCTGAAGGCCTTGCTTAGTGAAGCTGAGACATTTAAGGAACATGTTATGTTCTTGGGATGCAAAGGCAAAAGCACATCGAGAAGTTTACATTCTAACACAAAAATAACCTTCTATACAGAAAACATATACAATATAAAGTGAAGGCAAACTTAGAGGAGAGGCAGTAGCAATGAGGAGGTTTAGGACTTGAATTGACTCTTTCAAAAAGTCAGAGAAAACAGCAGACAAGGAAGGAAGATATTCCTGGTGGAGGAGTTGGTGAAAAGGCATAGAGACAGGAAATGGGAGTTATCTCATAAAAGGCATAGAAAGGCCAGCTGTTGGATGTAATGGGCTGAGGCTCGAGTCGATGCACTGAGGTCCCAAGCACGTGAGGCTAAATAGTAATTGGACCATACTCTATTAATATATAAGCTTGGAGAAAGAATGGCCCCCGCCCACTCTTTGTGCATGTCCTGATGTGTTGTATAGGAAAGGACAATTTTGGTGGATGGAGGCAGGGGGGTGGGGAGGGAAGCAGAGAGACTGCTGGCTGGCTTCTTGACACAACTGCTCACATTGCTATTATGACCCCCCCCTTCACCTCCGATTCCCCTTCACTTTCGATCCTTCTTTACCTCTACTAAGAATAAAGATCGATAATTTTCCCCTAACCTGAATTCCTGACTCCGGCTGATTTTAAAGATGCAGTCATCACAGTTGGATCACTAGCTTATGGTGTAATAAGGCAGTTAAGGAAAGGCAAGAAAAGGCCAGGTTGCAAAGGGCTTCTAGTTTATATTTGATCCTAAAGATAAGAGGGAGTCAATAGAGTTTCCTGAGCTTTAGGAAAAATCACTTTTGCAGCTGAAAGGAGAATGAAAGGGGGTGGGGGGAGAAAGAAACTCAACTAGAGACATTCACCAGAAGACCACTGCAACCGTCTGGGGATAAGGCATTAAGGCCGATTCCAGGGTGGCAGCTACATGTATGGAGAGAAAAGGAGCACAGAAGAGCCATTGTAAAGGGAGAAATGAAAATTCTGGCAACAGACTGGCTAGGTGGGTAAGTGTGAGAAGAGCTGATTTCAAGGCTGTGAATCTCAATGATAGATGTCCTTGACAGTAACAGGGAAGCGGAGAAAGGATGAAATTAGAACAGAATAAAACAATATTATCTTCTTCATATGCTTCTAAATGATGCACCCTAAGATTACCTTCCTTAAACTTCTGTTTTGGACGTGTTGAATCTGCGATGCCATCAGCACCCCAAACTCAAAGGCTCAAGTTACAACTGATCCCCCATGTTCCACCCCTAGATCTATTCCTGTCTATTAACAACACCATTATCTGAAACCCTGAAACCTCCTTCCCCAATCAGACCCCAAGTCTTGATAATTCAAGCTCCACACAACTCCCAAATCTGCCCCTTTCTCTTTATTTTTAGTTCCACTAAGCGCCTTCATTGCTGTCCCCACCCGGACCATGGACTACTCCACCAGTCTCCTGCCTATCAGGGGCTTCCAACTTCTCCCCATAACAAATCATCTTGTACACTGATGAGAAAATACTTCTTTATATTGCATAGAGCTCTAGTCAGCCATGATGACATTCACTACTCTAAATTCTCTAGGGATTTCCTTTGTATGATGTTTGATGCTTTACAATCTAGTTTTTTGGACCTCTTATTACTGTCTTCTGCATTCTCTTCTTCAGCTCAACTGAGCTTCTCTCTGCTCTGCTTTATCACGTAGTTTCTTATTTCTGGAATTCTGCTTATAATTCCATATTCTTGCTTCTCCACCTTTTCCATTCCCACCCATTCTTTAAATTCCAACCTGAATACTATGTATTCCAAGAAGCCTTTGCTGAGCCATTGTAATCAGCAATAACTTTAGACTGTTTTAAAAAAAAAATTGTTTCGCAATTCTTACATGCATTCACCATGTAATAATATATTACTCATCTTTCTTCCCCCAAGCAACTATTAAATAAGCTCTGCAAGTGAGGACCACACCTTCTCTAAAATTTGTATCTCCTCCAATGCCCAACTCAGTGTTCTTAATACATAATAAATGTGCTTAATACATGTCTGTTAAATGAATGCTTCACCAAACAGTCCATTCAAATACTGAACAACTCTAATTACTATAAAGTTCCTTACACTGAGTTGAAATTTGCCTTCCTACAATTTTCTACAACCACAGACTCAAGTTTGGATGCTCAAAGAACTGAACAATACAGTCCCTTTTCTGCTGGACAATCCCTGAAATATTAACTTTTCTCTCGCAAGTCTTCTCTTCTTCTACTTAAACATACTGATTTGTCATAATTGAGCAAGTGTGGTACCTAATATTGAATGCAATGCTCTTGGGATGATGAAATTAGAACAGAATAAAACAATATTATCTTCTTCATATGCTTCTAAATGATGCACCCTAAGATTACCTTCCTTAAATTTTCCCCCAATGTTATCATGCTGTGGAAGTGACTGTTACAAGCACAAGTATAAGTATGTCCCACCAAAGCTGTGTATTCACTAGCAATGCCTAACTTACTTGGGAGGGGGATCCCCTGTTGCTCTCTTCCAAAAACTCTTCCAGAGTCACCATCTCGCTGCCTGGAGAGGCAGAGCTTTGTCTGCTGGCGTGAGGCTGGCCGGGAGTGTTCTTCTGGAAAGCCTCCTGGGGGACTGACCCACTCCTGGGGGGAGGATGTTCTGGTCTGCTCATGGACAGTGCTGAGCGGCTCAAGGCAACATCTCGAGGCAAAGTGGCCACATCCCTGCTGGGGACCAGATCCTCACTCCCAAAGCTCTCAGATCTGCCATGGATACGGTCAGAAGAACCTAAATTGGGGTGGAAGCCAGATAGCCCATCAGTCTTTATTGTGATTTACTATGTGCTAGATGAGATCTGGGAAAACAAAAAAGGGCAAAAACAGCCCCTGTCTTCAAGGAGCTCACATTTCAACAGGAGGAAAGGTATGGAGGAAAAACCACATTGCAGATATATTTTCCTGTTTTCAACGGACAATTTTATTTTATAAGTTAATTTTGAACAGATATTAAAAGGAAAAAAGTATCAGTGATTTTAATGCTAAAATCTAGAGATTTTAAAAGATTTTATAAACGGGATTTTAAAGGAAATTTTGAAACTTTCAGAAGAATTTGAAACTTTCACTAGAAATTTTTTTAAAAAGCAAATCTAAAGTAAACCTTTAGTAAATTTTTCCTTCTGTGCTTCACTATGATGTGGAGGTCAAGTTTGGGCTTCTGGGAGTACTGGTAGGTGTGAGGAAGCAGTAAAGACCCTGAGATAGACCAGTCAATAACAGACTGGCTGTTGACTGAAGAAGGGTGATCGCCTGCTGATGATTTTTTTTAAGTCACAGAGATTTATGAGATTCTCTTTTAAGATATAAAAGAGGATTCATACCAGAGATTGTAGATTTTCTAAGTATTAGAATAAAATGCAGTTGAAAAATTGCCTAAAAAGTTTAATGGTCTATACAAATATGTACACATGTATGTGTGCATGCACGTGTGCTTAAAATCTACCACACTGATACTGGAGTTTTCTATCCTAGATCTGATTACATAATAGTAATGTGGAAATAAGAAGACCTGGGTTCAAATTCCATCCTAGACACTTACTAACTGTATGACCCTGGGCAAGTCTATTTTAACAAACTGTCTCTCAGTCTCCTCATCTGTAAAATGAAGGGAATGAACTCACTAGTCTATAAAGTTCCTTCTAGTTATAATAGTAGTAGCAATAATGAATTTTTAATTTAGTATTTTAAGATTTTACAAAATGCTTTATAAAAATCTCATTTGATTCTCACAACAACCTTGAGAGGCAGATGCTATCATTATCTCTATTTTACAGGTGAAGAAACTAACACAGAAATAGGGTGACTTGCTCAGGATCACAGAGATAGTAAATGTCTATGGTAAGATCTGAATTCAGGTTTTCCTGATCCAGACCTAGTATTCCATTCCCTGTAATACCTGTAAATTTATGTTCCTATGATTTCAATTATAGATCTTTTGGATACTTTTCTTCTTGGTGGCTCTCCCCCCTCCTTATGAGTTAATCACTTCATAGTTCATTAACCTGCCCTCAGGAAAGGAAACAAAACACTTGTAAACTTAATTCATCTCATTTTTCCTCAGGACAGCTTTTAGGTAAATATAATAGACTAATTTGAATTTGAAGGTCATCAGTGAAATCTTTGGTTCTTATTAAAACAAACAATTTAGCAGATAAGATAAAAGCTAACCTCATAAAACAGTAATAGATAATTATCTCTCATTTAAAAAGATCCCCTATGGAGTTTCTTTAATAAAGCTCATTTAGTGCATGTAAAAATTGATTTTTATTTACAAAAAGTTTTATTTCAAAACAGCTCTTTTTTGGAATATACCTATCTAGTCAAGCAAGAGAACAGCAATACTTTTTGGTGGCTCTTCTTAATTCACTATTTAATCACTATTTTCCTTTTAGAAGTGATTTTATTTTATTTTTTATTTTATTTTAGTTATTTAGTTTATTTTAAGACACTCTTGTTTTCCAAGGTAACAGAAACTCTGCCAAGATTGGCTTAATTCATGAATTCAACTTCTATACGATTATTTAGCATGCCATTATTTCATAAAATTTTAATGTTAAGTATTTTAACACTAAATATAATTTTATATTTAATTAAATAACATATGCTTAAAAGTTCTCTCCAATATCTAACACATTTATTAAATATATAGCATATAATTACATATTGTTAATATCATATATTAATATCATATACAATTATATTTACTAATTAAGTCATATAACTATATATCAAACCAACCTATCACAGATCTAAGAAGACATGAAATAAGTAATTATTAAGTGTCTAACATATGTCAGACACTGTGATAAACATCTGACCTTCACCCTGAGAGGTATATGTAAGATTATTAAGCCCATTTTACAGATGAAGAAACTGAGATAAACAGCATCTAAGTGACTTGCCCAGGCTCACACAGCTAGTAATCATCTAAGTCTGGATTTGAATACAATTCTTCTAGGCTCAGCACTTTCATCAACTGCACCAGTCAGTATTCCACAGAACCATATAGTCTAATCCTCTCATTTTATAGATTAGGAAATTAAGGCCCAGTGAGAGTAAATAAGTAGCTCAAGTAGCAAGTGTCAGAGGTTAGAGTTTAAAATATGTTTTCTTGACTTTACAGCCAAGTACTCTTCTCATTGAATCAAGATGAGTTGTCTAAAATTGTACCTAAGACAAACACTCTGGAAGAAACTATGGTTTAAAAGTTGTAGCCAACTGCTCCTCTGTGCAGCCTTTTAGCCTGTTAAGAACCCACCAGGAACAGAACTACAGTGCTTACCTTTTAGGTTAAGAGGAGAGCTATTGCCTGATGCAGTCCTGCTGCTCTCTAGACTATGGGGCCGGGACACTGAAAAGGAACAGCAATATTTATTTCAGGAGTCCATGACCAGATGTAGTCCAGACAGAAAGACAATCAGTCTAATAAAATCATCCATCACTTTTACTCTGTTTTTGGAAATGCTATGGTTAGGAGAAGAACTTCAGCATTTTTTGAGATACAGTTGTTAAATCTTTACTCCACAGAAGAGACAAATTGTAAAAGATGGGTATTACACTTCAACTGGTGGTGTCAGGGAGGAAAGGTGTGAAGAGGGGAGGGAAAGCCCAACCTATTTACCTGAGAAGAGCTCAGGATCACAAGCATCTTGACAAACACCTAGAAAGGCAGCCCCAAGCTGAGTGAGAAAAGGAGGAAAGAAACACACACATATATATGTATAAATGTGTGTATTTTACATGTATGTATCCACACCTATCTTATCTAGTGAGGAGAAGGGAAGAAGGAAAACAGAGGGAAAGAGGTAAGGAGAAGGAGACACAGAGAGAGCAGCCTGAGTACATACAGGGTCTTGAGGAGATCAGCAAGAATGTGTGAACTGTAACTGTCCTTTTTAGGCTCATAAGGATTCCTTGGTTTGGCCAAATTGGCAGTGCTGCTGCTCCTAACACAGGCCACCCTGCTTCCTGACCCCATGTTTTTGTACTGGCTGTTCCCACTTTCTCCCACTCTGCCTGGTAAAATCCTTCAGAGCTCAGCACAAATCAGATGTCTGGAATGCTCCTCTTCCCCCTCACTTTGCCTGCTAGAATCTCTCAGAGCTTAGCTCAAAGGAAACGTCCTACATCATGCCTTTCTTAATATCCGTCCCCTAGTTACTGAAGCCTATCCAAATTACCTTGCGTTTGTTTTGCATATATTTCTGTTAAATCCATCGAGCACTCATTAAGCACCTACAGCAATACTTGATGCCTTTGCCACCTCCAATTAGCACCGGAGCCCCCTGAGAGCAGGGAATGTCAATTTCCCACTGCATTTCCTTAGTTCAATGACCGATACATCCCAAGTGCTACAAAGTAAGAACTTGATGAAAGCTTTCCCATTCCTCCTGCCACACTTTACAACAGTACTGAGGGTAAACCCTTGTTCTTCTTAAAGAAGCTGGAGAATGATTGGCAGCTCTAATAGCAACCTTAGACAAGTAACTGCGCCTTTCCCCAATGTTACAACTGTGCTACAATCCAATTGGGACTCCTTCCTCTCTCCCTGAAGCAGCCCCCAGTCCCATTTCACACTATTCCTCCAGTCTGAATACCAGTGTTTGAGAGCCTGGCCCAGAGGGTCACTTCTTCAAAGAAACCTTCCCGATTCTCCCCAGTTAGTAATGAGCATTCCTTCCTTGGACTTCACAGGATACTTTGCTCATACCCCAGACTCTGTTGGTAAAAAATTTAACACCCCCTCTCCCCAACCCTGCCTCCCTTTTTTCTTTAGCCTCTCCCTCTCTTTCCCTTCTTTCTCCCTCTCTTATCTCTCTTTCCCTTTTTCTTCCCTTTCCCTTTTCCCTTCCCCTTCTCTCCTCTCCTTTTTCCCCCTCTCTCTTCCTCTTCTTTCCTCTCTCCTTCCTTCCCTCTCTCTCCCTCCTTCTCTCTTCCCTTTCCCCCTCTTTCCTTTTCTTCCTTCTTTTTTCTCTTTCTCTCTCTTTATCCCTCCCACATACTCCCCCCTAAATTTCAATTATTGATATTTTCACTATCACTTTTCTAAGTCTAGACAATCAAAGAGCAATGAATCAAGCCTTGGATAGAGGGGTTGCTGATTTCTGAGGTGTAAATGCTCATGTTGACAAAACCATTGGTGCGCACAAGCTGGCTCCAACACATCCCTAAATGCACTTGTCTTGTAAGTCATTTACATATAAGTCACATCCCTTTGACTGCATTGCTAGCTCAATAGTCCCCTCAATTGGGGACAATGTCTTCCTTAAATTCTGTATTTCTTCTGGCACCCAGCTCCATACTTGGAGGTATCCTTAACAGAAATCAATAGGACAAAGTGCAATTTATAATTATTATTTCTTCAGCCTGTTTGTTTCATTTGCTTCTGACTTATACTTGATTAAAGAGGACAGCCCATTGTTCAACCTGACAAGTACAGAAAACTGCCTGTCTGGCTCTTACAGATGTTTCTATGAATACTTCAGATTAGCAAAGGATGGAATAAGACAAGATCTTTTACAAAGAAATTGCTATCAGAAATTAATTCTAATAACATCATTAATAAAAACAAAAATAACGTTAAGAAGCAACATGATATAACACTTAGAAAGGCTGCCCCAAAGCTGAGAGGGAAAGAGGAGGAAGGACATACATACATACATACATACATACATGTATAGATATATGTGAATTTTAGATGTATACATCCACACATATCTTATCTAGTGAGGAAAAGGGAAGAAGAGAAGGAAAACAGAGGGAAAGAGGTAAGGAGAAGGAGACAGTGAGAGAGACAGACAAAGAGACAGAGACAAAGAGAAAGAGAGACAGAGAGAGAGAGAAGGGGGGAGAGACACACACACACAGAGACAGAGAGAGAGAGAGATACAGAGAGAGAGGGAGGAGAGAAAGAGGGGCAGAGAGAGAGAGAGAGAGAGAGAGAGAGAGAGAGAGAGAGAGAGAGAGAGAGAGAGAAAGACGGAGAGAGAGGGAGAGAGAAAAAAAAGAGAGAGAGATAGGGGGAAAGAGAGAGAGAGATAATGAGAACAAGTGAGTAAGCATGCTTTAAGGTCTACATATCAATTGAGAAAACAAGAATAGGAAAACTGAGGCTGGTTACCTTTCCCAAGTTCATATACTTAATTTTACTAAGCATCCCAAATTGGACACCATATTAGACACAACATCCAAAAAGAAATATTTTGGTTCTCATGAAAACCAGACAATAAAGATCTCATTCTTCCAGCAGAATGCAAGTTTCTTGAGGGAAGGGTTTTTTCTGGGGGGGGGGGGAATGGGTTGGTGTAGAGAAGACCTAAGAAACATCTGCCACTGAAAAAGCATGACTGTTAACCCAATGTGTATGGAAATTTACTCATGAATGTCAAAAAATTGTTCATAAGACTGTTGCAGAACTTCAAAACCAGCAGGAATCATTGGATTCCCTGACACATGATGAGACTATTGCAGGACTTCAAAACGTGCAGGAATCATTGGATTCCCCGATGTATGAAGTAATGGACAATAGATTGGTTTTGGACTATTTCTAGGACTTATGGACATGTATAGTTCCTCATGTTGATTCATGTTGTTTGTTACATCACTAATAGCCTGTGTTATATTACTATGTGCTTGTGTAATACCTCCCATGCTGATGGATTTAAGCATAGCTGTTTCAAGTGAGACCCTTCAGAAACCCGTTAACAAAATCTGGTTTGACTCCCCATTTCCCTCCTTTTTGGCGTTTTTCACCTCCTTTTCTGAGAAGTTAGGAAGGGCATGATCACTTCCTTTTTGGGGTTCTCATCTCCCTGAGAAGTCAGGGAGGGTGTGACCACCTATGTTCTAAAATAAAAGAAAGCGGGAGATGGAGAGAGCCACCAGAGGCTGATCAAGTCTTCTCTCTCAAAGTGTAGGAAGCAGGAGAGCCACCACGAGGGTCTTTATCTTCCAGTCTGTTGGAGTGCGAGAACTTGAGCTCCAGCCTCCAGTCCTCTGTCTTCTCTCTTTCTGGCTGTTTGTCCCCAATTTACATGCTCTATTATAATTACATCATTATAGTATACTGAATATAAACCAATCATTATATCACTAGGGAACCATTATTTGTTGTAAGAGTAAATCAATCATACTGAACTAGAGAACTCACATGCTAAACTAGATAACCATTGTCTTATCGATTCCACTGAGTTAACACCTTGTTGTAGGATTAAATTAATCATACTGAGCCTTAAGTATATTTCTCCAAAGTTCCTGCCCTTTACAGGGTGGGGTGGTGGTCTTCGGATTCCCATATAATAATGGCTTTATGAATGCTTATTTAATTGACTGCTTAGGGGGATATGTTCCTAAAATGAGACACTTTCCCAGCCAAATGACACTTACCATGCTGTCTGTGGTTGGTGAGCTCTAGATCTGGGGTTGGCTCACAAAGGTTATCATCAGAATTATAACCTATGTGAAAAAATACAAATTATCAGAATAATTCACATCCATTTACCTGATTCAAAGTTCCGCAAATTTAAAAATTTTGGGCAGGACTAGGAGAGAGGACAAGTAAAGACATTGAAAAGGGGAGCTAGTCAATGGCTTTCTGCATCAAAATCTCACCTCAGAAATCTTAGTTCGCTTATCTTAGTTTTTTTACCACTCATTTTTAAAAACCGTGAAATGATGCTCCCCATTGCCTAATGAATTAAATAGAAACTTTTGATTCCGGCCTTCAAGCCTCTAGCTTCTCACAATCTCCAATATGCCTTTCCAGTTTTATCTCTTACTATGACAGACAACACATATAAAACACTTTGTTCTAAAACAACATATTAGAACTCTCTTTCATATCTTCTTGCTCTATCTCCTATTGTCATGCTGCATTCTCTCAATTTTGTGCTACTGCCAATGTCTCCAATCAATATCTTTGGAATGGGTCCTCTTCTACTGAAATTTCTTTCTTCCTTCAATTCAGTGGGCCTATCTATCCTATCCCACCTGAAAGTGATCTTTTCCTCCTCAAATTCCCCACAGCACTTTACAAGGAAGGGAAATGGAGAAAGGGGCCGGGCCTAATGTCGGGGAAAACCTCAATTCAAATGTAGTGTGTGATTTTGGGCAAGTGACTTCATCTCTCTTTGTCTCAGTTTCTTCATCTGCAAAAACAGGGCAAGCATAGCACCTACCTCCCTGGGTAAATGTGAGGACCAAATGAGATAACAATTATAGAGCTCTGAGCAAGGTGTCTGGTACATAGTAAGCATTATCTAAACTATGTGAATTTCCTTGTCTTCAGCCTTTGATGAAAAAGCTTCTTGAATATATTTTTATTTTGCTATTTCCTAATTTACATATAAAATTTTTATACTCATTTAAAAAAATTGTCAGTTCCAAATTCTTCCACCCTCCATCTGTTTTTGTTTCTCCAGGAACTTGTAAACAGCAAGAGTTTAATACACGTTTGTTGAAGAAATGAGAGTTTTGTTCAGTGCCTTCTAACCCTCGCAGAATTTACTTCCCTCTCTGAAACAATATGGATACTTTAAGTACTCAGAAGAAAACTAGCCTAAGGATAAAATAAAAAGAGTTTAATATTTAAACCAGAGTCATGCTTTTCAGCATCAAAGCCAATTCCACCAAAAGGAGGTGACCCTGAAGGCAATTAATTAGTCTTTCTGTAGCCTGGACTTTTATTTATTTCCCTTGGAGTGGAGAGAGAGCAAAAGGAGCAAGGGAATTGGAAAAGGCTCACCAGAATTTTTAATTAACAAAAGTCTATCACCTTGGTCCACTTTTTTTTTCCTTCTCTGTTTTTGAAAGATTTTAAAATTATTTTTATTTTGCTAAATATTTCCCAATTATCCCTCCCCTACCCCTTGAGAAGATAAGCAATATATTACTGATTATAGATTAATCCACATTTCTTTTTTCCTGTTTTTTTTAAAACACAAAACTTTTTTTTTTTTGCTAAATATTGTCCAATTACATAAGAAATTTTTTAACATTCATTTTTAAACAACTGAGTTCCAAATCCTCTTCTTCCCTCTCACCCTTCCTCCACCTTTTGAGAAAACCAAGCAATGCATTATCAATTATATATAGGTCCACACTTCTTGACAAAGGAAGGAATGGGAGGGACCCTTTGATTTCAATGACATGGTGACCTCCCACATAAAGAAATTCCCTCCATCAATGGGTATCAAAGCCTTTTTTCCAAGATACAGACCAAGAAATCTGCCTGGATATGAACTCGGATCTCCCTGGCTTTGAGGTTGATTCTCTGGTAGAAAGAGCTGGACCAGTTAGGAGACCCAAGTTCAAATTTAGTCTCAAACATTTATTAATTGCTGGGCAAGTCACTTACCCTGTTTCCCTCAGTTTCCCCATTTTAAAATGAGGATAATAATAGTGTCTGCTTCTGAGGGTTGTCCTGAGGATAAAATGAAATATTTGTACCAAGTAAAATGGGACTGTGTAGTTATAGCTTCTGTCTGTAATTATCTGCCCTCTATAATGGACTCCCAAACAATGGAAGATGGGGGGGGAATGGAATATTTCTCATTTATCCAATAAGATAACATGTTAAAGCACATTGTAAACTTTAAAACATTAAATAATTGCTAGATGGTATTATTATTATTGTTATTATTGCTAGCTTCTCTTCTCTCTATATGACATTTTACTTGGTGACCTCATCCGCTCCCATGGATTTAATAACATCTCCATGGAGATGATTCTCAAAACTACCTACACCCTGCCCAAATCTCTACTGATTTCCAATCTTGCATCTCCAATTGTTTTTTAGACATCTCAAACTAGATGTCCAACAGACACCTTAAATTCATTATGTCCAAATCAGAACAAATTATCTTCTCCCACTCTCTCCTCCCTTAAGGACAGCATCCTCCTCCCATTTCTTCAGGTTATAAACTAGGAATTATTCTGAATTCCTCGTTCTCTCTCACTGCCCCATATCCAAGATATTGCCAGGGCCTGATGATTTCACCCCTCTAATCTCTTGAATACGCCTCCTTCTTGGTTCTGACATTGCCGCCACTTTAGGGCAGGCCCCCATCCCCTCAAGCTCTGATGATTGCAAGAACCTGCTGATGGGACCACCTGTCCCAAGTTCTCCCTACTTTAAATCATCCTCCAGCAATTAAAGTGTTTTCCCTAAAATTAAGGTCTGATCATGTTAACTCCTACTCAATAAACTCCAGTGAGCCCCCTTACCTCCGGAAGCAAATGCAAAATGCTCTATTTGGCATTTAAAGCCCTTGATGACCGAGCACCCTCCTACTTTTCCAGTTTTCTTACATACATTCTTTAATCCAGTGTCACTGGCCTTCTGGCTTTTCCATGAACAAGACACTCGTGATCTCTTAGTTCCTGGAATTTTCTCTGGCTATCTCCTATGCTTGAAATACTTTCCCTTCTCTGTTCCTGGCTTCCTTAAGTTCCAATAAAATTCTTCTATAAGATGCCTTTCTTAATCCTTCTTAGTCCCTTTTCTTTCCCTCTTTTTAACTATTTCCTATTTATTCTGTAAGTAGCTTGCTTTGTATATATTTGTTTGCATGTTGTCTTACCACATTAGATTATCCTTGAGGATAGAGATTATTTTTTTTATCTGTTTATATCCACATACTACACATGGTAAGCACTTAAAAATGTTTACTGAATTACCATTATCTGATAGTATCACAGAAATGTTGTTGCTCCATAAAGAACAAGATAAGAGAAAGAAGTGGCCAACTGGAAGACTCCTTCTCTACCTTCATTCCTCCTTTCCTTCCTTCCTCCTTCCTTTCCTTTTTTACTTTCTCCCTTCCTCCGTCTTTCCTTTCTCCTTTCCTTCTTTCAGTCCTTCCTTCCATTCCTTCTTCCCTCCTTCCTTCATTCCTTTCTTCTTTCCTTCCTCCCTTCCTCTCTTTCTTTTCTTCTTCCCTCCTTCCCTTCCTTCCTCTCTTCCCTTCCTCTGTTCACATAAGATATCATACAGATGCTCTTAAAAGCAATTTTGTTCTCTTTCACACCTTTGAACCCTTCCAAAATATCTTGGGGTTTGATGGATAGATTTCTCTTTTAAAGCCCAGGCCTTGAACCAAAACCAATCTGATTGTAATTGGCCACCAACAGGTCCTAGGCCAAGCCCCATTTGGTCACTATTTGATTCCTGATTGACTCAGATTGAATATAAATAACAATCCTTTCTGCTCTGGTCAGAAACCCTGAGGATCTTTCCCTTCTGGATTTATATATTCATTTATTGGTTTTTTTTTTTGGACTAGGTGAAAGAGGAGATTTTTTTGCCTCAACTGCTACCCAGCCTTAATCAACTGAATGGCACATGTGGTCTCAGTCTCCCACTGTATCCAGGGCCATCTCCAATCATCCTGATCTGTATCTGGCTCCTGGACCATGCGGCTCTGGAGGGAAAAGTGAGTCAGGTGACCTTGCCCAGCCCTCCTTCACCTAAATCCACACCCAACTTGCATGACAGGGTATCACCTCCCTGATGTCACGGTCCTCTTCCAAAATGAAGGATAAGCAACAATAAGGTAAGGGAAATGCTCTGAGCCAGGGGAGACAGAAACTGCTTAGTAAACTAAACTCTCTAAGATTAGCTCATAATAGCAAAGAACCATCAGGAAATGAAATGTTGTAAATTAATTCCCATTTTGTTTGGGAAAGATGGGGAAATGTCCTCTTCTTAAAACCTGCTGGGGCCCAGTCCAATTCTAATTTGGCAAAAATTCATGATTTTCCCTTACAAAAGCAAAATTTTGCCTTCCATACTAGCAAAAATTCTAAGTACATGCACATATAATGTGCTCTGGATACTTAAAGACAAGCTACTTACAGAATCAAATAGGGAAACAAATAGGACGAGTTTTAGCTGTATCAAAAACTGGCTGTAGTATAGTAACAAGAGCAGAAATAACTTCAACATCCCACCAATATCTTGTGCATAGGACTTGATAAATGACAACGATCAGGCCTGGCCCTAAGATGGGGGTGGGGGGGGAAGCCATTAGCTAGAGTTTCAACTGGCTTCTAGTTGAAATAATTAGGTGGTAGATCAGCCTAGAAAAATGAACCTTGAAGAAGATATATCAAGAAGAAAAGGATTCCAAGGCAAATTATTCTCTGAAATAGTCCCTGGTCCTGAGAGGAATTAGGATTTTGAAAGTTGTTGTTCCTCCCCAAAAGTAGACATCGATATACTGGGTTACAAATGTTTAACTCAGTGATATTTCACAGAAAGAGGACAAAGGTTCAAATATTATACTTTTCATTTACTATCTACAATCAAGGGATCCCTAGATAGGTGCAGTGGATAGAAAACCAGTCTAAGGCTGGATTTGAACTCAAATTTTCCTGACTCCACTAGGTTTGCCTCAGTTTCCTCATCTGTAAAATGAGTTGAGGAAGGAAATGCCAAGTTATTCCAAAAAACTCCAAGGTGGAGGCCTGAAGAATGAGACATGACTGAAATGATTAAGCAAAAAATAACTTATAATCATGTTAATTCAATAAACATTTATTAGATGCCTTAGGTATCTGGCCTAAAGGTAAATGGCCTTAGAGATATAATTTCCTCACTTTGGGCCTCAGTTTTCTCATATTGAAAATGTCCACATCAGGGCTTCTTTACTTGGGATCCATGAAGAAATTCTAGGCAGGGCGACTGTAAACAAGGTGGGTTAATTTTTTTTTTAATTTTCACTAACTTCAAACAGAAATTTAGCATTTCCTTTAATTATTTAAAAACATTATTCTGATTATTGTTCTGTAAGAAATGACCAGCAGGATGAATACAGAGAGGACTGGCGAGACTTACATGACCTGATGCTAAGTGAAATGAGCAGAACCAGGAGATCATTATATACCTCAACAACGATACTGTTTGAGGATGTATTCTGATGGAAGTGGATCTCTTCAATAAAGAGAGCTAATTCAGTTTCAATTGATCAAGGATGGACAGAAGCAGCTACACCCAAAGAAAGGACACTGGGAGATGAATATAAACTGCTTGCATTTTTGTTTTTCTTCCCGGGTTATTTTTACTTTCTGAATCCAATTCTCCCTGTGCAACAAGAGAACTGTTAGATTCTGCACACATATATTGTATCTAGGATATATGGTAACCTATTTAACATGTAAAAGACTGCTTGCCATATGGGGGAGGGGGTGAAGGGAGGGAGGGGAAAAATCGGAACAGAAGTGAGTGCAAGGGATAATGTTGTAAAAAACTACCCTAGCATGGGTTCTGTCAATAAAAAGTTATTTAAAAAAAACATTATTCCAAGAAGGGCAAAAAAAATGGCACAAAAAAGGTGAAGAACCCAAAGGCCTTTTTATCTATCTCTTGATCCTATACCAAGAACATTCACATATTATTTCCAATATTCAAATACTTTGTGCTGTCACATTTTCCCATTGGGAATTAAATTATGTAATCATTTCAACCTCCTTATCACTTGGAGAATTTCCTATTTGCCAACAAGCTAGGTAATTCTGAGTAAACTGCTAACAGTTTACCTGAAATTATCTTGTTTGTCAATGGATGAGGACTGTTTCATTGATCTTTGCACTTGTATTTGTTGTTCAGCCACTTCAGCCATGTCTTACTCTTCATGAGTAACCTCCATTTGGGGTTTTCTTGACAAAGTTATTGGAATGGTTTTATGCTCAAAGGGCTACAAAACTGAAAACACTTTGATCCAGTAGTCTCATTACTGGGTCTGTATCCCAAAGAGATCACAAAAAAGGGGAAAAAAAACCCATGTGCAAAAATGTTTGTAACAGCTCTTTTTTGTACTGCAAGGAATTAGAAACTGAGTGGCTGCCCATCAAATGGGGAATGGCTGAATAAGTTACTGTATATGAAGATAATGGACTATTATTTTTCTCTGAGAAATAACGAGCAGGCTGATTTCAGAGAGTCCTGGAGAGACCTACATGAACTGATGCTAAGTGAAATGAGCAGATCATTATACACAGAAACAACAAGACTATGTGATAATCATCTGTGATCTGGGTTTTCTCAACAATGAAGTGATTTAAGGTAGTTTCAAGAGATTCAGGATAGAAAATGTCAATTTCATGCAGAGAGAGGACTATGGAGACTGACTATGGATCAAAACATAGTATGTTTTCACCTTTTTGTTTTTTTCTTTCTCATATTTTTTCCCTTTGGACTCATTTTTCCTGCACAGTATAACAAATATGGAAATATATTTTAAAGGATGGCATATATTTAACCTATATCAGATTGCTTGCTGTCTTGAGGAGGGGGTAGGTAAGGAAAAAAATTTAGAACACAGAGTTTTACAAAAATGAATGTTGAAATTTGGAAAGATGTGTTTGGAAAAATAAAATACTATTAAAAAAGATACTGGAATGATATGCCAAGTCCTTCTTCACCTTGTTTTACAGCTGAGGAAACTGAAGCAAACAGGAATAAGTGACTTGCCCAGGGTCACACAGCTAGTACGTATCTGAGGCCAGATTTGAACTCAGGATGAGTCTTTCTGACTTCAGGTTCTGCACTATATACACTGCATCATCTACCTGCCTCTACCTATATTTACAGCATATTGCTTAGCACATTGTAGGTACTTAATAAATACTTGGAGATGGATTGTCCCCGCTCCCTCCCAAAATTACTTTTTATTCACTATGTATATGCTTATTTTGGTATCGTCTCTTTTGTAGAAACTAAGTTCCTTGAGGGCAGGAACCATTTCACTTTTGTCCTGGCAAGTCCAGAACTGTGAATGACATGTATATATATAGGAAGCAACTGATAAATGTCCGGATTATTGTATATAAGCAAATATGATAGCTTAAGGGAATCATAGGCTACCTGCTTCCCATAATTTATTTATTATATAGAGTTTTTATGGAAATGGAATACATTTTTCCACCATACGTATTAGAAATCAGAATGCAAAATGCCATTTTCAAGGATTGGTTAAACGTGAGATCAAGGTCAATGTCTTGAGATCTAGCCCAAGAATATGGATAAATGACAGTGACAGGGATGGCGGCTCTCTCCCACTTACCTTTGGGCAGGCCTGTGTGCCTGGCGATGGGGGTCGAGCTAGAAGGGGTTAAGTGGATGGCCGAGGTGGAGTGAGCCCTTGAGCCCAGCTCTGTGTGCCAGTGCTTGAGCACGGAGTCTGTAGAAGCCTCAAAGTGGTCACTGCTGCTTCCGTGAGAGGAGCCTCGTTTCTGCTTCAGATCACTGGGAACTAAGGCGCAAACAGCAGAGGAGGGAAGAAAAATTAAGTGTTAAAAGATTCCTCCCAGGATATCGATCACGAAGACCAAGAAGCTGGGGGAGGAAGGACACACACAGAACCGCACAAACAAGCAGCTTGATGGGCAAACTATTCATCAGCCCCTCTACCCCCCTGAACAACCTATTTCAAAAAACGATTCCATTTAAGGCCTCTTGGGGCCTGCTTTAAAACGGACTCTTCCTTGTCACATCAGGAACAATCCAAAGAGTGAGAAAGGAAAAATAAAGGAAGTATCAAAGAAAAGAAACAGAAAGGAAGATAAGTCCTTAAAGATTAGTGAGGGGGCAAACTCTTAACAGCTTACCCACATTTTGAAAACATCTTTAAAAAAGTATCTTCTGAGATAAAATTACAAAAAAAAAAAAAAAACAACTTATACTAGAACTCTAAGTAGCTCAGGAAATTGGACTGTGTTGTATGATTTTTCTATTATACTTAATGTTATTCATAATCATGAAAAAAATCTCATGATTTTTTTAAAGTGGAAAAATGTGAACGCATATTCTTTATCCCAAAAGAAAAAAAAAAACTATTTTTTCTTGGATATGTAAAAAGGGAAAAGGGTGAATGGCATTTTTATATCACAAAGTACAAGTCTGCCCAACAGCCACATTTTCCTGACATTAGTATAAATGAAAAATAAAACCAAATCAACAACATTCTAAAAATGTTTCATTTTGATGACCAAAGTATTATATTCCTTTTTTTAGTCAACTGTCCTTCTACCTACAATCCAAAGTTATTTCTTCATGAACTTGACCTTCCCCTAATTTCTTAGAAATCAGAGAATTGGGCTCAATGCGCCAATCATTTAAATGGTCCTTTTGTGTTTTGGAAGGTAACCTTGATGAGAAGCAAGATTCAAGTTTGGTGAAATGAATCTGCACAAATTATGTAGGAGTTAAGTTTTAAAAGGACCAAATGGGAGGGAGGGCAGAGATGAGATGAAATGAGCAGTTAGCATGAAGGATAGAGATATGGTCTTAGAAAACATGCCAGAAAGACAGAAAGAAAGAGTAAAACAGCAGCTGCGCTCTATCTAAAGGCTTGTGCTGACCGGCTGTTTCTTCCTTTTCCTGGTAGTTACGGTGTTGTCTATAGCTATTTTTACATATACAATTTTTGTAGATACAGAGCTCTCTCTGTCCTAAGTTGGAGTCTGTCCTAGGACAGACTGATCCAATTTTTCAAATACATAAAAGGAGCAGCAGATCTCTTAAAACAAACATGGAACATAGAGACATTGGAATTGAGCCTTTAATAACAGTAGCATGTAACAGGTGGTCATATTTGTTAGGATACTATGACACAGTAACAGGAAAAAGGTATTTAAAACTCAGTTGCACAAGAGATAAGGGGTTTTTAATCCCACTTTATGGAAAGCATTACATTTTAGGAACTGTAGCAATAGCTGACCAATGCCAATTTACAGCCGGACATGAAATAAGCCTGCAACGACAAGGGAGACTTGAAAGCACATACAACTTTGCTCACTTACTATGGAGCCCTGGTCCAAGAGATACATACATGTGCTGTATATACCAGGAGGTTCCCCTAAACTATTGCACTGAAGAAACAATCCAGCAGGTGTAAGAACTCATCTTCTACTTTGATATTACAATCCATATTGGTTAGTTTAAAACTTGGCTTGGGTTTGTGTTTGGAGCAATGGTATAGCAATGGTATCAAGAGGGAAGGGAGGGTCACTCATGCCCGCTGCTGGTCACTTAGCATTTATACTACTGTTTTTGTTTTGGAACTCCAGAGATGAATGAAGGTACGTGATGAAGAAAGATGATAAAAGAAAAGGTGGTATTAGAAATCTCCAATGGCCGAGAAAGAGAGAGATTCGTTAGGAGAGGGTGGGATGTCGGAGGAAGACCAGAATCGCAGGCGTTTAGAGAGAGCTGTTGGAGACTTTTCTTTGTCCTTGCTTTTGCTTCTCAAGAAGGGACTCTTTTTGCGTGGTGCTGCTAAATTATCATCACCCGGGTAGTCCAAAAAGAAGAAAACAAAATAAATGAAATGTACAGAAATGGCAGAAATGAAAACAAAATTATCTCAACAGATTTAAGATCCCAACATTACCTCATAAAACTTGAAAGGGATATAACATAGTGACTGACACATTTAAGGCATTTAATGAATGATGATTGACTGATATGATTAGAAAAGTCATGCACTATACTCAGACACCAATTAGAACTGGGATCAAACTTGTCGATCATGGCAAATATCTTCAAGCCAAAATTTCATCCATCCATACAACACTGGTGGAGAATTATACCCCGAACATGGGAGAGACAATCTGAAGTATATTTAAATGTAACACTTTTAGCTATTATATAGAAGGGAGTCATGAATTTAGCGCACAGAATACAGAATTCTATAGTTGCTATTTCAGAAAAAACTGCAAATACAAATTCCTAAGGCCTCTTTTCCTAATTGGATATCTTGATAATACATAATTCTTGGGTCTTCCAAACAAGTGACATAATTTTTAATCTAATAAATTTAAATAAAAAAATTTAATTTAATTCAAAAGCACATACTACAATTTTCTTTGATTTTCTAAGACAACATCTCTATAGTCTGAATTCTAATTTGCTTTTTACCAGGTTACCCTACCAAAGAACCTCACAAACTCTACATTGCTATAATTTCTTTTTCTACTCTAGTTCCCCTCCATTCAACTATTTATTTCTGGATTTTAAGAAATGATTATTTTTACCCAAATGTTTTGATGAATCAGATATAAGTTTTTAATAGTTTTAAACTGCACTAAGACTCTGTCTTTGAACTTCAAGGAACTAACCTGAAATTAACCATCACCATGGATTATACTTTTTTTTCATTCCTCCAAACAATTTTAATGGTTTAGATTTTTTTCTCATTCTGTGCTGTTATTTGTTCACCTATAGTGCCATCTGCTGGTGATATTTCATTTCACAGACTTGTAAAGACACCAGGCAGAATACTGGTTACATCCATAGGGTTATTTAGAGATTTTGTAGAATTTTTCTTTCTTTTTTTTTTCTTTTTAAATTGTATCAGGTTTAATCTAAAATTTTAAAACCATGGACACTGGCCCATAGCAATTTTTACTGGCCTGCAGAATTAATGATATAAAACAAAGTTCTTTACTTCTTAAAATCTATATAATCTTAAAAACAAAACACAATCCAGATTCCTATTTCTTTGTATCAAATTCTTCTCTTCTAATCAATCCTTTTCCCCGATTCCCTGATCCATGTTTTGAGATGCTTTGAGCCATCGGAAGGTAGCAGAAGGCAAATGAGCCTACAGTATCAAATTTAGGCATTTTACAAGTATGTAATGCAAGTTGAAGAGGGAAACAATGATCTAGGTCCCCATTTTATGTGTGTATGTGTGTGTGTGTGTGTGTGTGTGTGTGTGTGTGTGTGTGTAAATAACCTGCTCACACATAGGTAAGTTTACCAAGATGCATTAGAGTGGAGATTTAATTTCTGCAATTTTCTCTACTGATTTAGGCTCATATAATTCATCATAATTGATGAAGTCAAATTCCAATAAATACCAAATTGGAATAGAGGAAAAAAGATTGGATTTGGAGTTACAGAGGGCCTGGGTTAGAAGCTCTGTTCTGCTACTTAATATATGTGTGATCTTGATCAAAATCACTTAATTGTCTCTTGTTCTATTTTTTCATCTGTAAAGTGGTTGGACTAGATAAATTCTATCTAGCTCTAGAAGTAGCTAAGGAGTATAGTAGAGAGTTGGGATAATCTGAGTGTGAATCCTGCCCTACACACTCATTAGCTGGGTAAATTTGGGCAAGTCACACTCTCTCAAACTCAGTTTTCTTATCTATAAAATGGGAATAGGGATGGTATTAGTAGCTCAAAAGAAATATGAGATGTACAAATTTAGAGACTCCTCTATTCCAAATGTCTACACAGATTATTTGTACCCAACCTGTGATAGAGCATCCCAAGTTTGTACTGATTTGATCAGCCACAGTTGAACACATTGAAACTTGCCTCCAACATAGTGAAAGACAACCAAAAAGGGAGATGATAACAGTATCTCCTTACAAGATTGTTGTGAGAATTAAATGATAAACATGCAGATCACTTAGCAAACCCAAAGCACTGCATAAATGCTAGTTACGATTATTTATTATCTTTGGGCTTGAGTCTCCTTCATGTATAAAATGAGGAAATTTGACTAAATAGATGATTTCTAAGGTTTCTTCCAGTTCTCCATCCCATGCTGTTGCTGCTGGTATTCAGTCATGTCTGACTCTTCATGATCCCAATTGGGGTATTCTTGGCAAAGATAATGGAGCACTTTGCCATTTCCTTTTCCATTTTATTTTACAGATGAGAAAACTGAGGTAACACAGCTAGTATGTGGCTGAGACTAGGTCTTCCTGGTGCAGCACTCTATCCACTGCACCAAACCGCCCACTTATAGTGCTATATAACACATATCAAGAAACAAAAATGTTTGGGTATCAAAAAGTCAAGTTAATTTTTTAAAAGTCTAAAAAGTCTAATTATCCTAAAAAGACTAGCAAGTCCAGGTCATTGTAGATAGAGAACTATCTTCAGAGTTAGAACAATGTGAGTTTGAGTCTCGCCTTTGACATATACTAGCAATATAAATATAGGTAAATTACTTAATGTAGAGGTAGATGTGTCCTTTAAGACCAGCTTATCTAAACTCCTCATTTCACAAAGGAAGAAAGTACCTTGCCTCAAGTTACAAAACAAGTTAATGTCAGAGCCAGAGGCAGACTATATAAGATTCCCTACCTCCAAATATAGACACTAAATATTATTTAGGCATAGATATGTATGTATTGCTGTTTCTATATCTGAAAATATGCATCTAATGGCAATAGCTAGATGCATTTGTAAATTAGCTAAATAATTTACCACTTGAAAGAATATGAGACTGAGGGAATGCCCATCAAGCTGTGAATGGCCAAACAAATTATGGCTTATGAATGTGATGGAATACTCTTATGATGTTAGTTGTACTGGAAAAGATGGTTGTAGGAAAACTGGGAAAGATTTTTATGAATCTATGCAAAGTGTAATGAGCAGAACACAACAATTTATAATAACAGCAACATTATAAAGGTAAACTATTTGGAAAGACCTGGTATTTCTGATTTGCACACCTTAGCACAATTCCAAAAGACTCATGATAGAACACTTCCAGATAGAGATCTGGTAGTCTCAAGACTACACATTGAGATGTTTTTCTTTGACTGTTTTTTTTGGAAGGAAGCATAGGTAATATGGAAATTTGTTTTGCAAGTGAAACTGAATTCCCCCTCAACAACAAGAAAAAATTAAAATAGAGAGAAAACACGTCATATAGAAAGGAATGATGGATTTGCATTGGTAAGATTTGGCTGTTAGGGAGTGGAGGATTTTTATAATGGCACCACCATTTTTATAATGATGTTCATCCCAGTGCCATTTATTAGCCATGTGACTGATGAACCAATTAAGTTATTAACCTTTCTAACCATGAACTTTCTTATCTATAAAATTGGGATAATAAATTACATAGTCTTTTCTTGGGAGAATCTTGACAAAATGCTTTGTAAACTGCTTTACAAATATGAAGTATCATTAGTACAGAGAGGGAACTATTATTTATATATTGCTTCAGTAACACTTGCCAGTAAAGTTATTAAAACTTAAAACTGCCCAAGAATTCTGTGCAGATCCTGAGGGTTCCTACAGGCTATGTGAAGATGTGTTATTTCTTTACAAAGAAATATTTCATCACAGATATACTAAAAACATACATAGATGTACTTTTTCTCTAATGCACCAGCTAGGATGACAGCACAGAAGTTGTAAATATTCAAAACTCCCTATCTGATAAGTAATGCTTCTAGCTCTATGATGAAAGTTATTAGAACACGACGGAATTTTAGGACCAACTGATAGATGCTTATATTTTGTAATTTGGGAAACAACCTGTCTATCATAGAATGCCTACTTGACTTGGAAGTGTGCATACGTACACACACGCTCTCTCTCCTTATCAATCATTTAGCTGGTTACCTACGTTACCCATGGGGTCAGTCAGCCCTACCTTTCCCCCCAGATCCATTGTGAGCATCTCTCTCCTCCTGGCTGTTGGAGCCTGCAGCAGCAATATTATCTGGGGTTTCCTGCTGCAATCGGAGATGCTGGGAAGCAGATGGAGAAGCCGGATCTGTGGAGTCCAGCTGCCAGGGAGGGCTCTCAGCAGTTGATTTGGCGCGTTCTCTTGAACCCTCTTTCTTTGGTTTGATGAGTTTCACTAAGGCTTTGGCTCCAATCCAGTGGTTTTTTCTATTTGGGAAGAGATTTCCAGAAGATACTACCATAAGATACACTTGGAAATTCTGTTTCTTGAGGCTGCTCAACCCTTCAAATACCAATCTGGGGGCTGGGTTAGTCCCTCGAGATGCCAGGAGTCAAGCCAGGCACAGGATTACGGGTGGTACAGTGAGTGACATTATTAAAACCCGAATGCCCTTCTGGTATAAAAGAGAGGGAGTTAGGAGAGGGATGCCATGCTGTAACTGTAGAATAAATGGTATTTCCTAAAGAGACTATGATCTAGAATACTGAATGAAATGGAAGTTAATCTGAAAATAATAACAACAGCAGCAAAAACAATAATAATTTACAGACTGATAATAAGCTTGTGGCTAACTGAAAGCTGATTTCATCATGGAAATGTGGAAGAAGGATTCAACTTGGAATAAGAAGACCTAAGTCACTGGAATTGTATACTTCTTTTTTGGATGCCTCATCTGTAAAATTAAGAGATTTTATTAGATAATCAAATTATAGGATTCCTCCTTAAAAACATATATCCCAAAGAGGAATCATTGCTATGTGCCCCATGCTTTTGACTTTTAAATAGCTTTCTGCTTGTTTGTTTAGCTCCCTCAAAACTCTAAAAAAGGACTCAGAAAGATAGATAAAATGGAGAGTCCAGACAAGATGATTAATTTAGAATGCTATTTCCTGCTCTAATGGTCAAATTCCCTTCGATGAGGGTATTTCAGGAATCAGGTACAGGTTAAGATCTAAAATTTCTCTCTTCCTTTCCTTAGCAGACTGTGTTCCTCAGGGACCAACTTTCACAAACTGAAAGGTTTGTGACCTGAGGAGATGTCTTAAAAATAGTTAATTCCATCCATCTGGCATCTCTGAAGTCTATGAGACCAAAATTTAAAACAAAGCTAACAGAATACCACCAAAAGTGCCCAATGAACTGTCACAACAAGCCTATAGTTTACAGGTCATCAATTTGACAAGCATTTTTAATGTATCAGTCATCACTACCACTTGAAATGTTCTCATGTAGAGAATAATAGCTACAATTGTTACTTTACTCTTAGATATCTGTGAGGACGTTTTTGCCAATCAATAATTTGCACCTATAATTTCTCATGGTTCTATTTGGACCCAACAGGCCCAAGTGAAATCTCTTCCTTTAAATTTTTAAAATATTGTGTCATTCTTCCTTATGTTCTCTCTTCTCCAAGCTCAATACCTACAGTTCCCCTATTTGTGAAGCAATCAGGAGAAAGCTTCCACTAATCCTGAGGTTCCATCTAGGATTTCTCTTTGGAATACACCAGTTTGTCATCGGACCTATGGATCTGTTCATATGCAGAATGGAACCTGACATTCCAGGTGCATTGTGACTAACATACCACATGCTTAGTCCTAGACACCTGCCTCTCAATAACAGCTAGTTATTGTACAATGGCAGGCAGCTAGGTGATACAATGAATAGTACCAGGCCTGGAAAACTCACCTTCCTGAATTTAAATCCGGCCTCTGACACTTACTAGCTGGACAAGTCACATGATATGTAATAACCTAACTTCTGTAGTGATGAAAAAAATCCCTTTCTTTTTTAAGCCCATCAAAAGCTCTGATGTGTTTCTGAACCCAGATCACTGGTCTGCATGAACCCATCATACCTGACCCAAGTACCAGGTATGGTACTTTTATCATGTAGACCAATAGCTGCCTGGGCCCCCTCTGCAGAGACTCAACCACAACCACTAACAGTTCCTACTTTTGACCCTAACTGGATGATCTGTCTCCTGATGTTTATTTGAGGATCCAAACCATCACTCTAGGCATTCTCAAGGAAGTAAGTCTGCCATAATTATAGCAAGAGTCTTATTCCTCATTATTAAGTGTTATTAATATGTATTCCTAATTATTAAATATTTATTCAGTATTTTTTGCTTAGTACTTGGTAACTACCTACTATTAAATACTATAATGGGTTATGATTAAGTTTATTACTTAAGTCAAAGATTTCTCTTGTTCTTTTTCTGGGAAGTTCCTTCCTCAGGTGCCACTATTTTTATAATGGCGTTCATCCCAGTGCTATTTATTAGCCATGTGACTGACAGACCAATTAAGTTAACCTTTCTAACCATGAACTTTCTTATCTATAAAACTGAGATAATATACTTACATAGTCGCTTTTTGGGAGGATCTTGACAAAATGCTTTGTAAACTACTTTACATATATAAAGTATCATTAGTTCAGAGAGGGAAATGTTATTTATAGATTGGTGATAAAGGGTCAGGATACCCTTGTGTGCATCCACCCCATCCTCCTGTGTTTTTTTTTTAACCTTAAGAAACAACACTTCCATTTTTTTCAAGGAAAACTCTGTTCTTTCCTAACGACCTGAAGCCTGGGAAGGTGTTCCTCTGGCTCTTTTAACAGTTCATCTACAGATGCCAAGCCATAATTTGTGCATACATAGCAGTTACTTGGCAATAGCAGGAAGATAAACATTGTGCTTACTACTGCTAAATTCCCCATGCCCTTCAAAGATCCTCCGTCTTCACTAATTTTTATGGGTGTCCCCATGGCTAATTTCACTAATGTCATGGCAAACTGCCTTTTGCTTTACTTTATAAATTTATAGCAGACTTTCCAATTTACCTTTGACTGGTAATTAGCAGCTTCCTACCAAGACCTGAGGCAACAAAAGAGAAGAAAGGAAAAGAAAAAAACGAAAAAGCTGAAAGGATAAAGAAGAAAAGCATGGCTAACACATGGGGATGGGATATTTCTAGCTGAATACAATTACCTTAAGACCTCTCACCATTCTCACTCCACTCAATTGTTGATGCCCTCTCCCTCCTAAAATAATCCTGTATTTTATTTACCTGCTTACATGTTGCATCTCCAAGTAAAATGTGAGCTCCTTGGGGAGAAGGCTTTTTTAACTTTTTTTTCCTCTTGGTATCCCTACTATCTAGCATAATTTTTTTTCCCATAAGAGAGATTTAATAATGACCTCTGCCTGAGGTCAGAACTATAACTAGTGAATGGAAGACATAGCAAATAAGATTATAGCTAAGTAAAAGGAAAAGCTTCTTCAACATCAGAATGGTTCCACAGAATGAATGGGCTTTTGAGGAGGTTCCACAGAGGTGAAGGGCTGCTATTTCATGGAGGGACTGTCCTATACCCCTCCTGAAATTCCCTCCAACTCTGAGATTCTGTAATTTTATAATAGGGCCTACAAATGGGGGCTGTATTCAAATCAGAAATGGTATCCTGGTGCAGCCAGTTTATATTTTAACAAGCACTTGACTAGGGTTAAAGGGCCAACGGCTAGAAACAACATTGAATGTTATATTTCCAATGATAAATACACAAAGCATATGTAATACTGTATCTACTTCTGAGTTAAATAAATGTTCTTCTCTCTGTACCGTGGTGCCTCCTTCCTTTATAGTTAAAAGCTTAAAAAAAGGTAAATAGCAATAGAGCTTCAATAGAGTTCAACAGAACTTACTTCTTTGGAGCAGGATCATAGAATTTATATTGATCCATAATTTTTTCTTCTAGTTTTTCTTTATGTCTTCTTAAGGCATTCAGTTTGTCTCTGAGAAAAGAGCAAGAAACAAAGGTATCAAAATTAAATTTAACTTAGTTGATCAGCAGAGATACCTAAGAACACCAAATGTAAATACTCAGCGAGGTCTCAGCACTGAAGCCACTTTTAATGAATTATTAAGATATTCAGCTTAACTGTACTGTAATTCAAGGAAGTAAATCTTTTCCCCCCAACTATCTGAATTAAAAAGACTAAAACTACTAATCAGTCAATAAAGAGTTCCTAATACACTTTTGGAACACATGAGACTATACCAGACTCTTGGGAAACATTAAAAATTAAATGACACAGATCTGGCTCTCAGAGTGACTCAACCCTGGAAGAAAGTAAAATTAATAAAATGGAAGTCCTGACTATGTCCACTTGAAGATGTGCCTCACTGGCATATTGGAACTGATTTCTTTTGTTTTAATCTTAAAAGAACCCCCAAGCTGAGAACCACAGTAGAACTAAACCAAAGTCATGGATGAGATCCTAAGATTTAGAGATGAAAGGAACTTTAGAGATTATTTAAACCAACCCTTGAATTTTACTAACAAAAAAACTTTGGGAATGTCAAGTGCCTTTTAGTACTGAAAACTTCCTGAGAGCCAAGAGACTAAAAGTCTCACACATGTACTAACTGTGAACTTTGAAGCAAGTCATCTGACTCTTGGGTTCTTCATTTTTTCATCTAAAAATGAATGTATAGGACTACTCTTTTAGCTCTAAAAAATCTATGGCTTTTTATATCCTCAAATATTAAATTGTATCATGGTTTTATGTAAATTACCAAACAGTAGATATATCTGGCTTCAAAAACTATTTACAATTTGAAACAAAAAAGTCTCTATCTGATTGGGTAGATATAGTAGAAATAGGCGGTTTGTCAGAGTTCCAGGCCTAGAGTTAGGAATGTTTATCTTCCCAATTTCATATCCAACCTCAGACACTTAATACCTGTGTGACTTTAGACAAGTCACTGAACCCCATTTGCCCAGCTTTGTCCTCTGTAAAATGAGCTAGAGAAAAAAATTGCAAGCCACTCCAGTCTGCCAAGAAAATCTCAAAAGGGGTCAAAAAGAGCTAGACATGACCAAAAGAAATGAACAATAAAATACTAAAAAGAACAAAGTTTCCCTATTTCTCCCCTAATTATTTCAGCTATTCTCTAAGGACATAGTAACATATCACTTATTTAGCACAGATGTCAAGACAAACAAGTCTGATTTAATAACAACCTTTTTTTGTTGAATGATCCCAAACAAGTGACCAAGATCTGTTTATTTTGCCAACATGAATCATTTCTTAGAATTGATAAGATATCTGGTTGCTGACACTAAATAATGTCATAAGGGACACTAATACATTGTTGGTGGAGTTGTAGACTGATCCAGACATTCAGGAGAAAAATAGGGAACTCTGCCCAAAGGGCTATAAAAACTGTACATACCCTTTGACCCAACAGTGTTTCTACTGGGCTGTATCCCAAGGAGATCTTAAAGGAGGGAAAGGGACCCACATGTGCAAAACTGTTTGTGGCTAGAAATTGGAAGCTGAATGGATTCCCATTAATTGGAGAATGGATGAATAAATTGCAGTATATGAATGCTATGGAATATTATTGTTCTGTAAGAAATGACTAGCAGGGTGATTTCAGAAAGGCCTGGAGAGATTTACATGAACTGATGCAGAGTGAAAGAGCAGAACCAGAACACTGTACACAGAGTAACAGCAAGATTATGTGATGATCAACTACAATAAACATAGCTCTCTACAGCAATGCAATGATCCAAGATAATTCCAATAGACTTGTGATGGAAAATACCATCTGCATGTAGAGAGAGAACTATGGAGACTGAATGCAGATTGAAGCATACTATTTTTACCGTTTTTTTTCGCTCCCATGTTTTTCCCTTTTGTTCTGATTTTTCTTTCACATAATGACTGATATAGAAACGTTTAAAACGAATGTACATGAATAACCCACATCAGAATGCTTGCTATCTTGAAGGAGGGGAGATAAGGGAGGGAAGGGAGAGAGAAAAAATTTGGAACTCAAAATTTGACAAAAATGAATATTGAAAACTGTCTTTCCATGTAATTGGAAAAATAAAATATCACTGAAGAATAAAAAAAAAATAATGTTATAAACCAACCTAGATGAGATGAAGAGAGATTTTGGTTTGGTCATTCTAAAACTTTGTCCTTTCCCACTCAGCACCTTTGCTTATTCAATTCCTTCCCCCTGGACTGTCATTCATCAAAATCACAAGATCCAGTTTCAATATCAACCCTCAATATTATTCTCCCAGACATATATAAGTCATCACTGTATGCATCACAACAGTGGTACTTATATTAAATGCTTCTCTGAATTATTTAATATCTCTGGAAGATATATGACTTGACTAATGTGGGTAGCTACTTCACTTTTATAAATTGCAACGTCTACTACACTTTCTCATTTTGTTAAAATTCTTGTCTATGACTTTCCAGAGATCTTTCACAGGAGTCAGTAACAATATGGTGGAGATTTTGGTTCCTTTGATACCTTGGAAATTCCAACATAGCCCTCCAGGCCTAATTCCTGGGTTACTCATTCTCCCTCTTTAATGGGAATATCTTTTATCATTTTCTAGTCATATAAGTGCTTGGTAATATTTTAATGATCCTTTCTCACAAGTAAGTTATGACTGGTGACCTCTTACTGCTTGTTCATGTCCACCACAATCTTCTCATTACCCATAGCATTCGTGTCTGTTCAGCAGCAAAGGGAGAACAGTGGTCTTAAAGAGATGGACTTTTGTAGTTTTAATGTAAACCAGATTTATTTCCTTTTCCCAAATTACGAACACAATTCATCTTACAACTAAAGCACTTGTCCAAAATATGTGTATTGATAAACTCATTTTGACAGGCTTCCCACTAAGCTGCAAGTCTGTTTCTTCATCTATTAAATGAAGGAGTTGGAAGTGATGGCCTCTAAAGTCCCTCAAAGTTCTAAAATGCTATGATGCTATAAAAAATAGGACTTTTATAGTTACTCCTTGAAAAGAGACCACTGCTAACTCATCTCTGTATCTTCCATTGTGCCAAACCATATTCTGTACATAATGGTCATTAAAAATTTCCTGAATGAATGAAACTACTGTTAATATGCTCTAAATTCAATTGCAAAAATCCATTTTGAGGCAAACTCGAAGGAGAAAGCCAAGTTGGGAGCACAGTGGATAAAGCACCGAACCTACACTCAGGAAAACCTGAGTTCAAACCCAACTTCAGAAACTTACTACCTGTGTGATCCAGGGAAAGTCACTTAACTTCTCTTTCTCAGTTTCTCATCTATACAATGGAGTAATAAATGCAGATAACTCCTAGGATTGTTGTGAGGATTAAATGACATATTTGTAAAGCAAATTGTAAACCTTAAATAATTATATAAATGCCAACTATTATTATTGCTATTGGTTAACAGAAAAGAAGGAAGAATTTATTATATTTTCAGCTGCCTGACAGATTTTAAATAATTATATAAATGCCAACTATTAATACTGTTATAGGTTAACAGAAAGGAAGGAAGAATTTATTATATTTATTTTCAGCTGCCTGCCAGATTTGTTTAATGCTTTTTAGCACTGGGCAAAAACCAATGTGCATGGCTGATTTTTTTTAGCTCAATCAGTGTTTTAGCTCTTTTAAAAAAAATCAGAAATGGCCCTAAGTACATTGGACCTAGGCTATAGTTTTTGTAGAGCAAATAAAGATAAATATATAACAGCAGTGATGAGTAGAAAAATCACACTGGGAAGAGAGGGATCTCTGTAGGGCACTTTTGGATTCTGCCAGGCCCCTGAAGAAGTTTGCTGTCAGAAAGCTAATGGTGTGTTAATAAGATGGGACTCCTGACCATATGACAGACACCTGCTAACTAACAACTCTGTCATACATCTTGTATAAGTTGCCAGAAACAGAGGATTCATCTCCAAACGGCAAAAGTCCAGAGGCAGAGGTCAGTGAGGAGATTATACAGTCATTGGGCAATACGAAAGTAAAATGGTGCAACAAAATGAACACTGGACTGGTTGTCACTAATATCAGCAGTGTCACAATCCTGTGACTACAGGGAAGTCGCTGAACTTTCCTGAATTTTGCTTCCCTAATCCATAATTAGGGATCATACCAAACCATATATTTATTTACAATTCAGTCATTTTTTTCAGTTGTGTCCACCTCTTTATGCCCCCATTTGCAGTTTTTCTTAGCAAAGATACTGGAATGATTTGCCATTTCCTTCTCAGCTCATTTTACAGATGAGGAAACTGAGGCAAAAAGTGTCTGAAGAATTCAGGAAGAAGGAATTTTTTACTCCAAGTCCAGCACTCTCTCCACTGGGCCATTTAATGATATTTATACCATTTACTTCACAGGGCTGCTATCACAATCAAATGAGGTAAAGCATGAAAATTGTTTTCTAATTTAATAGAGTATAAACATACAAGTTATTATTAAAAGGAAGCATAGTATAGTAGATAAGGAATGACTCTTAAAGCCAGGGAGACCTTGGTTCAAATCTCACCTGTGACGTATTTCTGGGAAAATCAGCTAACCTCACAGCCCTCTCCTCAACTCTTTTAAGTGGCACATAACTAATATGGAAATATGCTTTGCATGACTTCACAGGGTATAATTAATATCATAGTGTTTGACTTCTCAAGGGAGTGAAGAGAATTTGAAACTCAAAATTTTTTAAATGAATGTCAAAAAAAATTTAATGTAATTGAGAAACACTTACAATAAATGTACATAAATACATATTGATATATAGAAATCAATTATTAAATATAATATATAGATTTAAAATAATATACAAATTATTTTTAAGTATTTCCTAATTGCATTTTTAAAAAATTTGACTTCCAAATTCTCTTTCTCTGTATATACACATACATATATTTTATGTGTATACAAACATACACATATAATATGTATTATATGTGCATACATACTAAACTGCAGAAAAGGGGCTGATCCACACTGGTAGGTGAGTTTAGTCACCTGGAGTTCATAGGTATAGACCCTACTCCCCACCTTCCCTCATTATCTTCAAAACATCAAGTTTCTTATAAATGTAAGTTATCATGACTTCCTTCTCTGCCTTAGGTATGGTTGCCTTATGCATCCAGAATCGCAGAGACAAAGCCCCTTTATGCTATGCATGGAGACTCCCCAGCCTCCATCATACATGTATTGTTTCTGCTCCTCATGGAACTGTTCCTTGTTCTCCATATTCTGCTCCAGAAGCATCTGGTTTTGCTGACTCAGAATTTGGATCTGGTTCAGAAGATGATGGTTCTCTTCTTCCAAGTTCCCCTTGAGACGGGAAAGCAGCTGAAACACAGAACAAATGATGGCTCATAAACATTTGTCACGGCCTGGAGAGTTCCATTAGGCCCAGGTATTAAATATCGACCCAAGAGTAATGGACTACAGTTAATATTTGCTCTGCTCCCAGTTGGAAGAAACAAATTTCCAAGTCTAAAGAGGAAAGAATGAAGGTATAGGTAATGCTACAGAGGTCATGGAGACAAATGCAATTTCTCCCTTCCTGTAGTGGTGGAGACTATAATTGGATTATGTATTATAGTTAATAGTTAATATAATAGATTGTAATAATTATGATCCTAACATCAGATGGCATTTTACCTCATTAAATACTGGCAGCTCAGGGGGGAAAACAAAACATAAACATAATTATCAACAAATGGACATCCTAGAGAGATGAAAGCTTGGGGTTAAAAATGGAATGGAAAGGGGGAATTGAAATAAGCATCTATTATTTATTAAGCACCCATTGTAGAAGAGCAACTAAATGGCCTAGTGAATAGAGTGTCAGGAAGTTCTGAGTTCAAATGTGACCTCAGACACTTACTGGCTGTGTTTCCCTAGGCAAATCACTTAACCATTTGCCTTGATTCTCTCGTTTGTAAAATGAACTGGAGAAGGAAAAGAGAGCTCATTCTAGTATTTTGACACCTAAAATTGTGTCATCAAGAGTTAGAAAGACTGAAGCAAATAAACAACAATTCTGGGAGGTGGGTGCGATCATCATCCCCATTTTACAGGTGGGAAAACAGGCAGATTGACTTGCCCAGGACCACACAACTACTAAATGTTTATGGCTACATTTAAATGGATCTGAGGTCAAAGGATTACATTGAATTTATTAGCTTTTTATTACTTTTTTATTAACTTTGCCTGTCACTTTCCTTCTTTGCTCCTCATTATCCTAACCAATAAATTGAGGATGTTTAATTAGAAGAATACTAGAATCCCTTTTAGATCTAAATCCTATTAATCTATAATAATATCCCTATCCTCTGATAGATGGTGCTAAAGGTTCTGATTTCTTCGACCCCAGATACTATATTCTTTATAGAATTCCCCAAAGGAGCATCTCCAGGAAAACTATCTGGCTACAAGGCACAATAAGGATTGTAAAAGTCTCTGAATTAATAAGGCCAGATGGGGCAATGGAAAGAATCCCAGAATGTAATAGTCACCAGTACTAAAGATAAACTTGCTGTGAATCTTAGGGAAAATCATTTTACTTCCAATATTTACAGCATGTACTTCATAAAAGAAATCTGACTCTGGAGTTAGGAAGCCAAAAGTACAAATCCTATCTCTGACATATACGAATATACCTGACAGTAGGCAAGTCACTTAACCTGCAGCATAGTACCTGGTACACAGCAAGCGCTTAATACATGTTTACTGATTGACTGATTTAACCTCTCAGTGCCTAAAGGGATTGTGTTCATTCCCAGTTCAACTCACTCTCTGGGATATTTCATCTCCCAACTATCAGTCTTAAAAAGCCCATTTCAGGATGATTTCACCCAAGACTCATCTCCTCATTACTGTGCTTCTAGACAGTATTGCCATTTCTTGGGGGGTCCCACTCATGCTTCTCACTTTATGCCCTTTTGGTCTGCCCCACCTTCCCATTAGTGGGAAAGTACCCAATATACCCCCCACCCTACTTATAGTTTTTCTTTATGTTTTAAAAGTCTTTCCCTTCTGGAATGGGAACTCACCAAGAGTAATTGTTGTTTCTATACAGGTCCCTAGTATTTAGCATGTGCCCTGTACACAGTAAGTACTTAATAAATGTTCTATCTATACAGTTAGAACAACAGAGGATAATATGATTCCAAGTGTCAGAGGAAAGAGTGCCTTATGTGTGTGCATGTGTGTGCGTGTGTATGTATGTATGTATGTATGCATGTATTCATGTATTTATACATATATAGCAAGTATTTAATACATACTTGCTGTATCTATGATTTTAGGTGACTGGAGGAATTAAGAGTCTGCATTGGTAGATTTTTCTACATCGTTACAATAATAAAATCATGGATTTGCTCCTTATTTCAACAAAAATACCCAACAGAATTTACTGTGTGAAATAGATTAAGTACTGACAGTATCACTGATCTTAAGTTACCTTCTTGGGGAAGCATGAAGACTAACATATGTAATAAAGTAAGTCCTCACTGGAAATTGAGTGAATGCCCCTCAGATGGGGAATAGCTGAATAAATTATGGTACATGAATGTATTGAAATATTATTCTTCTATAAGAAATGATGAGCAGGTTGACTTCAGAAAGGCCTGAACTAGTGCTAAGTGAAGGGGGCAGAACCAGGAGAACATTGTACACAGCAACAACAAGATTATGTGATGATCAATTCTGAGGGACATGGCTTTTTTCAACAATGAGGTGATTCAAAACAATTCCAATAGATTTGGGATGGAAAGTGCCATCCACAGCTAGAGAGAGAACTATGGAGGACTGAATATGGATCAAAGTATTTTCACCTTTTTTTGTTTGTTTGCTTGTTTTTTTCTTTTAATCTGATTTTTTTTGGTACAGCATGATGAATATGTAAATATGTTTAAAATAATTGTACATATCTAACCTATATCAGATTGTTTGCTGTCTTGGGAGGGGAGGGAAGGAAGAGGAAGAGAGAGAGAAAAATTTGGAACACAAAGTTATGCGAAGATGAATATTGAAAACTATCCTTTCATTTGGAAAAATAAAATATAATTTAAAAAATAAGAAAAAGAAATCAAGTCCTTAATACCCAGATACCTGAATTCTAATTACCTTCTTGGCCCCTGAGAAAGAGCTAAAGTTTTGCTATAAATCTCTCCCAAATTCAAGAATGGGGCAAATGAAGGCATTTTTCTAACATAAGCAAAAATATTATACCAAAAAGGTCATAGGAAAAGTCAGGCAGCTAAGCCCTTAGGAATAGATATTCCTAGTACTCAGCCATTAAAAGCACTGTTTTCTTCTTGCCTTTGGCAAAAGTTAAAATCACCTTTCCCCTGTTGTTGCTATTCAGCAATATCTGATTCTTTGTGACCCTATAGAGCATAGCAAGCCAGGCCCTTCTATCCTCCATTACTTCCTGATGTCTGTCCATGCTTATATTTATTGCTTCCATAATACCATCTATCCATCTCATCCTCTGCCATCCCCTTTTCCTTTTACCTTCAATCTTTCCCAACATTAGTTGGGAAATCCTATCTCCTCATTATGTTATGTAACTAAATCTTAATTTAATAATAATACATTTATAATTTGTATATATATAATAATTTAAATAAAAGTAATAAATAATAAATAAATGTAAAATATCTAAAGAAGTTATTTCCCCAACATCTCTCCCTAAAACAGACTGGAAAGTAATTTTCCCTCAACTCCAAATCTTGTTCTCTCAAATAATTTGAATAAACTCCATGAAAAAAGATCACAATGTAACAGTTGGAACAAAAATTCCCTGGGGACACTGTAACCTGCAAATGCAAGGCTTCTGTCACTTCAGTGTATATG
The DNA here is from genome assembly GCF_016432865.1 of Antechinus flavipes. NCBI lineage: Eukaryota > Metazoa > Chordata > Mammalia > Dasyuromorphia > Dasyuridae > Antechinus > Antechinus flavipes. The sequence goes on along the minus strand of NC_067399.1, from coordinate 296,578,971 downwards.
TCTCTAGACCAGCTTCTCATTGATTCTACTATAAGACAAGCTGCTCGGTTCTTTTCAGCTGTAAATCTGCTAAGAGTAATTTTTAAAAGCTCATAAAGTAGCTTGGGCAGGGATAATAGCCAGCATAACAAAGTGAGAAGAGACTCACTTCACAGTGGTTATCCATTTTGGTCATGGAGATGTCCATGCTTTGATTTTGCTCTTTCAACTCATCATATCGAGCTTGCCAGCGGTTCAGTTCTAGCTGGGAATTGTTGAGAGATGTCTTCAGTTCCTTTGTGTGGGAGTGAAGTTCTTCATATTCCCCCTTCAGCTGGCCATGCAGGAAATTCACTCTGTCAACAGGCAAACCACAAAATAAATGAAATAAGGGCAGCTACGTGAGATGAGGATGAGAGTTCTGAACTTAAAGTCAAAAAGACCAAAGTTCTAATCCTGACTCAGACTCTTGCTGGTTGGGTTCCTGGACAAGAAAGTCACTTGTAACCACTGAACTTTGGTTTCCTCATCTGTAAAAAGAAGAGGTCAGACTCAATGGCCATTAAAATCTTTCAGGCTCTAACGAGATAGTCCTATGATCTATGCCCCAGGAAGGCTGGGCTCTATAACTGGGCTCTATGTGAACTTCATCAAGCTGCACTGTCTCTGAGTCTCAGTTTCCTTGGATGCAAAAGAAGCGGGCTGGGAGGTGATTCAGGCCAGCTCCAATAGAGTTGTGATGGGAAGAGCAGTCTGCACCCAGAGAGAGAACAATGGGAACAGAGTATTTTCACTTGTTTTGTTATTGTTTGTGCGCTTTTTGTTTTTTTCTCATTTCTTTTTCCTTTTTGATCTGATTTTTCTTGTGCAGCACAATAATTGTGGAAATATGTACAGAAAAAAAATTAACAAACTATCTCCTGTAATTACCATTATTGCTAATATTATCTAACTGGACTCACCAAAAAGGTTTTGCCTTTTTTTTCTGTACAAAATTTTATATAATCAATTAAACCATTTTCTTGGGTTTAAGATTTTAGGGGGCTTTGCTGATAAAACAAAACAAAAACCCCTGGTGTTTTGCATGAGAAGTTTCTGAATTTCTTAAAAAGATAAGGAAAATGTATTGTCCAAGAGAAAGAAATGTACTGAGAATTTGGGTATGAAATCTCTCTGCTGTCTCTCTTTTCTATCTGCTGACCAAAAAAAAATTAACTTAAAAGAAAGAAGGGGGGAAAAGACATTGTCTCTTCTCCATTAGACTGTGACTTTCTTGAGGAGACTATCTTTTGCCTCTTTTTGTATTTCTGGATCTGAGGCACAATGCCTAGGTACATAGTAGGTGATTAATAAATGTTTACTGACTGATTGAGAAGTGACTGGTGTAAACATACCATTAAAGGCTGGATGGGACAGTCACTGACCATTAGCTAGTTCTATCTTATATTTCAGTCAAAGTGCTAACACAAAGTCAAAGTTGTATCTACAGGGTTACTGAGTTACTTGGATTGAAAATTAGTTACTTCAACACTAAGTAAATGTAACCTTAATCCTAGTCACACTCTTCCTTTTTTTTTCCTTAGACTGATCTTATCTAAACAAACCTATGACAGGATAAAATGGAGCTGTAAAATGCCCAGTTGCTTTTAACCTTCATATGAGAATTTATATACTCTATGAAAAAGAAATGGTGAGAATTATTAGGAGCCCTTTGATCAATCAATGGTCCCTTCTTTCACAAAAGATGACCAAGAGAGTGGATACCCTTCAAATAGTAACCTTCCAGGAATAATTCCTGATCTTACTAATGTCTTTAAACCCTCTGCTTCTACTTTTTTTTTCCTTCTCCTAAATTAGAGGTCCTGAAACTGGAGGGCTGTGAACTCTGCTTTTAAAAGAAAATTTCAATAATGGTATTTCAATATAGTTTCCTTTTTAAATCTATGAATTTTATTTTGTGAATTTAAAATTTTCATTTTGAAAAGGGGCACATTGGTTTCACTAGACTGCCAAAGGGGTCCAAAAAGAATCGTTAGCTTTTTTTAAATCTGTAATTAAAGATTGAGAGGCTCAAGCACCTTTTTGGAGAAGGTTCTTTCCCTACCTTCCTCATCCTCTCAAAATGACACACAGTTCAATTTTAGATTTTTTTCTTGGATTTCTGAGGAGTAGATTTAAAAAAAATTTTTAAAGTAGATTTAATTTAGGTGATATTGAGCTGGGGGATAATATCATCAAGAATCTGGCTTAAGCTCTGATTATTAAATTTTCAGTGTGTGAACATATACATATCTTGGAAACTGATAAATGTTTCACATTAGGGATTGACATTGTCTAGATTTAACCAAATAATAGAGAAAATATTCATAATGTAGGCTAAATTTAAAAGGTGTGTTGTTAAGCACACATTTGTTAAACACAGATCTGGTTGTTAAATATTTACCAGCAGATTGCTGGCTGACAATGCTGGGTGAAAAGACAGAACCACAGGGAAGCATGGACACTATGCAGATCTTTACACCTAAGCCAGATAATGAAATCTATAAAAACAGATTACCAGTCATCAAAGCTGTTTGGTACACATGGTCAAGATAAAGAAAAAACATGCTATCATGAAAGGATTACTAGAATTGCTTAATCTATTCCAAACAAAACCCATGATTAGTTTCAGGATCAGATGCCTTCTTCCAGCATCCAGCCCAAGTCTCACCTGTCCAGTTCTTCTCTTAGCCTCTGGTTTTCTCCAGCTGCGATCACATTTGTTCTCTTCTCCTGCTGCAAAGCTTCTCTCTCTGTCTTTAAAATGCTCTCCAGCTCTTCTAACTCTGATTTCTGCTTCATCACACCACTGTACCTGTTGGAAAGAAACGAATTCTATTTAGATACTTTGTGAAAAAGGGAAAGGGAGAGTTATTAAGAACACTATGGTTAATTTATGGTCCTTTTTTCCCAGCTGGTGACCAAGAGAGTAGACAACCTTCAAATATTAAGTTTCTGGAAGCATCCCTGATTTTTACTGATGTCCTCCTCTTGGTTCCAATTCACTTTTTTCTCCCCCTAAAAAGAGGTCCTTAACCTGGAGGTGCATAGACATGTTTTTAAAACTATTTTGATAACTCTTCTTCACAGGGCCACAATGAGGATTAAATTTTATATATATATATATATATATATATATATATATATATATATATACATATATAATATACACCTTGCATACTACATTTACAAATCTTAAAACACTATGAAAATATTATCCAGTAGGAACAGTAGAAAGCATTTTATTGAGCTTCCTCTAGGAAGTACTGGAGTCAAAAAGAAATTGGTTCAAGTCCTGCCCTGACATATACTAATTCTATAACCATCATCAGGGTCCAAGGCAACTCTGAGAAAAGAAAGAGAATTTTAAATTTAAATAAGGTTTTAAGTTATAGAGGGTACTGGTCTGTATTGATAAGTGAGTTTCCACCTTAAAAATGTCCTAATTCAATACCAATGAAATCACAAATGTGGAGATGCAGGGTGATAGGAACTGTAGAAGGCCTTAGTAATTCAAAGACAAAAATAAAATCATTCTAGCCCTCAAAGAACTTGTATTTTCCAAGGGTAGTAATGGGAAAAACATACCAAAACAAGAAAATGTAACATCTATACAGTGTAACCATAATCATAGCTGGTAGAAGTGGCGGAGAGTGGGTTGAGAATGCAAAAGAAAAATATCAACATCTGGGAAGATCAGGAAAGCACTTGAGCCAAAGGGAATCTAGGGATTCCAAGAAGTGGAGGGTGAGACAGGGAGGGAAGACAATTTGGGCAAAGTAATAAAAATGGAAGTAGAGTAACACATGTTTGAGTCTCTAGTGGGGCAATAATGATTTTACTATAGGCAACAAGGATGGGGATAAATTATCTATTTTGGGAAACATTTATTAAATTCTAAAGATTTGTAGAATACTGGACTAAAACTAGGGAACAGAAGCATTAGGTAAGTTAGGCTCTGCCCTCGAGGAATATCCAGTCTAGGAGAGGAATGTCACACACATAGGTAATTTTTTAAAATGACACCTCTGGTTTCATCAATATAAGGCCCTGCCAGTGAATTTTTCTCTAGAAATACAATATATGGTCTTAGATAGTTGCTTAGAGCAAAGTTTCTTAAATTTTTTCCACTTGTGACCCCCCCTTTTGCCAGAGAAATTTTTATGTGATACTGAGTATATAAGTATATAAAACACAAATTAAACATTTGCTGACAATAAATTATAATTTCACGTTGTTACGAGACCCTATGTCTTGTTGCCTATAGTAAAATCATTATTGCCCCACTAGAGACTCAAACATGTGTTACTCTACTTCCATTTTTATTACTTTGCCCAAATTGTCTTCCCTCCCTGTCTCACCCTCCACTTCTTGGAATCCTAGATTCCCTTTGGCTCAAGTGCTTTCCTGATCTTCCCAGGTGTTGATATTTTTCTTTCGCATTCTCAACCCACTCTCTGCCACTTCTACCAGCTATGATTATGGTTACACTGTATAGATGTTACATTTTCTTGTTTTGGTATGTTTTTCCCATGGCCCACAGTTTAAGAAGCTGGGGCTTGGAACAAGTAGAGGAGCTTAAATGAGTGGATCAGGATTATATAGTCAAAATGTAATTGATCTGTATTATTGTATATGATCTGTATTATTGTATATAATATGTATATATTGGATTACTTGCCATCTAGGGGAGGGGATGAAGAGGAGGAGAAAATCTGAAACACAAGGCTATGCAAGGGTCAATGTTGAAAATTTATCCTGCATATGTTTTGAAAATAAAAAGCTTAAGAAAACATAAAAAATGTAATTGATACAGGATTTAAACCCAAGTCTTAACTCTAAGAGTAGCTCTCTTATCTACAATACCATGCTATCTCTCACTACAAAGAACTAGAACATATATTTAAATGCACATCTCTGCATTAGTGAGAAACAAAGAGCTGTGTGAAGTTTGAGGGACTAGATTATTTCTGTAAGCTATGGGTAGAAACTGTTATTTATCCCACATTTTAAAAAAGAATCAATATCTTAATTTGTTGTGAAGTGGATTTAAGTGGGGCAATGTGACACAAAAAGGTCTATTTAGGAAGTTACTTCAAATATCCAGGATGGTAATAACCAAGGCCTATATGAATATAGTGGTAGTGAGCAGAGAGAGAAGAAAAAAAAGAATGGTTTGAAAGTGATTATCATGAAAACCTGGTAACTAAAAAGGTAACAAAAACTTGATCCATACAATAACCCTGAGAAATAGACACTATTATTACTCCCATTATACAGTTGAAGAAACTAAGGCTGTGAATTCTCTAGAGTGACACAATTATTAATGTCACTGAGAGAAGCAGTCAAATTAGAAGATGTAATTGGTAAAAATGATTTTGAGAAACACATACTCACAAGGCCATAAGACAAGGAGAGAATCTGGCTTTAAAGATAGTGATTATATATTTCCCTTAATGTATATAAATCACTTCAAATTCCTAGAGCAGGGATTCTAAAACTTGGGGTCCATGAATTTATCTTTGGTTTTTAAATTTTTTTAATTAAAAAATTTTATTAAGCTTTACTGATATGTTCCTTGCCCTATCTCAAATAAGATACTCCACCTCCTGACTTTGCCTACTAGACTCTCCTTCCTCATATCCACCCTCTGGCTTCCTTCAAGTTTCAGCTGATATCCTAGCTCTTTACAAGAAGTCCTTCCAGATTCTCTCTTCCTTCTAGTCCCTGATTTCTGTTGATTACCTCTGGTTTATCCCGTCTACATCTCGTTTGCACACAATTGTTCCATGCTGTCTTCTCTCACTGTGTGGTGATATTCATCTTTAATGTTTAGCACAGTGTCTGGTACAGAGTAAATGCTTATTGAATATAAATTTTAAAATCTTCCCTGAACTAATTCTTTTAAAAGAAAATCATCACCCTCATTTACTTGGAATGTTTGACTATTCTAAATTCGTTCTTTTCTCTAAATCAAGAACTGCTGAGAGCCTCCAGGAGAAAATAAGGATTTCTCAATTATCTATAAGTTATTTACGTAAGTGAAAAAGCATTTATCAAGTGCTTTCTATGCTTTCTAAGCACTCAGATATAAAGGGAAGAAGAAATAATGCAAAAAAAAATCTCAGATTTAAGTATTACGTGATACAGTAAAAAGCACAATGGATCTAGAATCAGGAGCTGTGGGTTCAAGTCAAAATTATAAAACATACAAGGCTAGAACTTCAGATAGATGAAAAGTGAAAGGATCTAATGAATCACCTATTCCAAACCCCTTATTTTTACAAGTGAGAAAACTGAAGCTTAAAAAAAGTTAAAAGCTTTGGCCAAGGACAAACACATAATTTGAGCTGAGGTTCAAATTCAAGTCCCTTCAGTTCAAATTCAGTGTTCTTTCAATTATTTCTTTTCTCTGAGTTTTAGTCTCCTCACTATAAAAATCTATTAAGTTATCTATAAAACAATCATAAAATAAATCATCTATAAAATGAAGATACAAACAAGCAACATTACTTAATCTCCCAGTAGTGATGTGAGGAAAGCATTTTATTTTTTCTATTCATCTTGTAAATAATATTTCATTTTTTTCTAATTACATGTAAAGGCATTTTTCAACATTCATTTATATTTTGAGTTCCAAATTTTTTCTCTCCCACTTCTCCAAAAAGGCAAGCAATATGATATGTTTCATATATGCAACTATATTAAACATATTTCCACATTACTTATATATTGTGAAAGAAGAAATAAAACAAAAGAGGGAAAAAAACAGACAAAAATTAAAAATTCAATCTGCATTCAGACTCCATAGTTCTTTCTCTAGATGTGGGTAGTGAAGAAAGCACTTTTCAGTTTACCAAAAAAATCATACACAGTGAAAGACAATTTATTACTGTGGGCAAAGAAAATTAATTTAAATTCACAAGTATTAAAAAAGGTTTCCTAGTCTTCTCTTTCTTGGTACTTACTGATTCTTTTGGCTAAATAAATTATAATTTACAGAGAGTGGCAATTGGAAGAGACTCAAAAGTTTGATAAGAGCACCTAAACTACCTAAAATTGGAGTGATTTTTTTCTTCCTGGTCCCCTCTAAGGACTTATAAACTTTCACTGGCTTCCTGACACCCCCCTGTGTCCCTCCCTCCTGGCAGCACAATGTGTTAGAACGAATAGAAGATTTAGGGATAGAGAAATCTCTTTTCACACGCGGAGGCTCATTGCACCTTGTCTGTCCCACAGTCTCACAGGGCCATGTGTGCTCAGGCCAGAGCAGGCCCCTAAGTCAGGAGGAAGCTAACTCCCAGACAAAGACCACCCAGAGGGTTGCTATGGGAACTCGGTCTCTGGCCATCACACCAGTTGTCCCTGACACCAATTCCTTCCTTGGATCTCGGGTTAAAGAGGATTTTTGTAAGGGGAACCAATTTATCACAAATGGTTTGCTGATGGGAGCCCCTCTTGGAAGCCTATAGACAGGAGTCTCAGGTTAACAAAACTTTCCCAAGTCCAAACTATTAATCACTCACTGATCATGTTTTAAATAGCTACTGAGTGACAAGCACTGTGCTAAATGTTAAAGATACAGGTAAAGGAAGTCAGAGGACCTGAGTTCAAATCCAGCCTCAGACACTTAACATTTCCTGGTTGTGTGACCTTGGGCAAGTCACTTAACCCCAGTTGCCTCAGAAAAAAAGAAAGATACAGGTAAAGGTGAAAGACTGAACTCAAGATGTATGTGTTCTAATGGGAGAGACAAAATGCACTCTACTTTATACCAAAAAAAAAAAAAAATACAACCAGCATAGCCACCAGAGGAAAGGTACTAGTATTAAGGCATATAAGGAAATGCTGTTACAATCCAAAGAATTAAAAATAAATTGGGCACAGTGGATAGAGTGCTGAGCCTAGAGTCAGGGAAACTCATCAAGTCTAAGCTCAGACAGTTCCTAGCTGTGTGACACTGGGCATGTCACTTATCCCATTTGTCTCAGTTTTCTTACCTATAAACCAAGCTGGAGAAGGAAGTAGCAAAACACTCCAACACCCAATGGGGCCACAGTGAGACCTTACTGAAATTACTGAACAACAAACAAAATTAACTGAATGAAGGGAAATGAGAAACTGCCCTCAACCTACTGCTTTGTGGAGGTGAGAAGTCTGGAGGTATTAACACATTCAAACAAGTTTTGGGACTTTTCCCAATTTTTCAGAGCAGTTATGCTTGACTTTTGCTTTGATTGTCTAAAAGAAAAATGCTATTTTTCATATGGGATGGTTCTCTGGGAAGGTGAGAGAGAGATTACTTGGGATAATTATGGTGATACAAGAAACAAAAAGTACTAGAAGAAAATCTAAGAGAGACAGACATAGAAATAGAGATATAGGGAAAGAGAAAGAAAAGCAAAAAGGAAACGAGGGTGGGGATGATTTCAGAGAAACCTGGGAAGACTTGTATAAACAAATACAAAGTGAAGTAAGTAGAAGATTTTATACAATAATAAACATCTCTAATTCTTTCGGATGATCTACATATTGCACAATTTCCCAGCCTGACATCCAATCTTTCAATGTCCTTCCTACAATATCAAAAATGAATACTTTGGTCGCCAGGCAAGTCAGAGAAGCTTGACAGAAGAGGTAAAAGTTTAACTGAGCCTTGAAGATGAAAAGAATGCTGAAAGTTGAGTCAAAAAGTCTGGATTTAGTCCCAAAGTGTAGACCCTTCATCAGAAGGATCATTCGAGGGCAAGATAACTCATTTCTGTGGTACTCAGATTTCATCTGTAAAATGGGAATAATAGTATCTATCATTATTAGCTCTGCTTAGATAAGCAGAGGAAAAAAGTAGGAAGGCATTTTAACTTGAAGCACGAACAAAGGGAACAGCCAAGTCATCAGAAGCAAGAATATGAAACAAATGTCTGTGACAAGTAAAGGAAACAATTAAGAGTGGTGGTCTCCAAACCTAGTGACAATCTAATTCCTATAATCATACCTCTCACATAGCAACTACACAATGAATATTCTAATTCAAGCAGAATACTCTAATTCTACTCCTGGCTCCACCATTTGCTTTGGGCAAATTACTTTCTAAAGCTCAATTTCCTCATCCAGAAAATAGGGATAACATTTATTACTTCTATTTCATTGTACTGTTGTAAAGAAAATCACACATAAACCTTAAAGTACAATACAAATTTAATTAGTTTTTCAGAAGCTCAATATTTAAGCATTGTGAAGGAAGTAAAGAAACAAACATTTATTAAGCATTTAATATGTACCAGACATGGTGCTAAAGTGCTTTATAAAATATTATTTCATTAGATCTTCACAACAAACTCTGGAAGGTAGATGGTATTACGGTCCATGTTTTATAGCTGAGAATAATTTGGCAAAGAAAGGTTAAGTGAAGTGCCCATTAGATTTGAATTCAGGTCTTCAGGACTCCAGGCACTACCATATCACCAATTACTTAAGAGATGATAATACTTCTGTTATATTCCTAGAATCTCCCCCCCACTGCATTCAAATTCAAAGATCAAAAAATCAGAATTGGTGGACACACCTCAGTCACCATCTAGTCCAATTCAATACACAAATAAATTACATATATAACAGGGCTTTTAAAACTTTTTCCACTTGTGACCCCTTTTTGTCCAAGAAAGTTTTATATAACCCCATCTCAAATTCGAGCGATAGTGTGTGCAAAGTTCAAAGTGAATATTCTGTGTGTTCAGAAACAAGGTTGCAGTAAAGCTGCATGATGCAAACATTTTGGATTCATTATACATTTGATTTTGAATTAATTTTTGGTCATTGCACTAAGAAACCTTTTACGGTGGCCAAATTTTTTTTTTGCAACCCTCCACATTTAATTACATGAATCTATGAAAGTTATGATTCATAGTTTAAGAAACTCTGATATACATATACGTACTTTTTCTTCAAGCAGAAACTAGAAGCTCCCTTGTTAGGTGTGTTGTTTTATATAATATACATATATATAATATATATAAAAAACAATATATATAACAACACACCTAAAAAGGGAGCATCTAGTTCCTGCTTGAAAATCTCCCACCTAGGAAAGAGAAACTCCACAAATCTTTGAGACAATCCATTCTATTTTGGGATATCTGGAATTCTTTGAACACCCTTCTCAGAACCCATTTGGGAAGATTGTGTAAAGGAAAGAACAGGCAAGTTGGAGTTGATTATGTACAATTCTCTTGCCTTCCATTCTTTTTTTCTAAAATTAAAGGTTTTTTTATTTTCAAAATATAAAAATGGATAATTTTCAACATTCACCCTTACAAAACCTGGTGTTCCAAATTTTCTCTGTCCCTTCTTCCCCACTCCTTCCTCTAGATGGCAAGTAATCCAATACATGTTAAATATATGTAATTCTTCTGTACATATTTCCACATTTATCAATTCTGCACAAGAAAAATCAGATCCAAAAGGAAAAAAATGAGAAAGAAAATAAAAGCAAGAGAACCACCACAAAAAGAGTGAGAATGCTGTGCTGTGGTCCCCGTTCAGGTCCCCAGTCCCCTGGGTGCAGATGACTCTCCCCATCACAAGCCCAATTTTGCCTTCCATCCTGACCCTCCCCAGCACCCAAGACAGTTCCCCTCTAAAACTGCTGGCTGAGGCCCCACCACCACTCAGCATCTGACAGGGCCTACAAGGTCTGGAGGAGCCCTCTTTCCCACTATTATTTCTGACAGGAAAGCGGACTTTTTATAACCTCACTTCCCATCAGCCCTGTTCATGTGCTGCACCCCAGGGAGCTCCATGAAAAGAGAGCCAGTCTGACTTTCTTCTCCGTATCCCCAGTCTTAGCACAATGTCTGGCATGTCGTAAATGATTAATAAATGCTTCCAGGTCAAGTGCCTGCCTGACTGATTGAAAGGTTTAGAGTACAGACCCTGACACGGACTGTGGGTCTGTCATCTGAGCTACAGAGAATCTCCCCGTTAGATGGCTTCAGAGCAATGAATTTTTAATCACAGTAACTCATGGAGGACACTTATTTGGGAGAGTTAGGGAAGATGATGACCTATACTAATGGACTGAGAATCAAAACAAAATCACAAATCCACTGAAAAAATAAGACATGATACTGGATACTGCAGAATACATCGCTTTCCTCAAGAACCATACCATAATTAAAGGAGAGAAAAAGGGTATTTAAGTAATTATTATACAGGAAGATATAACCTTAATGTGGATGTCCAGGCAAAGGATAATTAGAAATGTAGGGAGGGAGAGCTCCCTTTGAACTTAGGGGCCAGGGGAGACTTCCTGGAAGAGGTGACACCTGAGCTTAGCTAGAAGAGAAAAATTTCAACAAAAAATTTCAGCAATCAGTAATGATGGGAGTCCCTGCAAAGGATGGAGAGAGAAATGAGATGTGATACATGGAAGTGAGAATGAGGGATGGAGGATGGCCTAGTTTGGCTAGAATTCAGAGAAAATTCTGAATTCTATGTAATTCTATATAATTATATTATTATATCACATTATATATGATAAAGAATGTCATGAGAAGGCTCGAAATGTGGGTTAGGAATGGATTGTAGAGGTCTCAATCACCAGATTATTCTGTAAACAAGTTGATAACTCTTTAAATAAAGCAAAAAAGAAGCAATCAGTACTCTGCCTGGGGAAGGTTTCTCAGGTAGTGAAAACAGGACCAGAAGCAATCAGGTACAATGCTGGATTTGGAGGCTAGACAACTTGAGTCTCAATCCTGCCTCAGACATCTATTGGTACCTATTCTCAGTTTCCTCATCTGTAAAATGGAGTTACTAATAAGGCCAACCCTCCTCGGGATTATTGCATGAAAAGACAGCAAATTTGATGAACTTTTGCAAATTTTAAAGTGCTCTATAAATACTAAGTAGACCTTCCATCTCTGAGATTGACTAAGATAAGGATAACTGTTGGAGGGGATATGGGAAAATGGAGACACTAATACATTGCTGGTGGAGTTGTGAACTGATCCAACTATATGGTAGAATACTCTGAAACTGTGCAAAGGACTACCAAACTGTGCATACCCTTTGACCCAGCAGTGTCTCCACTGGGCCCGTATCCCAAAGAGATCTTAAAGGAGGGAAAGGGACCCATATGTGCAAAAATGTTTGTGACAGCCCTCTTTGTAGTGGTAAGAAACTGGAAACTGAATACATACCTTATTGAAGGTAACATTCATATTATTTTAAAGGTTTACAAATTGGCTCATGGATATTTTCTCATTATTCCCATTTTATAGATGAGGAAAATGAGACTCAGAGAGATGAAGAAACTCACTCTGTTCTATATCTGAGACAGTATTTGAACTAGAGTCTTCCTGACTCCAGGACTAGCCCCCTTGACCCTCATGGGTCACTTTAACTTTTAAGTCACTTCACTTCTAACCCTTGTTTCCTCTGGGATAATAATAATCAAACTACCAACAGGACCAAATGAGATCCTGTTCATCAGGTACTTTATTCATTCTGAAAGCTTTGGAAATAATAATGAGAATGGCTGAATAAATTATGGTATATGAATGTTATGGAATATTATTGTTCTATAAGAAATAATGAACAAGACTTTAGGAAGGCCTGGAAAGATTTACATGAACTGATGCTGAGTGAAAAAAGCAGAACCAGGAAAACATTGTACACAATAACTGCAAGAATGTGCCATGATCAACTATGAAGGACTCAATTCTTGTCATTAATTCAATGGTCCAAAGGAATCCCAAAAAACTTTGGATGGAAACACCATCCACATCCAGAGAGAGAACTATAGAAAATGAATGTAAATCAACACATGCTATGTTCACTTTTTTTTTCTTCTGTTTTTTTTTCCTCTCATGGTTTTTTTTTCTTTTGTTCTGATTTCTCTCTCCCAACATGATTCATAAGGAAATGTTAAAAAAAAAAGTACATGTATAACAAAAATATGTTGTTTTTTATGTGTAACTGGGGAAAATGAAAAAAAATTAAATACTAACTAGTATAAATGTCATTACTTTACTAGCTGGAGTAATGTGAGTGGAAAAAGGTAGGCTGGTAATAATGAATATGAGAAAACTAAGAAGAGAAAGGTTCTAATATGTGTGAATTAACTAGATTTGCATCTTATTGTCTATATCTCAGAGGTAGTAAGGGTTTTTATTTACTGCTTCCAGGGAAAGTTCATGGAACCCAAGACAATGAAGAGAAAGAGACAAAAATGGGAGGAAGTAAAGGGTGGAGTAAATGTGTAGGAGAGAAGATAATTCACCATCTTGTGAGGAAGCTAGTCCTGGAGTCAGGAAGACTCTAGTTCAAATACTGACTCAGATATAGAACAGAGTGAGTTTTTTTATCTCTCTGAGTCTCATTTTCCTCATCTATAAAATGGGAATAATGAGAAAATATCCACGAGCCAATTTGTAAACCTTTAAAATAATATGAATGTTACCTTCAATAACTGTTTGTTAACAACTCAGCCAAGATCATATAGGTGAGAGAACTGAGATTTGAATCCCATATAGGTTCTAATTTTGGGGGAGGGAAAAAGGGGGAGATTGTTCAATACTGTTGATAGAGTTTCCTTCCTGTGACAAGGGAGGGGAAGAAACACAGAGGTAAGAAAAAAATGACTAATAAGGCAGGGTGAGATGGGTGGGGTTCAGTTTCCTGTGTGATGGATTAGAAGAACACATACCAAATATTAACTTTTCTGAGTGTTGGGGGCTCTTGGTGGCATTGGGGAGATTGGGGAGGTTGGGGCATTATAGAAAAATCAGCCAATGTTCCATCTATGGCATATATCTGGGAGTTCTGTCAAATTCTCTTACAGAGTTAGGGAGAAAAAATAACTCTTAATTCTAATTTGCTAGGGCCTGAATTTATTTTCAATCAGGTCCAAGAGGACCAAGGATGCCGTAAATGGTTTAAAATATGCAGACATGGACAAAATTTAAGGCACTTTATATTGTAAAGGATATGATGGACATGGTTCCTGTCCCTTGAGGAAGTTATAATTATTTTCAAAAGATCAAATGCGATTACATATGAAATGCTCTGCAAATCTTAAAACCTTTTATAAAATGAAACTGTTATTATTTTAAGAGGCAAAGGGTTGAACTTGGGATTGGAAGAGACCTGTATTTGAATTCTGATTCAGATATTCATTAGCTATGTGAACATGGGCCATTCACTTCTCATAATAAGATAACTAATAATGAGACTAATAACTCATTTGGCTTAATAAAATAATAATAATGATAAATCATTTAATATAATAGTACCGATGATTCATTTCATGTAATAAAAATTCATAATGAGAATAATAATTTATTTCTCTTAATAAGATAATTACATGGGAATACTGCATTTCCCTTAATAAAATAATGAATAATTAGAATTCATTTCACCTAAGATAACAAGAATAACATTTCACTTCACTTAATAATTATAATAACTGTTAACACTTATACCTTATAAGGTTGCTTTTGAGAATTGAAGGAGATAGGTATGTAAAAGCTCTGTAAACCTTGTTATTAGCAAAAGTCAGCTTTTGTGAGTTTCACAGAAGGTAATGCTGAGGGGGGAAGCTCCCCCCTCTTTTCAAACCCATCCAGAGGACTCCAAACAAAGCCCATCTCCTCAGTGCTTTCTCGAGTATCTAAGCCTTCTCTCCAGACCCTTACCTGTCCCCCAGCTCCTTGTGCTCTACTTCCAGATTCTTGTGCAGGGTCTTCAGGCAGCTATGCTGATGTATGAGCATTTCATACTCCGTGGACTGCCGTTCGTGCAGGGAGCTCAGGTGCTCATGGTCCTGAAGCAGCGAATCATAGGCCGTCATCATCTGCTCCTTTTGTTTCAGCAGGTTTTCGTTCTCATTCTCCTTCATCGCTTGCTGGTTCTGGAGTAAAGTGTACTGGGCTGTGAGAGAAGAATTCTGAGAGCTCAAGGTTGAGTTCTCCACCTTCAGAGACAGAAAAACATGGCACAATGCTCTTAGATGAGATGGAGATGACATTGGAAGGCAGGATTGTCAATTCAAACACTAAATACAAGAGCCAAACTTCCTAACCCCTATAGGGGATCCTAGTCCCAACGTGATGTTTCTCCAAGGAAATCCTGTAAGCTAATACCTACCCCACATCTCCTAATAAGCTGGACTGAAAAGCTGAATTCACCCCCAATACAACCATTTCCATAATGGCACAGTTCTCACCATTTCATTGAATCTCTGACTCTCTGCAACTCCTATTAATAACGGTTCCAAGTTCTGTTCTAGAAAAGGACCACTCATAAAAGTAATTCCTCATCCACAAGACAGTCTTTCAAAGACAGTCTCTTTTCTAAGCTAAAAATCCTTAGTTCCTTCAAATCACACTCTGATCACATGGGCTTGAAGCTCTTCATTATCCCAACTGTTTTCCAACTTATCAAATGTCCTCTTAACTTTGCCGCCTAGTATACAACATCTCTGATATCTGATCAGGACGGATTACACAAGATGATCATAGTGGTATAGTGGGAAGGATAATGGCTTTGGAGAAACAGGATGTGGGTTCAAGTCCCCCTTCTTGGCAACGCCTGTGTGATGCCAGACAAATAACAATCTCCTCAGGCCTCAGTTTCCTCATCTGTAAAATGAGAGGGTTGATTGATGACCTAATCATCATTGCTATCACCCTAATGACTCCTATCAAGTTTATAGTCAAACCTATGAAATTGGCTTTTTGAACCCAACTGTAAGACTTCAAGTTCACCCTTGTTATATTTAATCTTACTGGATTTGGCTCATTGTTCCAGCCTGTCAAGATTTTTTGTCACCTGTCATCTGTCATTTTATAGATCATTCCGAACTTTTATGAAAATCCTAAAGGCATGACATCAATGTCTTTGTAAAAGACACTGATTAGGAACATTCAGCACCAGAATGATAGATACTAGATAAGGTAGATCTGTGGGGTATCCCACGGCAGACTTCCTTCCCAAATGATATTGATCTATTAATGATTAACTTCTCTTTTTTCTGGCCTTTCTACCTGTTCCAGAATTGGAGAGCATTTAGGAGTTCACAGTATTTATTGAAAGAGAAAGGATATAGGTATCACCAAATTTACTGAAAACCCATTCAGAGACTCAGTATCATCAAAATCATTTTCATACTAATATTAAAATGTTTTAATTTCTAATGCTGTAAATAGCAATAGTGACCAATAGGTGGCGCCATAGTGCATTGAGTGCTGGGCCTGGAGTCAGGAAGATTCATCTTCCTAAGTTCAAATCCGGCCTCAGACACTTATTAGACCCTGGGCAAGTCCCTTAACCCTATTTACCTCAGCTTCCTCATCTGTAAAATGAGCTGGAGAAGGAAGTGGCACACTAACGCAGTATCTTTGCCTAGAAAAACTCAAATGGGGTCACAAAAAGTTGGACATGACTCAAAAATGACTAAACACCATCAAATGGAAATAAAGATCACCCATATAAAGTAATTAATGGAAAGGGAGTTTCAATAATTTTAAGAATGAAAAGAAGGTCACAGGATCAAAAAGTCTGAGAATCAGCAATAATCTCTCCTCTTTATTTTATGGGCAAAGTCCAACCGAAGGCCTTCAAGGTTAAGGTCACACAGGTAGAACTGGGACTAGAACTCAGAGCTCTTCATCCCTAGTGTAAGGGAGTTTCTACCTTCCCATGCTATCTCCATTAAATGATGATCATAACATCTAACGTTTATAAAGTGCTTACTATGTGCCAGACACTGCTAAAAAGCCCACTATGTGTCAGATACGGCTATGTGCCCACTATGTTCCGGACACTGCTAAGTGCCTACTATGTGCCAATCACAGATAAGTTACAAACTTTTCTCCTTTGATCCTTATAACGACTGTGGCAGGCAGGTATTATAATTATCGTACCATCACCACTTCAGGATCAAACTATGCTTTGATTTCTTGCCATCAGCCCATCATAACTGGAGGTCTGAGGTTGAGTTTTGAACGAATGGCCCCTGTTGCAGCAACGGCCTTGGGCCACTGACCTGCAGCTGAGCCGTCTGAGTCTGCAGGACTGTGTTGTGCTCCTGCAGGAAGGCGCTTTGCTTCTGAAGTGTCAGGACCTGGTTACTAAAGGTCATGTTCTGGGTTTCCAAATGCTTGAGCTGTTCCTTGAGCAGCTGCTTCTCTGCATGAAGGGCGGCATTCTAGAGCAAACCACACACGATCAGTTATTAATGTGATTAGACGACAGGTAAAAAAAAAACCCTATGGGACTGTCTTCTGTATAATGCATCTCTTAGTAATATTATATTCTAATCAGACTGAAGAGGAGACATTATGAGGCTCACTTTGGAACATCTCCAAATCATGTAATAACAAAAACAACAATAAGAGGCAAAGAAGAAATAGGAGGTTGAGAATAGAGGGAAGAGAAGAAGAAATTAGTATTAAAAATAACTTTAGAAGAGGAAATCAGGCCAGAAATGTCAGCTCTATTCTTCTGGTGTGTTTTAACAAGCAGTATTGAAATCTCTACCAGGCTTGTGTATTGAGTGTCCAATGAAAGGCAGAACAGGGTCTAGAAAATCCATGCAAAGAATAAAGAAAGTATTCCCATATAGAGATGGAAGCAGAATAGAACTGGGAAGAGGAACCAAGGTTCAAGTCTACAAAGACTTACGTTCCTTTCCAATTCTATGGCTCTGTCCTTGACTTTCAACAGCTCCATAGTAGCATCTCGGCCAGTCTCCCAGTTCTCTTTGACCTGGTGGTTGAGGGCTACTTTCCCCACTGGATGTTTACAAGAATTCTGCAACTGTTTTCCTTCTTCCTGACTCTGCCTGAGTACTTCATATTCTTTCTTCATCTGGAGGGATAATAAGCAAAAATAGACTTTAGAAAGAAATATTTAGGGAAATGTTTTTTTCATGACTGCACTGTATGACCTTTATCAAATTGCTCGGTCTCTCAATCAAATAGGAGGGAAGGGAGGAAAGGATTTGGAACTCAAAATTGCACAAAAAAAGGTTTAAAATGGTTTTACATGTAATTGGAAAAATATAATTTTAAAAATGAAAAAGATGGAAATACATGGGTGAATCCAAGTAAAGTGTAGAGATTGGGAATAATCACCCTATCCACTGTGGATTTCTGAGGCACAGTTAAGTGAGATGTAGGAAACATTCAATAATCAAATCCTGCAACTATAAACTTGGTAATTCTCTTATAATTTTCCCCCTCAAAATATACAACATAGAGAAGATCATTCAAGGGGAGGCTAATTAGTGCAGGAGAGAGAATGTCAGGTCTGGAGCAAGAAGATCTGCGTTCAAATCCAGCCTTGAAATTTACTATAGTGGTATGATACTGGGCAAATCTCTTAATCTTCAGTTTCCTCATCTGTAAAATGAGCTGGAAAAGGAAATGGTAAATGCTCCAGTACCTTTTGCCAAGAAAACCCCATACAGAGTCATAAAGAGTAAGAGGTAAAGAAATAACAACAAATCCTTCACCTCACATTCAGAGCCTCACCATTTTTAGTTCATTTTGTAGTTGATGATTTAAATTAACAGTCCCCTCCATTTGGGCCTGCAAGAATACAATCTTATCTTCTTTCATGGCTAGTGTTGTTCTGAGGGCTGATTCATTTCTGTTCTCCAATAGCTTATATTTTCTGAAATCAGAGGATACAATAACATTACATCCTGCCTCACTCTTAATTTATAAAGTAAGTTCAATAGGAAAAATTCTCTCTCAGTCTTTCCTCCCCTCCCCTGTCCCTTTCTATTGCCACTTACCCCCAATCTCACAATTACCTATGCTTCCTTCCTCCCACTGTTCAGTTTCTTTGCCTGTACTCGGTCCACGTGAAACAAAGGAAGGTCTAAAACTCATGTTGCTGAGCTCCACCTAAGGTGATGTAAGGGAGGTGCATAATGACCACTCCAATCTTGCTTCAGAGCCTGGACAAAACACTCAACCTGTTGGAGCCTCAGTTTCCTCAGCTCTAAAATGAGGAGCACAGACTTTATCTTCTCTGAGGTCCATTGTCCATTCCCCACTCTATATCTGTGACCCTATTTATATGTGACTACTCGCTTTATTACAGTTACAATTACAATTCTTATAATCATTACAATTCTAATCTCTTTGGCTCAATTTCCTAATCTGTAAAAATAGCTGGTCTCAGGACAGAGTCCTGGACATGCAATCAGGAAGACCTAAATTCAAATCATGGTGTGTGAACCCGAGCAAGTCACATTAATTATCTAGGACAAATATTCCTTATCTATAAGATGGAAGAAAAACAAGTATTTATTAAGCCCCTGAGCTACAAATTATTTCATTTGATCACCACAACAACCTTAGAAGGTAACAATAAAAATAATAATTACTAACCCTTATTATTGCACTTAGCATGTGCCAGGCACTCTGGTAAAAATAATTATAATCTCATTTGATATTCACAATAACCCAGGAGGGTAATAATAACAGCTAATACTTACTATGTGCTAGGCACTCTGCTAAGTGCTTTATAATTATTATCTCATTTGAATTTCACAACCACCCTGGGAGGTAGGTACTAGTGATTATTATCATGTTTTATAGTTGAGGAAACTGAGACAGATGGAGATTTTAAGTGACTTGTCCAGGATCACATAGCAAATAAATAGCTGAAGCTAAATTTGAATCAGGTGTTCCTTATTGTGGATCTAGGACTCTATCCACGACAAAACCTACTACTCCTAAAATGAGAAGGACTGGACTTCACAGCAGCTCTAGACCCACGACTCTATACCCAAGTTACAATTCTAGTTAAATTATAATTCTTGACCCGGCCAAGATATTAAGTCACCTTTCGAGTAAGATTATTTTGATAGTTACTGTTGCAGGGTGGCTAAGTCATAAAACTGTCACACCAGTAGTTAAGCAGAGATTTTAACGGGTATTTAAAATTCTAGGCTATTTATTTCTGGGCTCACTTGGAAGGCCTTCAAGACAGGAGGTGCTGTTTTCATGAAATAGGCTGGTGGAAACTTCTGACTTCATCACCAGAGTTCCCATTTCTATAGCCCCACAGCAAACCCAGCGACAAGAGCCTTGCTCACTTTATAAACACATGCCCTACAAATCAAAACACAGGGAAAACAACCATGCTGGGCAAATTCTGTGCGACAGATATATTAAGCTTCAGACTAAACAGCAGAGGAAGCCGTTAGGGGAGTTAATTTCCTCACTTGTCATCATTGCTGTTATCATCCTCCTGCAGGAGGCCTTTGTTCAATCCAACTTTTTCCAGTTCTTGGCTCAGCTTGTCCCGTTCACTGGACAACTGCTGGCTCTTCAGTTTCTCAAGGACCAGATCCTGCAATAACAACATTCGCATCATTAACCAAGTAACATAAGACACAAAGCAAGACCGGAGATTTACCTATTAATCCATTGTAATTCTAACACACACAAACACAGGTCAATTTCTCAAATTGAGACAGATTTGGATCTTCTACACTGGCTTAACAAATAAAAGATAAAAAATAATACTGCCCCATATTCCCTCCTACTTCCCCCTCCACCCTGAATTATAGGCTAAAAAAAAAGGAAAGGGGGATTTTTTTCCATTAGTACCTTCTGATCCTGTATCAACAATTTTGACTCAAGTTAAGTCAAAACTTCCTTTTTGTACAAAAAAAAAGAGTGGACTTCAGGAGGCCACCTTTCAATGCAGGTCTTACTGAGGTCAACATAAAGGTGGTTTGAACTTGAATATTTATGAACTTGAACTTCTGTTCAGGCCCACCTAAATTAGATGACCTCTTTGGTCTCATTTAGCTCAAGTCTATGATCAAGATAACCTGGTGATATTTACTAAACTACAAGCTCTGTGAGGGCAAGGATTCTATCTTATTCACTCTATAACATACTGCTATTATTGCTGTTGTTCAGTCATATTTAACTTATTGTGATTCCAGTTGGCATTTTTTGTTCCTGGCAAAGATGGAGTGGCTTGCCATTTCCTTCTCCAGCTTCAGATGAGGAGGCAAACAGGGTTAAGTGACTTGCCCAGAATTGCATAGCTAATAAATGTCTGAGGCTGACTTTGAACTCAGGAAGAAAAATTTTCCTGACACCAAGTCCAGTATGCACCTAATATGTATTTTGAATGAATAAATGGATTTTTTATTATATGATTATTATTTATTATAAATTATCTCATTCAATAAATGCCATGTTTACATTGTTACTATTATCAAAATTATTAACAATGTGAATATTAACTGCTCGTTTCTCTACATAAAATCTCATAAAGGCTGTGTTAATCACAGCATTTCTGTGATGCAGATCACATGGTTAATGTCATCCCCATTTTAACAATGAAGTTCAGAATCAGTGACTTGTCAATGACCACAAGTAGTAATTTAAAGTACTGGGGCTTAAACCTGAATCCAGGTTTCTGAATTTCCCTATCATTCATTTATTCAATCAGGAAGCATTAGGTACCTACAATAGGCAGAATAATATGCTAGACACTACAAGAAATATAAAATTTAGACAGGACCTCTGCCGCTGCATGGAGCTTCCAACCTAGTACCACATTATCTATGTTATGGTATTCTCCTTTGTTAATCAGCCAAAAAAAGATTTTATGCTAATCCTTCTAACTACAAATCTATAATCCTAATTTGCTTGTAATTCTTCAAACTTAGGTGTTGAACTTGATTCTAAGCTAAGGATGCCTGAACTACTTCATCTTCTGACACAAAAAAATCACAAAAGCATCTACAAACCTAAAAGGTTAAACAGCCTTTTCTTGGATTTCTCAACTGCAGGAGAAAACAGAGCCCAGCACTTGAGATTTCTATTATATGCAAGCACTGTCTTTAGAGCAGTCCAACGTCTTCCCCAAAAGATGAGAGATGAAATAAAATGGTGATCCAGCACCAATAGGAAGCATGTCCAATGACTTACCTCTCTTAGTGTTGTGAGGGTTCTCATGTGTATGGTGACTTGCTTGGTAAGATCCTTATTGTCCTTTTCTAATTCTTTCAGCTTATTGGAGGAGTCCTTACACCGAGAAATTTCTTTTTCTAGTGTTTTATTTTCTTTTTCGGCAGCTGCTAATTTCACGACATTATCATCCAAAATGGCATCCTTGAGCTCTACCTGTTGCCACAAGCGCTTCGTCTCCTTCTCCAGCATTTTTTTATCTTTCTCCAACTGGGACACTTCCTGCTCTAGCATCTTCTTCTCCTTTTCAAAGCGTTCTAGCTGCTTGTTTGTCATCCTAAGCTCTTCCAGATTCCGGTGCAAGGTCTGGTTTTGCGTTTCTACTTCCTCAAGTTCCTTCTCAAGCTCCTGAGTCTTCCTGCTGCTGGATTCCAGAATCTGCTGCAGCCTCAGGTTCTCAGCATTTAGACCCTGGTAACTGAGCTCGAGTCTCTCTGACTTCTTGCTCAGGGCTTTCAGCAGCTCTATCGTTTTCTGGAGTTCTTCCTTCTCCTTCTCTAGCTCCTTGTTCTCAATTTCAATCTGGGCCATTTTGGCACTCGTGAACTTCATCGTCTCAAGCATCTTCCGCAGCTCCAAGTTCTCTTCATTAAGCTGTTTGTTGTCATGCTCCAAACCCTCCAGGCGTACAGAGACGTTCTGTAAGGTATCCAGCGACTTCCTCAGCTTCCTGTTCTCCAGCTCCAGACCCCCATTTTCATTCTCCAGGGTTTCGACTTTCTCTGTAACCATTTTCATGGACGTCATTTTCTGAGTCAACTTTTCATTCTCTCTTTCTAGCCGGTGAAGTTCCTTCTCCATCGATTCCACCCGTTCTACCTTTTCTTTGACATGCTCAAAATCCTTGTGCAGCTGCTTCTTTTCAAATTCAGTCTTATTGAGTTTGCTGCTCATCTCTGTAATGGTTTCGTGCAGAGATTTGTTTTCTCTTTCAATGTCTTTTACTCGAGCCTCGTTACTGACCTGAGATCTTTCCCTTAAGGACCAAACTAGTTGATTAAGATGATCTTTTTCTTGTTCAAGGTCCTTTATCTATATAAAAACACAATAACAAAAAAGGGATAATCCAAGAGATTAGTCAGCTAACAGTAAGCAGTTACATAGCTCTTTTAGATTTCCAAAGTGCTTTACAATTATTACCTCATTTGATCCTCACATTAATCCCGGGGAGGTAGATGCTATGATCCTCTCCATTTTGCAAAAGAGGAGACTGAGATGGAGTGAAGTGACTTGTTCTGGGTCACCCACCTTCTAAGTGTTTGAGTCTGGATTTGAACTCGAGTTTTCCTCACCCCAGGTCCATCATTTTCTCTCCAATGCACCATTTAGCCACCTCACATTAAGTAGGATGACAGATCTGGGGCCCAAAGGGATCTTCAATCCATCAAATCTCTTTCTCATTTTACAGATGGGGAAACTTAGGGAAAGTGATTTACCCATGGTCATACAGATATAGTATGATTTGATGTAGAAATATGTTTGGAAGCATAGCAAATGTTTAATTTATATTGGATTATTTGCTGTCTGGAGGGGGAGGGAGAAAAATCTGGAACATAAGTTTTTGCAAGTATTTATTAGTTTCAACAGCTTTTTTGAAAAATTTAATAATAATTTCTAATTTTTCAAACACAAAGATACTTTCAATAGCTTTTATTTTAAAAAATTTTAATAATAGCTTTTTAATTTTTCAAAATACATACAAAGATAGTTTTCAATATTCACCCTTGCAAAACCTTGTGTTCCAATTTTTTCTCCCTCTCTTACCCCCAAATCCCTTTTCCTAGATAACAAGTCATCCAATATAGATTAAACATGTAAATTCTTCTAAACATATTTCTACATGTATCATGCTACACAAGAAAAAACAGATCAAAAGTGAAAAAATGAGAAAGAAAAAAACAAGCAAGCAAACAATGACAACAAAAAAAGGTGAAAATACCATGCTGTGATCCACCTTTGGTCTCCATCGTTCTCGCTCTAGATGAAAATAGTTCTTTCTATTAGAGATCTATTGGAATTGGCCTTAATCACCTCATTGTTGAGAAGAGCCAAGTCCTTCATAGTTGATCATCATATAATCTTGTTGTTACTATGTACAATGTTCTTTTGGTTCTACTCATTTCACTTAGCATCATTCATGTAAGTCTCTCCAGGCTTTTCTGAAATTATTCTCTTTGCATATATTTTTAAAAATAAAATTCTATTTATTTATTTATTTTTAAAAATATGATCTGAACTTAAATTTAAGTTGAAATTAAATGTCCTAGAATTCAGTAGTGATGGAACATCAAACACCCAAACTAAACTCTAATTTACTCTTTAAGACTGGAGGAATTCTTAACCTGGGATCTGTGAAGCTATTCTTTTTACTTAATTCTAACTATATGAAACAATGGTTTCCTTTGTCGATCAACATTTAATAAGTACCTACATGCAAGGTACTGTGCTAAGCAGTGGTCATTACTTTGTCCCATAGTATACTTTATAATACCATGTATTTTATTTTATGTAATTAAAAACATTACTGGGACATTAGGTGGGGACAATCTTTCCCAAAGGAGTTCAAGACATAAGAAAAAGTCAAGTTCCTTTGCAATAAGGTAATGTATATACTTAAAGAAAGGCAAACTGAGAAAATTATGGTGGCACAGTAGATAAAGAAATGAACCTGAAATAAGGAAGCTTTGTGTTTGAAAACAAACTTGGACATTTAACTAGCTCTGTGACCCTGAACAAACTGCTTAACTGCCATATGCCTCAGTTTCCACAAATGTAAAATGTAAATAATAGCAACTATCTCCTACAGGTATATGAAAAATATTTGTAAAATGCTTTGCAAACCTTAAGTCATTATATAAATGCAGCCAATGATGACAACGATGATATAATAAATACTTTTTCTTCTGAAAATCTAACAGTTGAGAAAAGGGTCTTACCACCACAGCCCCTGTAAATAATCTAGAAAATTGCTAAAATTGTCCACCGGATTTTGAGAAGCCACAGGTGAAAATATCATGGTATTAAAGAGAAACTGATTAATTTTAGACATGAGGGTTGTACCTGTCTTTCCTTATCTGCCTTCTGCGTCTCCATGTCACTCTGAAGCTGTTCCTTCTCTTTGATCAGCTCCTCACTGAGGGTCTCCAGATCCTGGTTGCTCTGTTTCTCTCTTTCAAGCTGAGTTTGTAACTTTTCAATCTTTAGCAAAGTCAAAAAGCAAAAGAAAAGAGAAAAGAGAGTCATTATTTTAAAATATTCCATGTTTATCATATGTTGGATTACTTGCTATCTAGGGCAAAGAGTGAGAAGAAGAAGGGGAAATTTGGAACACAAGGTTTTGCAAGAATCAATGTTGAAAAATGATCCATGCACATGTTTTGAAAATAAAAGGCTTTAGTAAAAAAAAATTTCCAGGAGACCAAAAACCTAAGCAATTTTCCTTTCCAGATCAGTATCACAACGATGCTTCCTAATGAGACCAGAGGACTGCTAGATGTTGCGGTAGACAAAATGCCAGACCTGGAGTGAGCAAGACTCATTTTTCTCAGTTCAAATCCTGCCTCAGAAACTTACTAGCTGTGTGACTCTCA
The DNA here is from genome assembly GCF_016432865.1 of Antechinus flavipes. Taxonomy (NCBI): domain Eukaryota; kingdom Metazoa; phylum Chordata; class Mammalia; order Dasyuromorphia; family Dasyuridae; genus Antechinus; species Antechinus flavipes. The sequence goes on along the minus strand of NC_067399.1, from coordinate 296,553,353 downwards.
GCAAGTCACTGAATATTGTTTGCCTTAGTTTCATCATCCATAAAATGATCTGAAGAAAAAAATGACAAACCACACAAGTATCTTTGCCAAGAAAACCCTCAAATGAGGTTATTGAAAACAACTGAACAGCAAAGAGATCACCCTGTGAACTCCCTGAATTTTTCCTGGAAACTAGGTGAATACAGAGAATAGAGCAGTGGCCTATCATCAGTCAGGAAGACCTGATTTCAGACTACCTCCGACATTTCCCACCTCTGTGATTCTGGCCAAATCACTCAACTTCTTTTTGCCTCAGTTTCCTTAACTGTAAAATAAGGATAACCTCCTAGGGCAACTGTGAGAATCAAATGATATTAATATCGCAAAGTGATAATCATATAATAAGTGCTTATTACCTTTCTCCCCATATAGACTGCATTTATAGAGTACATGTTATCATCATCTAATTCTTCCATATCATCATTATTATTGTGGACATTTATGTAAAAATGAGAACATACAAATCACTTTAGGTATGTCATTGTGCTCTACCCTTACGGCAATCTATGAAAGGTAATCAGGAAAGGTAATATCAAATAATGTGACCATAGGCAAGTCACTTAACCACACATCTGCAAAATGATAATAAAAATAGCACCCAGTTTACAGGGGTATTGTAAGGATCAAATGAGAAAAAATATATAAAGTATTACACAAACCATTAAGAGCTAGTGGAAGCTCTGATAAAGGACTTGATGGAAATTATCATAGGGCAGCATGATTACACCTGATTAGGTATTACACTGATGAATCCTGGAATGTTTCTAGTTTTAAAGAAAAGAAAATGGGTAGTGGAAAAGGTCCACTCTTTTCACCAGGCTGTGAAAAGCATTTGTGACACACACAAATAGTTAAGTACTTTAATCTGTATTATCTGTGCTTATTCTATATGGCCATCAAGTGAAGAAGTGAAAGCAATGAGAATCAGATTTTGGCTTAATGTAAAGAGAGATTCAGAACTGAAAAGAACATCCCTTAAGAAATCTAACATTGCCCACTTTCTTCATTCTTATAAAATTATAATTATATGTATATAGTTATAATTATAAAACAGGATTCAAACTCAGCTATTCCTCCCTCCAATCTAACATTCTATCTTGTAAATAACCTCATCTCTCAGTAATTTGTAAATTAAAACTGTCCAAAAATGGAACAGGCTGCCTCCGGGGATGGTGAGTTAATGGAGATCTTCCAAGTGAAGGCTGGGCAATTACTTGCCTGGGATGCTAGAGATGTATTTCTGACTTTGAGAATCTACAATTCTTTCATTCCATCCAGACTAACTCAGGCTTCCTTTACCTAAGGGAGGGCAAGCCCTCCTCAATGGCCTTACTCAATTTCTCAAACTTCTGAGGTCCATGCTCTCTAGATGGCTAAAGGATGAAAAGGATGTTCCCATAGGTTTTTAACCTCTGCATCCCTCTCTCCAGGTAAACTTCTGATGGTCTTATCACTCCCTAATTCTTTCTGAACCTCCCAGGAATTATTACACTTTGCGGTTGAAGAACCAAAGGCCAAGGGCAGCCGATGCTATTTCCTCCCTTTTCAGTCTTTCTATTTCAGGTTTAAAATGTGATTTCATCAGTGATCAGACTTCCACATTGCCGTTGGTGGCTTTTGCCTTTCCCCTCACCCCACCTCCTGCCTCCCCACCCTTTTATGGTCCAGGGCCAGAGTCCAAATTCTGCTGTGTAGGCCACAAAGTCTCAGAAAGATCTGCTTTTGTTTCTGGTAATGAAAGTGCTGGCTGTTCTCCTCAACTTCTTAGGAAAAATTAATTTCTGCTACATTGGCCAATGCCATTCCATTATAATATGAGATTTTTGGTTTTCCTTAAATCATCTTCTCTGTCTAGATCGTAGTATCTGACTTTAAGTTCCCAGAGGCTACTAATGATAAAAGAAAAACCCTCACATTAATATACCTAAAAGTTTCATTTATCTTTTAAAAACTGTCACTCTATCCAATCATACCCTGGCAGCTTGTAACTCGTGAGCCCTGAGTTAGGAGGCCGTCTAGCACTTCATGCTGGGGGTAAGACTCCCCTGCTAACGTAAGTGGGACCCACCCCACTGCAGCCCAATATCTTCTCCAGGTCTAAGCTAGTCACTCATTGGGTTAAGCTCTCCCCTACCTGAGAGATGTTATATTTACAATCAGATCAAAAGCTGGATGACGTGTTTTATCCAAAAGTGAAGTAGGCAACACAGAAGAGAAAGGAATTTGAACACCAGGATGATATAATGTTAAAATATATATTAAATCCATTATATGTATACATATTTATACAGTTATCTTGATGCAAAAGAAAAAATCAGATCAAGAAGGAAAAAAAAACTAAGAAAACAAAATGACAGCAAACAACAGAAAGAGTGAAAATGCTATGTTATAGTCCACCTTCAAGAACCTAAGTATTAAGAAAAAAATTAGGTCAGTCAACAATTAAATTAATGGAACAATAAGCATCAGATAAGGGTGTTTCCGGCCTGGAGAGGCCAAAGTTCACCTTCAATTTCCTCATATGTAAAATTAGAATATGATAACAGCTCTTGTACAGGGTAATTTTGAGGACCAAAAGAGATGATGTTTGTTAAACATTTTATGAACCTTAAAATGCTACATAAATCTGAGCTATCATCAGCTTTTAAGACAATAACTTATTTACACACTGATCTTAAGCAGAGGTTTCTAAATTTTTTTGTCTCTCTGACCCATTTGGCACTTGGGTCAAGTCCACAGAACCCTTCTCAAAATTATGTTTTTAAATAAGAAATTCAATTTAATAAACTTAAAAATAATAAAGCTTTAAAATAAAATACATAGCATTACAAATGAAACCAATTATAATGAAAAAGTTCTCAAAGTATTTTGTAAAATCAAGTTCATGGACCCCAGGCCAAGAAGTCCTGCTTTACAGTTGACAAAGCAGTTTTCATATAGATCATCTCACCTATGTTCTAGAAAAACTCTTGAGACAGGTACCAGAATTGTCACAGTGGAAAGGAAGGGAATAAAGTGCCTTTTCCCTATGAATTCTGCCAAGGCCTGATGGCTTTTCTTTAACACTTTTTCCCCCTCTTTGACAATTAAAAAAGCCAGATGGAACTCTAACAGAAAGTAGAAAATGGAAGGGGAGGCCCCTCTAGGAAAGGGAAAAACCAAAGAATAAGAAGGCTCTTCAGCCAGCAATGAATGCCAGTTCCTGTTTGTACAGGCAGGAAGGACTGTTTGGAGGGTGGCATATGAGGGCAGTAAAAAGAACAATGGGAAACTAGAGGGGAAAAAAGCATTTCCTGAAACCTACAGGGAGGACAATATGAAATCACCTCTATATACTAGGATTACGTTCCAGTCTTTCAATTAACATTCAATTAACAGCTCTATGGGACTCCCTGGAACCTTATAATCCTCGTCTTTCTAAATGTCAAATCTTCCTTATCTGGAGCAAGGCTGGAATGCTTTCTTAATCCAGTCATTTCCTCTAATGGATTCACATGGACCCACAAAACAAGCCCAATAATTGTGTATTCTTAGCTTTTTATCAGAAGATATAAGCAACAGATGAAGGGGGGTTTTCCTCTAGAACTGAAAAGAAAAACTTCTGGTCAGCTGAAACTTTATGCAAATGGACAAATGGGTAGTAGAAATGGGAATGGAGGAAAAAAATTTTTTAAATAAAAATAAAGGCGGGCAGTTAGTTGGTGCAGTGGATAAAGCACCAACCCTGAAGTCTGGAGGTCAGTCAAATCTGACCTAGACACTTAATACTGCCTAGCTGTGTGACCCTGGGCAAGTCACTTAACCCTAATTGCCTCAGCAAATAAATAAATGAAATAAAAATAAGAATAAAGAAATGGGAATGGGAGTGGGGAGACTGCATCCCAGATAGGAAAAAACATACTTAGGATGAGCACAAGAATAAAATGATCAATTGGAATTTATTATCATAAAATATCATTATTATTAATCACCCTGATAATTAGCACATACACATCACTTTTAAGGTTGCAAAATACTTTACATATATTACCTCATTTTATCTTCATATCAACCCAGGGAAGTAGGTGCTATAATTATTCCCATTTTACAGATGAGGACACTGAGATAAAGAGAAGTTAAACAACATGCCTGGGGTCCCAAAAATAATGTTTTACACCAGATTTGAAATCAGGTTTTCCTGACTGCTAGTTTAGTACTCTATTCAGCTCCTGCTGGTTCTACATATCAGCACTGTACTAGGTACCAGAGACACACAAAGACTATAAAATGAAATCGTACTTGCCCTCAAGAAGCTTATATTCTATAAAAGGAGACCATACACATATGTGTAGGCATATAAAATATTTACACACAAATTATAAGGTATTTTAACTTATGATAAACTCTAGCATCCAGGGAAGCATCAAAAACAAAACAAAACAAAAACACAAAAACCTTCACATAAAAAGTTAAATGAAAATAAAAATGCTAAGACTTGAAAGAAAGACGCACATTCTAAGTAAAGGAGACAGGCAAAATGTGGAAGAAAAATGAGAGAAGAATGTAAGAGTTAAAAAGCCTCTGGGAGCAAGGAATGCAGTTCAAGGCATGTGGGAGGACCTGAGGGATGAGAGGTTCCGAGAAGCAGGCGAGTCCTACATGGAGATGGGGCTTAGCCCCAGGAGGGATGTCTGGCCCCAGGCACCTGATCTCCCTCCTTAGTGCTCTCAAAGCCTAGCACGCCTCCCTCCCTCTTCTTGGGCCAATCCGGTTATGCTGGGTTCCTAGAGGACCTCCCCCTTCCCCCGGAACCTTATGGGGGTATAAATATGTGCTATCTATGAATAAAGTTCTCTTCTGGTTCACTCCTACCTCCTGGTGGTCTGTCTCTGGGGGATCCGGGTTGGTGCCCGAAGATGGCTAAGTGTGGCCTAGCTGTGCCGTCGAGGGCCGGGCATTAAGAGTAGCTCAAAGGGGAGTTACCACGTTAGAGTAGTCCGTAGGGGCGGAACAAGTGGCGCCCAACGTGGGGCAATTTTGGCTAGGACCTCCCCTTGTAGCAGGCCTACAGGAGGGAAGAGAGACAAAACTCTGCTCTAGAGGGAGTAGAAAGTTAGGAAAATGGGACATTTGTTGTGAGGGTCCCAGACCAGGAGGTACCAGGGAAAGAAGCTTATAGAATAGTGAAGCAAGCAGGATTGGAAATGGATTTTTAAAAGTGGGAGGCAGTAGGTAGTCAGATGGCTTCCTATGATAAGGAAACTCCGGGAGCCATCCCGGAATGGCATCAAGTGATTGGGGGCATTGTAAGAGGTACAAGTCTCAATCCATTAAAAGTAAATAATGAAGTGCACACGGAGAGTCATAAAACAAATGAGGGTTGCAAACTGGCACTCACTGGGACCAGCTGTGCCCATAAAATGGAAGTCAGCTGGGGGAAAGAATCAGGAAATAAACAGGAAGACAAGGAGGTGGCTGTGACGTGAAAGAAGGAAGAGGTAGTGAGGAAGAAGCAGGAAGTGGCTATGATGGAAGAGGAGAGGGCAGGGATAAGATGAGTAATAAGAAAGTAAACAGAGAGACATATGACCTTGAGGAAAAGGACGGTGATAAGATGAGGGAGGAGAAAGCAAACAAAGGGAAGGTCACCTCCATCTCCGAGGCATGGCCTTCTCCCTCCCTAAGGAGATATGTCTCCCGTCTGCTCCCTCTGCACCTGCTTGTGAAGGCTTTGGAGATTCCCAGACAAGTTTAGGACAAATAATACAGAAAGCTGGAAAGTATGAAATGAGGATCAAATGCAATATGCTGCAACAGGATATGCAGCTGTCTCCCAATGTGTCTAATGAGAATTTAGCACAATTCAAGCATCTGGAAAGCAAAGGTCCTCAATGACTAGGATTAAACAGGGCCCAGATGAACCTTTTCCTGATTTTGTGGCCTGCCTACAGGCAGCTGTTGAGAGGTCAGTGCACAAAGGAGAAGCCTCCAGCCTCATACAGAAATTGGCACAGGAGAATGCTAATACTAACTGCCAGAAGGCCACGCTGACTTTAGATGGGGAGGCTGGCCTGGAAGAGATGATAAAGAGATGTGAGAATGTCGGCTCCAGGGCCTTTCAAATGGATGTCCTTGCAGCTGCTATATCTACAAGGGGGGCAGCAGAAGACCTGCCCTGGTAGTTTGCAGACAAACAGGGGTATTCCAAACTCTGGGGGTCGCAGGTCTCAGGTACAATCTATGGGGCAGAGACATATTGAAGGCTTGTGGAGCCTCAGTTTATATACCACCTCCACAGGATTTTTAATTGGGGCCATTGAGGGTTTGGGCACCACCTTTCATATCACACCCACACCATTAACATGGAAATCTAACACCCCAGATTGGGTGCCCTACTGGCCTTTCTCAGTTTATAAAGCCCAAATCTTACATGAAATTATACAACAATTGAAGGCCGGACCTATAGAACCAATGTCCAGCCCATGGAATAGCCTTGTATTTATTATAAAGAAAAAATCTGGGAAACTCAGAATGCTAATGGACCTTAGGGCCACTGATGCTACTAATGAACCTATGGGAGCCCTATAGCCTGGCACGCCATCCCCTAATCTAGTACCCAGTGGCTGGCCAGTTACAGTAAGAGACATACAAGATTGTTTCTTCCCCATCCCTCTGGCCCCAGAGGAGAAGAAAAGATTTGCTTTTACCACTCCTCTATAAACAATGCAGGACCTGATCTGCACTACCAATGGAAAGTTCTCCCCCAAGGGATTGTTGTAGCCCCACTTTGTGTCAGGCATACATAGCGCCAGTGCTAGAACCAATTAGGAAGGCGTGGCTTCATGCCATGATACTGCATTACATGGATGATATACTGTTATCAGTGAGCAGTGGGAAAGATCTCTCTGCCCTGCTTAAAGAGACCATGAGCCATTCTTGCTCCACATGGACTGGTGGCAGCCCCAGAAAAGATCCGACATAAGTATCCCAGCATTTACCTGGGACTCCACATGGGGACTTCTGCAGTTACTCATCAGATACCTAACTTACACTTAGACAAGGTGAATACTCTGAACCTATTTCAGAAACTGGTTGGACAAATTCAATAGTTGAGGGCTTGTACCCCTATTCCTATTTCTTTGATGCAGCCTTATATGACATCTTAAAAGGATGCAAGAGATACCCAGAGCCCATTAACATCCTTTCAGACAGCTTATATGCTGTCCAAGTGCTCAGAAGCATTGAGGATGCTGTCCCACAACCTCAGAACTCTTCAATTGCTGATCTCCTTGCTGACTTGCAGCTGATTTTACAGACTAGGAAACATCCCATTTACATCCTGCATGGATACTCTCACCAATGCTGGCAATGAGGTGGCGGACCGTGCTTTACGATGCTCCCTTCTCACGGTCACCACACCCCCTGAACGTGCCCACGATTTTCTCCACTTATTCACTAATTCTCTATGTTGCCTTTATGGCCTCACCTGGGAACAAGCCTGACAGATAGGGAAACAGTGAGTTCAGTTTCTCCCTCCTCCACCTAGTAAAGGAGTTAATCCCCAGGGTTTATTCCCCAATGATTTGTGGGAAATGGACATGACACATGTGGGCCGTGTGGCCATCCACGTCAGTATTGACACCTTTTCTAGATTCCTTTGGGCCACAGTGGCCTCATGTGAGGACTTTCCTTCAGTCATTAAACATTTGTATAGTTGCTTCTCCTCTCATGGAGTTCCTAATACCATAAAGACTAACAATGGTCCAGTTTATACCTCTAAGCAGATGGCCACCTTCCTCGCCACGTTTGCCATTAAACATGTTACAGGGATTCCCTATCATCCACAGGTCCAGGCCCTCATGGAACACGCCCATCGTACTCTGAAGGCCACCCTTATTAAACAGAAAGGGAAAGGAAGTAGACAGAAACCCCGATGGCCCACACAGGTGAATGTGGATAAGACCTTATATATGTACAATTTTTTGTGCTTGGATAGGGATACCAGCCTCTCTCCAGGAATGATATATTTGGCATAATCTTATAGACAGGACAGAAAATTAAGCTCCATGAAAACAGTGCTTCAGGTGCTGGAGAACATTCAAAAGGTCCTTTGGAAGGACGAGGAAGGACATTGGCAAGATCCATTTTTAATATTTTGGAGAGGGCCGGGATATTTATGTCTTGCAGGTCCTGATGGGGAAGGCCACTGGATTCCAGAAAGAACAAGGAAAGTTGCCCCTATTAAAGAAAGGGCTAAAGAAGAAAAGGAGATAACCCAGGAGACGCCCGAAACAGCGTCATAGCAGAGAGATGACCACCCTTGCCGGACTGGCTTAGTGATTGGATCCAACATACTTCCTTTCCCATCCCCTTCTATTGTATCCCATGGGCCCTATGGAGCCATTTTGTATTGTTGCTTCTTTTGCTTTTGCCTACTTTGCTAGGATGCTTTATATGTATTCTTAAAAAAAATTCTTTAGAGGTGCTTATGGAAGAGCTTCTTATTTGTCAACATGAGAACATCTGGTCTTATTAATAAAAGAGGGGGAGATGTAAGGATTAAAAAGCCTCTAGGAGCAAGGAATGCAGTTTAAGGCATGAGGGAGGACCTGAGGGATGAGAGGTTCTGAGGTGCAGGCAAGTCCTACGTGGAGGTGGGGCATAGCCTCAGGAGGGATGTCTGACCCCAGGCACCCTATCTCCCTCCTTAGTGCTCTCAAAGTCTAGCACGCCTCCCTCCCTTTTCTCGGGCCAATCCCATTATGCTGGGTTCCTAGAGGGAGGTCTCTCCTTCCCCCAGAACCTCAGGAGGGTATAGATATGTGCTAAGAATAAAGTTCTCTTTCACTTCACCCCTACCTCCTGGTGGTCTGTCTGTGGGATCCGGGGTGGTGCCCGAAGATGGGTAAGTGTGGACTAGCCATGCCGTCGACTAATGGGCATTAAGAGTAGCTCAAAGAGGAGCTACCAGGTTAGAGTAGTCCATAGGGGTGTAACAGAAGAGCATTTTTGTGTTAGGAAGAGAAATATGGATAGTTAGATGGGACTACATAATATGGGAAGGGAAATAATTTATACTAAGACTGAACAAGTAGGCTGGAACCAGATTTTTAAGGGCTCTAAATGACAAAATGGGATTTTTATGTGAGTCTAAAGTTAAAAGAGAACTACTAGGTTTTATTGGGTAGAAAAGTAATAACATGGTCTATGCTTTATGCGTGGGAGAAGAATTGGAGAGGAGAGAATTTTGAATCAAGAAAATCACTTAGAGGAGTCCAGATCAAGAACATGTTGACCCTGAGAAAAGAGAAGGGGACAGATTGGACAGATGTTGTATAAGAAGGGACAAGAGTGGCAACTGACTAGACATGTGAAGTAAGGAATTGAGGATAATTCAAACATTGAAATAGTGAACCTGAGTGACTCCAAAAATGGTGGCACTTTGGACAGATGTAATAAATAGTCCGGGAACAGGAAAAATGGTAAAACTTATACTATAAGAAGATATAAAGGAAAAGATAATGAGTTTTGAAATTAGATCTGGGACTTTGGGAAGTATCTAATCTAACACTTTGATTTTTTTAAATGAAGAAGGTAAAAAGGGGTGAGGGCCACATTTAGCAAATGGGTATAATAAATGCCACGTTACTCCTGCATCAAATCTGAGAAAGTGTGAAATCCTTTTAGAGCTCACATAGGGGATCTTGGGGATCATCTCGACCAAGTTGTGCATTTTACAAACGGGTAAACTAAGTTCATAGTCATACAGCTAACTGTGTGATAAACTATAAATGTAAGCTTCAACTCAGGAGGTCAAAGTTCTTCCTATTACATTGTACCATCTGGAGAAAAGTACTTTTATGGAAACCTTCCTTTACTCAAAGGGCAAAAGAAAACAAAGTTGGTCTTGAAGGGAACATGGAAAATAGGGAGAAAACAGTCTAAGAGCTGCATTGTGATAGTAAACTAATCCAAAAAAAAAAAGAACTACAATGTTGGGTGGGTTCTGAATATGGTACCCACAGAGACAAAGGCATGAATTATGCAAGATAAAAATATGTGAAGGAACTGTGATTTCTACCTGCAGAAAGATGAGAATGGGGATGGGGAAAGAGTAAGAGAAAAGGGATATTCCAAAGAAATTATAAATGGGGAAAAAGGATTCAAATGCGCAAAAATGTTTGTACTGGAGGAGATGTCCATCAGTTAGGGACTGGCTGAATAAGTTATTGTATGAGAAAGTAATGGAATATTGTTGTTCTATAAAAAATGATGAACAAGCTGATTTTAGAAAGGCCTGGAAAAACTTACATGAACTGATACTGAGTGAAACAAACCCAAACATTGTACACAGCAAGAGCAAGACTGTGCAATGATCAACTATGACAAACTTGGTTCTTCTCAGCAATTCAGTGATCCAGGATAATCCCAATAAACTTTGGGTGGAAAACGCCACCCACATGTAGAGAGAGAACTATGGAGACTGAATACAAATCAACACATACTATATTCACTTTTTTCCCTTCTTTTTTTTTCCTCCTTTGTTCTAATTTTTCTCTCCCAACATGATTCATATGGAAATATGTAAAAAATGAATGCACTTGTATAACCAAAAAATATTTTACATGTAACTGGGGAAAATAAAATTTTTTTTAAAAAGAATAAAGAGGTAGGGATGGGGAAGGGGATGGAAAAAAAGGATAAAGATCATAATAGCTAGGATTTAGGCTTACAAAGCACTTTACAAATACCTCCTTTGAACCTCACATAACCCTGGAAGGTAATTGCCACTATTTCCTCATTTGACAGATGAGAAAACTGAAATGACTTTCACAAGAGACCATATTTGAAATCAGGTCTTCCTGATCCCAAGTCCAACATTCTATGTGCTACACCAGTGAAGGGAGACTGCCTACAGCAGTTTCACCATAGGAAACTTGGGCCAGGAAGCCCATTTTGCATACTAGTTCAGTCATGCTTTGTTTCTAACCCCAATAAGCACTTATATGAGCAATGACCATCTTGTCTCACTTTTTTTTTCTATGTGCCATGAAAACTCACATCACCCAATCATCATTTTTATATGTAGAATAATACTCACATTTTGTATAAAGCATTTTCATTTTTTGCCTTTATATTCCCAGAGTTTCCAAATTTCCCAGTCTCAACACCTACTACTATCACACCTTCAACAGAATAGAGAAATAGATAAAGCGGAAAGTTTTCATGCAGCAAAGTAAAAGGATTTGTAGGGCTGTGATTCTCTTCCAGGTCTTCTGATTTCTAGTTCTGCTTTTCCTACTTCCGCTGCCACTGGGAGTCTAACTTAGCTTATTCATGGATATACTCAATCACAAAATAGCTTTTGTCCAATGTCTTATTTTTACTTTTTTTAAACACAAGGGTTTTAAAAAATACTATTTACTGCATGACCTTATTTATCTTATTCACTATCAATTATTAATTGTTCTTATTATCCCTGCTGTTATTTACTGATTTTGTTACATATCCTTTCCCAGGACCTTGGTACAGGTGAAGGCAAGGTTTCTTTACTGGACATCCTTTGTCCTGACCTTGCATCTCCTTTTGGGCTTTAATGGCCACTCAGTGATAGGCTGTCAGGCAGAAGGAAGGGGGTGGGGTACCTTTCTGCTGAGTTGGTGATTCTCTGTTTCAAGCTCCACAAATTTTAACTTGCTTTCTTCTGCAATCAGGGAAGCATCTCTCAGCTCTTGGATGGTGTTCTGAAGGCTCTGGTTCTCCTTTTCCAGCTTTAAAATTCGACTCGAGGCACACTCATTCAACTCAAACACAAAGGACTTCCTGGATGCTGGAGGAAGATTGTCAGGATCAAAATTCAGCACTCTAAAGCATCCTAAGGGAATTAATTCCACTTCCACTGCACTCCCAATTACATAGTTACTTGTGAGAGAGAAGGAATAATGGCTCAATCTCACAAAGACCAGAGTTCAAGAACTAACACTGATACAGACAGCAAGCATTTAACTTATGAGTGTCCCCCAGGCCATTCTCTCTAAAACATAAATTACTGAACAATGCTGGTCTGCACTTGTAGAAGGAGCTTCATCACCTGGGAGTTCCAGGCACTGCAAAAATCACCGCTATAGATACAAATAAATGAACGGATAAATAAACAAACAAATAGATAAATAAAAATGAATGAAGGAATGGATAAACAAATGAAGAGATAAATGAAAATAAAGGAATGAAAGAAAACAAGAAACTAAAGCAAAAATATAAAAGTCATTATTTTAAGGACTGGGAGTGTTTTTTTTAAAAGTGAACAATTACACAGTCCTCTCAAAGAGCATTTTTTTTAAGGGGAGTGAGGGTTAGGCCAGAGCAGTGAAGTTAAACACATATATGCATGTACAAGGTATCCCAAAAGTCCTAGTTTAAAGCTATTAATTAGGCAGCTAGATGGTACAGTGGATAGAACATCAGCTCTGGAGTAAGGAGGACCCTAGTTCAATACAGTGTCAACACCTACTACTAGCTGATTTAACCCTGATTGCCTCAAAAAAAAAAAATCAAAACGAAACAAAACAACAAAAAGTTGTAGCTACACTAAGACTTTTAGCATATCCTGTATTAAAGATGGGTAGACTGAGGTCAGACTGTGGAGGCCCTTAAATAACCAATCTAAGGAGCTTATAAAGGAAATAATTAGGATTTCTGAGCTTATATCATGAATGACAGGACAGTGTAGTGAAAGAGGATCTCAAAAGCAGAAAATCCTGAGTTCAAATCCTATTCCTACATAGATTAGATATGTAGCCCTGGGCAAGTGACAATATCTCAATGCCCAAAGCATTACTCCAAGTGCTGCACTGATCAAAGAAGGTGCTAAAAACCTGAATCACAGAGCTTACTTTTTCAAAAAATTCATGGGTGTCCAATGATATTCAATTAACTGCATCTATGTTTTGGTCCAAGCAAAAGCAGGAAAAGGGAACAGCACAGGACATGTACAGAGAAGGGGGAGAAGTTAGTTTAATGGGGCAGAAGCCAGCCCATGTGGAGGACTGCATGAGATCAGGCTGGAAAAATCAGGGGGAATTTGTTCAGACTGTTGCCCATCTCTACTTCCATGTTCACCTTCACTCCTAATTTACAGCTTTCTTTACAGCATATAATCCATATACTATCTCCTATAGATGGAAATGTAATGTTTATGCAATAATAAAATAAAATATTTTTTTAAATAACTTTTAAAAAAAGAAGGATAAAGAGCTTTAAATGCCAGGATAGAGTTTGAGCTACATCTGATAGACTATAGTAAACTTCTGCAGCAAACTGACCTACAGATCCACTTCTATGCATTTGCAGAAACTGTGCCCCACATCTATAATAATAATGCTAATTTGTAAAGTACTTTACATATTGTTCCTCCATACTGTCATAACAACCTTGTTGTAGATCCTATTATTATTCATACTCAAGAGATGAGGCAAGTGAAGCCCGAGAAGTTAATGACTTGCCCATTAGAGGTCCTGCCTGAACTCAGTTCTTCCTGACTCCAAACTTACTGCTCTTTCCCACTGCACCATCAAATAAATAGTGACCAAAAAAGAGAAAGACGATTTGGCCCACAGTCCTATTTATCATCTTACTCCTCTTAACAAATTCTGAATTCCAAACAAACTGGGATTCTGACTTTTCCCCAAATTAGACACTCTATACTAAGTACTTTATGTGATTTCATTTGATCCTCACAACAACCCTAGAAGTAACTGCTGTTATTATTCCTATTTCCCAAGACAAACAGGGATTATCTGACTTTTGAGAGTCATGTAAATTCTAAGGCCAAATCCTCCAGGCCCAGCATTTCATCCATCACCCCCACCCCATGGCTGTCCCCATTACCCTATCCTTTTGTCCTTATCTTCTACTTAAAAACAAAACAAAACTAAACTAATTAATTAAACTAAAAAAGACAAAAAAACCCTAAAACTTCAATAGAATTCCATAAAATATAAGTTTTTAGTGTGGCCTTTAAAGTCCTCCACAATCTTGCCCCAGGGCACCCTTCCATCCTTATTATCACTTTCCTGAGTCACACCTACACCAAACTGGCCTACCCAATAGGTAGCTGTTTTCCACAACTACAATGCACTTACCCCTTCTCCTCCATGCCTTTTCCACAGGGCTCAGCTACAATGCTACCTCTTACAGGGAATCCTTTCTGATATCTTATGTCAGCATTCCCACTCTACGTTTTATTAGGTCTTCTAGTAAAAGAGAGATTCCTGGAGGATCAGACTGCTTTCCATTATCTTTATATCTTTATTGCCTCATAGTACACATTGCACAGAAGAGGTGCTTAATAATATACTAATGAAGACATTAATAAATTTTAAAAATGCTTATTTTCCTAATAAAGTCTGCCAGGTTGGATGGATAAAATAAGTGTTATATGAATTGAATTTGTGAACACTAAATAAAGTTGTTGCTGAAGAGATAAATGAATGGCATAAATAGTTCTATCTCTGTTAATGTGTACCTTCAGAATGAATTAATGATCAAGATTTAAACTATGCTCTTTTATAATTAATACTGAAATACTTCTGATGAACTAATAACTGATTTTATTCCTCTGCTGAGAAATCCAAAAGTTCAACAAAAAAACTTTTAGTTCACAAAAAAATACTATTTTGTAAAATTGCAAATCCTAAATACTAATAAAAACATTAAATGACCACCCAATGGCAACTACACATATGTTCATTTTTAGAACCTCCTACTATTTGTTTGGTGCCAGTGCTTCCTAGTATAATCCTGACTCCTTGTTCATAAAACCCTTTTCAAGAAGGAGACTCCCTGCCTAGGAAGTTTTTCAGTGGGTAACAGTGTATACATGGAATAAGCCAGTAGGCAAATTATCCAATAATTTGACAGACTGGTGCATGTTGTTTTTGTCTTTCTCAGTATCACAAGTATTTAGCACACTGCCTGACACATAGTAAATATTTAATAAATGATTATTGAGTTGTGCAAAATAAGAAAAAAACCCATTTAGGATATTTAAGAGAGTTAGGGGGAAAAGGCTGATATCTTTTTCCACTTTGGCAAATGTATAATGGGCATAATAATGCCCCAAACACAGACTTCACTGGGAATAAATGGTCATTTAAGTTTCCCCCGCCATCAAATATTCTTAGTCATTCATAAATCTGACTAAGATGGCCCCTGAGTTCTATGCTACTTATACTTGAGTGTCATGGGAGTTCCCATAGGGAAAAGGAGTGACATAGTAATAATCTATATTTCTCACTCCAGAGAAAACTTTTTATTTTCAAGGGATGGGGAGGGAATAGACAAAGACAATTCTAAGTGGCATTTTAAAGATAATTAGGTCTTTAGGATTAAGTTATCAGGCTTAATGTGGACTCCAAGGGAAATGATGTCAGACTTAGTTCCTTGGGATAGAAACTGAAAAGATAGTTAAGAATGAGTCACTGTCTCTTGGGTTTACTTACCGTCTGAAAGGTCCGCATTCTTGGACAGCTGCTCTAACTCCCAGCCCAGGTGGGCAGATTCGTTCATACTCTGCTTCTGAGCAATCTCCAGGACCATGTTTTCTTCCAAAAGCTCTTCAATTCGCTTCTTATCTGTGTCCCTGTCCTAGAGAAAAAGGAAGAACATGGAGGAAGAAAGTACAAAACTCGGCAGGTGTAGGGACCAGTTCTTTTCATTAACAGATCAGCTGTTCCTGGAAGGCCAGAAGCATGAAACATTTCATAAAGGCCATGTCAGGACTGTTTTAAGAAAAGAGTAGGTAGGGGAAAGAGGATGTTCAGGTGGCTTGAAAAGAGAGGATATCAATAAGAAGCCATCAAAAGAAAAGGATGAAGGATGAACAAGACCTGATGCAGTTTTCAAAACTTAGATGTGCATCTCTATCAAAAATATGAACGCTGCTAGAGCAGCCACAGCAATATCTGCAAGCTACATCACTTCCAGGCAACAGTAATTTAGCAGTTAGTGGTATCTTAGATAGGTTTGCAAGGTACTTCTCTCACAACTATCCTGGGAAGAAATAGTACAAGCATCATTATTGCCTCTTTACAGATGAGGGAACTGAGTCTGAGGGAATTGAAATGCATTTCTTGGAGAGAGAGGATTTTAGCTTTTCTTTGTATCCTCATTCCAGGGCTTAGCATAGAACCTGGCATATAACATGAAATAAATGTTTGTTCACCAAAGATTTATTGCTAATAGTTACAAAAAATGGGAAAATTCAGAGGGTTAAAATTTGACTCCAAATCTCTTGACTCTAGGTCATACAATAGGACTTTGGGAAAAAAAATAAGGAAAGGATTCTTAACTTTTTTTTGTTTAATGCCATGGAATCCTTTGGCCATCTGTTGAAAATTACAGACTCCTTTCCAGAAGAATTTTCTTAAAAACATAAAATAGGGGCAGCTAGATGGATAAAGCACTAGCCCTGAAGTCAGGAGGACCTGAGTTCAAATCTGACCTCGGACACTCAATACATCCTAGCTGTGTGACTCTGGGCAAGTCACTTAACCTCAATTGCCTCAGGAAGAAAAAAACAAACAAACCTAGGATTATTAAAAAACTAATTAAATTGAAATTATGTTTCAATATAATTAGTTTCCTTTGTAACTGATTTTTAAAATTTAATTCATCTAATTAAATTTCAACTTTAATTAATTAAATTTAATTAAAATTCAACTTTATTTTAATCAAGTGTTATCAATTTGTTTTAAAGTTGAGAGCTCCTAGATCAAGAACCCTTAGTCTAAAACTACCTATTTAAGACAGCTTAGGACATGAGAGCCCCTAAAGACACAGAGAGAGAAAGTTACAATGAGATAGATAGAGAAAAGGTAACTAGCTATCTCTTACTTGAAAAAAATTAAATGCAAAAAAAGCACATTGTAAATGAGTGCTGTTAATTACTACTATCAGATGTCTATACCCTCTATTAAAAAAAAGCACTAAAAGGTGATAAGATTGACAATCCTCAAATATAATTTAATAACAAAACTTCATTACCAGTTCCACATCATGAAGTTTAGATTTCAATTGCAAATTTTCTTTTTCCAGCTCATGGACTTTATCACCTCGAGCTCGAGCAGCGGTCAGCTGTTCTTCCAACATTGCCTTGGTTTCAATCAGAATGATATTATCTTCTCTCAACTCCTAGACAATATAAACAAACATAATGCATTTAGGTAAAAAGAATTTCTTTATTGAGAACCTATCCCTTATCATTTCCAGTTATTTTGGCAAAGTGAGTCTAAATAAAAGACATCTAGGAAATAAACACAGTGTAGAAAGTTTTTTCTATGAATATGACCATTAACAACAATCATCTCATTAGATCAATTCAAATCAATTTTCTATATTCTAAAAAACCCCAATTGAAATATACCTTTTCCTTATCTATAAAATAGGATAAAAATAATAACAATAACATCTAAGGTTGAGAGGATCAAATGGGATAGTATTTCTAAAGTGCTTACTTAGCATAGTGCTTAGCACATACCGGGTGATATTTAGATGTTAGTTATTATTTATCCAAAAGGCAATATAAATCATTTAAGTTGACCAAGTAGGGAAGTAATATAGTCAGATCCATATTTAAGGGAAATTACTCTGGTAAGAGTGTGTAGGATGGATTGGAGATGATAGATGGGATGTCACAAGTGAGAAAAACAGAAGATCTGAACATCTGAGTTTGAAGACCTATTGACTAAAATAGGAAAGGGAAAGAGAAAAGAGATGAAAATATTTTAAATTTAATTAAAATTTAATTAAAAATTAAAATTAATTTAATTTTAATGCAAGTTAAAAAATGATGAAGCACACAGGTTTGAAATAATTTAGGAGGCCTTAGAGATTCAAGGAAGCAATTGGTAATGAATTATCTATTCAGACCATCTTTCTTTTTCAAAATATATTTTCTAATGGCACATCCATGCCTTTGGAAAATTATAAGTTCTCATCATGCGCTTAGAAGAGGACCATTGTCCAGCAAAAATAATGCCCCAAACTGAAACAAAGCAATTCTGTCTGCCCCACAGAGATCTAAGAGGGCAGGGGTATGTTTACCACTTTAACCCTGAGATCAATTGCTTAACAAATTTAAAGGAAACAATTGTGTTCTTCCATCACATCACTATTGCATTCCACATTAGGACAAATGTTTTAATTTTCTTTGTATTTATCTTTTACCATTCTGAAGAGCCATTTTGAGGTCATGCAAGAATTCCTCCTATACACACCCCTGAATGCCTTCAAGCACACACTGGGAAACCGGACAGCCTTTTCTAGGTGGACAAGAAGTCTGTTATTAGTTTTTCTACCCCACCTTACTCTCACTGATTATAACACAAAGAACAGGGTTAGGTAGGTCATTCATATCCTGCAGCTGGCTAGATGCCCATAGAGACACAAGACAGACTGGCTGGGGCACACTTAGGCTGGAATCCAAAAGGACTGATGGGGGAAAAAAATCACTCAGTTTGGTCAATGGGCAAAGTTTTAATCAAAGGGTGAAATGTAGAAAAGTAGGTCTTGAAAAGGTATTTCCTCCCTTCATAACAGAGGTAGGAAGATATGAGTATGAAACAATGTGGTTAATTTTACTGGGTTTTTTCTTTCTTTTCTTTTGTTCTGTGTTCTAACAGATAAATTTCTGAGAAGGATAAGAAGGAAGAGAGAAATGGGCTGGGAAACATATCTGATATGAAAATAAAAAGCAGCAAAAAAATTTTATTCATTAAATCAACTAGAAAAATCAACTAAAACCAAGCACAAAAGAAAACCAGAGAAGCAGATAAAAGGAACCAAAAAAAATTAATAATAGTGACAACTGAAAGAAGCTATTTTTATATACTAAATTTTTTAATTTTAAACTTTAAAATACTAAAATACTAAAGTTTAAAATTTTAATTTAAAATTTAAATATTAAAAATACTAAATTTATTTAGTATTTAAAAATGCTTTAAAAATGTAAACATTAACTTATTTTTAAAAAATCAATCAACAAGCATTTTTTAAACATACAATGCATACTGTGCATATCCTTTAATCCAAAGTGCCACTACTGGATCTGTGTCCCAAAAAAATCATAAAAGAAAGAAAAGGACCCATTTGTTCAAAAATGTTTGTAGTAGCTCTCTTTGTGGTGGCAAGGAATTGGAAAAAGAGTAAATGACCATCAACTGGAGAATGGCTGAATAAATTATGGCATGTGAAAGTAATGGAATATTATTGTCCTATAAAAATTTATGAACAGGTTGATTTTAAAAAGGCCTGGAAAGATTTCCATGAACGGATGCTGAGTGAAGTGAGCAGAACCAGGAAATCATTGTATACAGTAATAACATGACTGTGCAACAACCAACGATAGACCTGGTTCTTCTCAATGATTCAATGATCTAAGGAAATCTCAATAAACTTTGGAAGGATAACACAATTCGCATCCAGAGAGAGAATTATAGAGAATGAATGTAGATCAAACAGATACAATTTTCATCTCTTTTTTTTTTCTTCTGGTTTCTCTCATGGTTTTCACTTTTTGTTCTGATTTTTCTCTCCCAAGATGATTCATATAGAAATATGTAAAAATGAATGTACATAGGTAACCCAAAAATTGTTTTTTATTTGTAATTGGAGAAAATGAAATTAATTTTTTAAAAAGTCACCCAGAAGCCAAGAACAAGCAGGAATGATTATCACCCAAAAGCATATCAGAACATAAAGTCTATCCCTTGCAAGAAGCTTCAATTCTGGAAGAAAATCAAGAGAGATATGAGGAAACCAAAAACAATAGTGACCACTATCAAGAATTATTATAGATCAAGAGATACACTTAAAATTTCAAACTGGAGAGAAAGTAACCACACAATGATTATAAGCAGTGATTCAAAGGGGGAAACCCTCTTCCTCCTCTTCCTCACATCTCAGATCAGTCAATTTAAATGTTCTTACAATGATAGGCTTATTTCCAATATGCTCTTGATACAGGAGAATCACAGAGATAGGTTATCTTTGCTCCAACCAAGTCTTAGTTCTTTGTACAAGAGAGACTACATTGATTAGAACATTCTAAACTAGATTTCATATATATAATGAATATCATATTGCTTGCCTTCTCAGTGAGAGGGAGGGGCTAAAGGAAAGAATCTCAAACTCAAAAAAAATTTAAATGTTAAGAATCATAATTTTAAAATAATAGCTTTTTATTTTTCAAAATACATGCAAAGATAGTTTTCAACATTCATCCTTGCAAAACCTTGTGCTCTAAATTTTTTGCCCTCCCCCTTCTCTCCTCCCCTAGACAGGAAGTAATTCAATATAGGTTAAATACATGTAATTCTTCTTAACATATAATAATTTTTTAAAAAGAAATTAAATTCACTGTCCTAAAGATTATACCTCCCACACACACAAAGAGTATAAACTAGTTAGGAAACAAATCATATTGGAGTATTATAGACAACTTTAAAAGTATCACATTTCTTATACAGACTATAAACTCCCTGAGGACAAGAATTATCTCTTCTTTAAATTTTAGATCACTCATACTTGATGTTTAAATGTTGGTTGGATGCTGAACTTAAGTTGACAAACAGTACCTCACACAACTTCCATGAACAGATACCAACAGCAATAGTGAACAAAGAAGGTTGTGTTTTCAAGTGCTGACCTCAATGTTTGGAAGATCTAAGTCTAATTCAATGAAAGTCTAAGTCAATGAAAAGGACATTTGAAAGAAGGTAATCTGGGAAATTCCTGGTTTTGCTTGCCCTTTCCTTGAAGTTTTCTCATCTACAAGTGATTGTCACCCTGACAGTACAGAGACAATGATGTTTTCAAAGGGAAACAAAAGATCAGGTTCAAACACAGATAACCCTATAAAATTAATCTCTTCCACTTCCTAAATCCACAAAAAATACATGCATTTTCTTTAAAAAAAAAAAAAAAAGTATAAACTTAACTAGAAACTACATAAAGCCCTTGAATCAACAAGTATTTATTAAAAATCTAATATTGTTGACCAAAGTTCAAAAACATGATCACCAAGTTCTTCCCTCAAAGTAAACACAGCCCTCTTCCTCAATAGGACCAATAAAAAATTCCCCATTCTGTAATTTTAATTATTTTATTTCCAGAGGCAGCGCTTGGCAGGGATTTCTTTTGTTAACTAACAATAAACAGATCCAAATAAAACTATGGACAAAACAAACAAACCTCTCTGTACCTCTGTTTCCTATAGCTATAAAATGTGAATAAAAATAATAAGCAATTACTTCATGGGATTTCTAATGAGATCAATTGAGATAATCTATGCAAACCTGAAAGTGATATTTTAATGCTAATCATCATTATTATTAATATTGTCATTTCAAAAACAAGATTTGATATCAATCCTTATCATATTTTATTTGACTAGACTCCGCTCTATGCTCCAGCCTGTCCAAGATCATTTAAATTCTGATTGTTACCCAGTATATGAACTAATCCACAGAGACAGATATCTTCTGTAAATTGTATATTATACCTTTCCCCAAGTTACTAATAAAAATGCTTATTGAACAGGGCCAAGCACAGATGGAGGCCTCTTACCACGCTGGCACTGAACCATTAATGATTCTGCTTTGAGTCTGGTTATCCCTCACCCCAGTTCTGAATGCATTTAATTATATTATCTAGTCCATATCTCTTCATCTAATAAATATGCTGGATCACTGGAATGCAGTATATGTCCCAATTGTTTGCTTTTCCTTTGGTTCTTTTGCTTTATAAAACAGAATTTTCTTAAAAAAAAAAAAAAGTCTAGAGGGTCTAGAGGGTGATAACTTAACAGGTGAGCATTCAACATCGTCTGCAATCTGATACTCTCTTATACATCCAGGCTTATCTCATCTCTTTCTTTCATCAACTAAGTATCTCAGTTAAGCCAGAATGCTGAAACATTCTCTTCCTGAAACTCTCAAGAGTTTTCTCTATCTCTGCTCATAGCATTCCCTAAGTGTGGGTTATTCTCCTCCTCCTTTCTGACCATTAAATCCCAAGTCAAATGCTACCTCCTCTGTGAATTTTCTTACCATTAATAACCTTTTCCTGAACTCTCATATGGTTCTTTGTGACTTTGTCTCTTAAATACAACCAAATAATCTTCTGTCTGGGTTGTTATGCTTCTTGATTGAGACAGGATCATTACCAGAAGTTTAACTATAAAATGAGGTGAAAATGTTTTGTTCTCATCACAGCAAGTCACAGAAACCATCCCTTTTAGTATGACAGTATAAAGACTTACATCAATAGAACCATATTAGTGAAACTATACATGTGTTCATATATTAAAACATTTTCATCCTATTTATGTTCAAGGTAGATACATGTTGGTAAACGTTTAACAACCAATTTTCCACAAAAAAGTACTCATGACACATTTTTAAGTTTAAACTACATTATTAACACATTTTCCATCATTTCTTTAAGTCTACACAATCAACAAAATAATAAACCAAGTTCTGGTTTGTAGTGTTTGTCAATTTCCAAAGTATAAAAGCTCAAACAAATGCAAATAAATGCTCAAATTTAACAACTGGCTCTTGAGAGCTGATACAAGTTAGTTTTAGCACATCCCTCCCTAAAGTACATGGAAGAATTAAATAACAATGCTGGACACTCATATAATGCATTAATTAGCAAAGCATTTTAAAACTTTATTATACTTGCTACACTTGCATGTGTGTTCAAGCACACATAAATATTCTATATTCACTCTGGAATATCAAAGATCAATCTTTTAAAATCTCAAGACAGCTTACTAATATACCCAATACATGTCTAGGCTGCATGTGAATGAAATGAGTTGGTCTATGTTCAGGGAATAAAAATTAGTTTTAAAAGTACCATCGATTTGGAACAGGAAGATACCGCAGAGACATTTAGTCGTATCCCTTCATTTTACAAAACGGGAACTGAAATTTAGAGAAGTTACCTGACTTATCAAAGATTGAACAGATACTTAAGTGTCTTAAATTGGATTTGAATCCAGGTGGGCCTGATTTTAAGTCTATTTCACTTCCTGCTGCCAGGAAGACATGGATCTGAGCACTGGCAAATGCTGCCTGTGTGATTTCTCTGTATATGTTTTGCATGAGTTCACATGTTTAATCATACTGCTTGCAATGAGTAGGGGAGGGGAAGAGGGAAAGGAGAGAATTTTGGAATTCAAAAATTTCAAAAATGAATGTAAAAAATTAATATATATGTATATATATATATGTACCCATGTATAATATATATGTGTGTGTATATATATATATTTAAAAGAATAAGTTGCAGAAAAGGAAGGTACTAATATTGATAGAAATAATTGTAAGAATCAGCTAAGTGGTTAAAGTATTGGACCTGGAGTTGGAAGATCTGAATTTCCTTAGACATTTACTAGAATTTGACTTTAGTTACTTAACTTGACCCAGTTTCCTCATCTGTAAAATGACAATAATAATAGTACCTTCCTCATAGAGTTGCCCTAGTACTTACATTCCCTCTGTTATTTCCTATTTATCTTGTCGATGGCTTATCTATATACATTCGTTTGCATGCTATGTTGTCCATTTGATTATGAGCTTCTTTGAAGGCAGGGGCTGTCTTCTGCCATTCCTAATGCACATAACAAGCACTTAATAAATGCATTATGATCAGTTGGTTGTTAGGAAGAGCAAATGAATTTACACATAATTCACAAACAATAAAGGTTAGCTCCTAATGAGAGAGTTTTTACACTCCCAGTAACCAGCCCAGTCCTTTTCAGATTTTCAGATGCTCCTTCAGGAGAGCATCTAATATATCTAGCCCCATCCTTTCCTGCAGGTAAGGTATCATCCCTCTCGTTTTATAGATGAGGCAGGGAAGGCCTGGACAGGATCCCAGAACTAAGGTCAGAGGGACAAGAAGCTCCTGCCTTCTAGGACAGTGCCCCTCTCAAATATATCTCATTAGTTAATCTAATACATAATTAGAACACTAAATTTTCATTATACCCCCAAGCAGTCCTAATCCAAATGGAATGGTTTTAAATTATCTATGTCCTTAGGCACACCCATTAGCAGCAATAGCTTACTATGTGCATAATTAGAAATGCCATGTGGTCTATGTCTGTACACATGTATATATACACACATGCAAGTATGCATATGGATATATTCATAAACATAGAAGAGGAAATGACAGTTCAATTTTTATCCAATTAACATAGCCAATTGTGTATAGTTAGGGTTAAAAAAAAAAAAAAAAGGCAGTGTTGTTTTTCCATTGCTTTGAACACAGACAGATTCGCCAGGATTTCATCTAAATCCCATCGGTATTTCCTGAAGGAACAATCCTGCGGCTGGTATGTCCTTGCTGGGGGCGGCTGTTTAAATGTGTCAGCCAGGCCTATGCAGCAGTCTGGATTTCAAGTTATACATGACATTCCCCAAAGAAGGCTACCAGGTTAATTTTACCCAGTGGGACAAAATTCCTCAAAGAAGCCATTGAAATCTGGCATGACAAGGAATTCTGTCCTGATGGGCAGCTATTCTTACTGTCTTTAACTGTTTCAAGGAAGATGCTTATGTTATAGGTTTAATATAATTGCCATATGACTTTTAGAGCCCCTCTCTATCGTCACCCTCTGGGGGTGGGAGAAATAGTGACGGTGAGAATGCATCTTTTTAAAATAAAGGGCTATATATTTCACTTATATTGGATTGCTTGCTGTCTTGGGGTTAGGGGAGAGAGGTAGAAAAATTTCAAGCACAAGGTTTTGCAAAAATGAATGCTGAAAACTATCTTTGCCTGTATTTGGAAAAATAAAATACCATTAAGTAAATAAATAAAATAAAATAAAAATGAATGCTTGTCACTTTCAGAAAATGGGTCCTGTTGGACCAATACCCTTTGGTCACTCCCTGTGAGCTATGTGACAATGAGAAGGATTTCCTATAATGCTCAGCCACATTGGCCAAGAATCCTTCTGGAGCTCACTGAGCAACTGAGACCAGACTCAGACACACATATCATGGCAGGATGACTCCCCATTCTGCTGCAGCCAGTCTCCCCCTCTTTGGACGGGACAATGCTTTCCAGTTTTATCTAATTCATGACAAACTCAAGATTTTTTGGATTGTTTTGCTACTATTCTTAATATTTCCCCCATCTCTCTTCTAGCTCCCCTCCCAAAGGAGAAAATCACAGAATCTAAGAAGCAGAAAGGAACATGGGAAGATTCCAGCTCAACCTGTCCCTGAAGCATTTGTCTGAAGCCCTCCAATGAGAGTGAACCTCCAGGCATCCCCCTGCATTCGGGCCATAATGATTTATCTTACCTCAAGCCTAAAGCTGCTACTGCTCAATTTCCGTTCATTGTTTCTAGTGCTACCTTCTGAAGCCAAGTAGAAAGCGTCTAATCACTCTTCCACATGATTAGCACTTCAAATATTTCAAAACAGTCATCAGATTCCCCTTAAATCTGCTCTTCTCCAAAATAAACTCTCCCTAATTCCTTTAATAATCCTCTACTCCTGTCACTATCCTGGCTACTCTCTTCTAAATTTGTTCTGCAAGTCTTGCTTAAAATATGGTGTACAATATATGATTAAATTTTGTTCAATGATCTGATAGATTTGAATGTTATTTCCTTTTTTTTTGGGGGGGGGTGGTAATTGAGGTTAAGTGACTGGTTAGTGAGTGTCTGGGACCTAAAATGAACTTAGATCCTCCTGATTCCACTCTATCCATTGTATCATGTAGCTGCCTGCTAAGTGTTATTTTCTCTTTTTCTTCTTTTAAAAAAAAATTGTTTTATGAGTTGACTGAAGGGAAGAAATATGGAATAGAGGAAATGTAGGTGATAGAGAGATAAAAGATACCAGCTTTTTTTTTTAATTGTACTGTTTCCT
Organism: Antechinus flavipes; assembly: GCF_016432865.1. NCBI lineage: Eukaryota > Metazoa > Chordata > Mammalia > Dasyuromorphia > Dasyuridae > Antechinus > Antechinus flavipes. The sequence continues at coordinate 296,527,380 of NC_067399.1, read as the reverse complement.
TCTTTGCAGAAGTAGGAAACTATGACTATGGAATGTCACACATAATCAGACTTTTTTTGTAAATTAAATTAGTTAATTTTGTTGAATTATTTCTCCTCTTTTTTATTCTTTATTATCTGATATGACCTTCTGGGAGGTGGACAAAGATCTGCACTGGCAAAGACAGATGGTATTTATAAAAAGAAAAAAATTCATTTTTTAAAAAAATGGTGCTAAGAAGTGAACAAAGTACATAGCAGGTGTGGTCTGAACCAAGGAATAGAATTATTATTATATTATTTATTATTATTATTAATTGTTATCACCTCCTATGTTTTGGGTACTTTGATTCTAAATTAAGAGGAGAGCATTTGCTATTTCTTTGGCTACTACTTCAAACTATTAACCCATATTGAACTTTTTGTCAAAATAAGATTATCAGATTATTTTTCATTAAAAGATTTCTTATCTTGTCACATCGTGCATTAATAGGATTAGTTTTTTTGAACCCAACTGTGGATCTTAACATTTATTCCTATTAGAGTTTTATCTTATTTGATTTGGACCATCACATCTTTTAATTGTTCTCAAGATCTTTTTGGAATCCCAGAAGAAGGTCCATGTGTTTGATTTTTTTTTTAAATCTGGTAAGTTTTTCAATATAATTGGCAATCTTATGTATTTTATGAACTTAAAAATATGAAGAGTTAATGACACAAAAAAATGAAGCCTGGGTCATCCAACATATATCATATAAAGGTGGATCATCTCAGAGATAATTATAGACAAGAGATAATGTCTAAGTTCCAATCTCTTCATCTATAAAACAAGGACAATATTTACAATATTTCACAATATTTTTACAATATTTCAATGGCTGTTAAAGGAAAGTATTTTGTAAACCTTAAAATATATTAAGCTAGTGAAGTTCAAATTGATTTGAGTGCTTGAGAAGGCAGATAACGCAAAAAAAATATGGAAGTGAGTAACGACTGTTTGGTTATGGTTATTCATGCAGTTCTAAATCCCTGTAATCATAGTATCATCTAGCCCCAGGGGACTGAATCATTTTTTTTTTTCAAATGCACCTGCATTGTTCAATTAATCATGTCTGACTGACTCTTTGGGACCCTATGGTATGACCATAGAATGCCAGGCCTTGCTATCCCTCACCTTATCACAAAGTCTATCCAAGATCATGTTCATTGGTTTCCATGACACTCTATCCATCTCATTCTCTTTTTGCCTTCTATCTTCTCAACCAGAGGGTCTTTACCAAAGAGTCCTGTCCAGCTTTAGTATCTGATCTTCCCAGGGAAAGGCCTGAATTAATTCTTGAAATATTGACTGACTGATTTCTTTGCTGTCCAAGGGACTCTCTCTCTCTCTTTTTTTAAATGTATTCTTTTTTTTTCATTTAAATTTTATTTTATTTAATAATAACTTTGTATTGACAGAATCCATGCCAGGATAATGTTTTTTACAACATTATCCCTTGCACTCGCTTATGTTTCATTTTTTTCCCCTCCCTCCCTCCACCCCCTCCCCAAGATAGCAAGCAGTCCTATATATGTTAAATATGTTGCAGTATATCCTAGATATAATACATATTTGCAGAACCGAACAGTTCTCCCGCTGCACAGGGAGAATTGGATTCAGAAGGTAAAAATAACTCGGGAAGAAAATCAAAAATGCAAATAGTTCACATTCATTTCCCAGTGTTCCTTCTTTGGGTGTAGCTGTTTCTGTCCATCATTTATCCACTGAAACTCAGTTAGGTCTCTTTGTCATAGAAATCCACTTTCATCAGAATACATCCTCATACAATATCGTTGTCGAAGTGTATAATGATCTCCTGGTTCTGCTCATCTCACTTAGCATCAGTCCATGTAGGTCTCTCCAAGCTTCTTTGTATTCATCCTGCTGGTCATTCCTTACAGAGCAATAATATTCCATAACATTCATATACCACAGTTTACCCAGCCATTCTCCAATTGATGGGCATCCATTCATTTTCCAGTTTCTAGCCACTACAAACAGGGCTGCTACAAACATTTTGGCACATACAGGTCCCTTTCCCTTTTTTAGTATCTCTTTGGGATATAAGCCCAATAGAAACACTGCTGGATCAAAGGGTATGCACAGTTTGATAACTTTTTGGGCATAATTCCAGATTGCTCTCCAAGGGACTCTCAAACGTCTTCTCCAGCACCAGAATTGAAAGTGTCGATTCTGAAGCACTGAGCTTTCCATATAAATCCAACTCTCAGCCATAAACTGCTACTGGAAAAACCATAGCTTTGACTATACAGACTTTTGTCAGCAAGGTGATATCTCTGCTTTTTTAGTATGCTGTCCAGATTTACTGTAACTTTCCTTCTGAAGACCCCTTCAGCAGTCTGATAAAGTCTATGGACCTTTTATGATATTTTTAAATGTGCAAAATAAAAGTATGTAGAATTACAAAGGAAACCATCCCTTTGAAGTGTCCTATTTGTTGTTGGCAAAATTCCAGAAGCCAGACTCCCTGGTTTACAGTTTATAGATCCCATTCTCTCTCCTCCTCCCTGCCCCCCAAACTGGTACAGTACTAGCCTTATGGCATTCTCCAAGATCTTTCCAAGACTGCTGACGGAGGCCCAGCAATGACAGCTGCTATCTATTTCAGAATCTGGGATGTTAATGATCTAGGCCTGCTGACTTGAACTCACTGAGGACAAGTGACCACTATCTAGCCATCTCCCTCACTTATTCTGGGTTTCCACTTCCTATTAACTTCTTCCCCTCTTCTTTTGGCCTAAAGATCTTATCCTTGGGGGAAAAACACAAAAGCAAATTAAGTTGAAGCTTTCAGTCTTCTAACAAGTATCTGTTCTATTATTGCCCCATTCTGTCCAAGAAGTGGTCCAGTTTTTTGTTGGCCTTAGCATTTTTTGCCAAATTCATGTCATTTTGGGATTTCGAATGTCTGACAATTCCTCCAAGACCATTCTACTCTTTCCTATTCCTATTAATCCTCAATTACTTATCTTTGGTTCCATCTTCTATGCATACTTTTTAAAAACTCTAAAAAGTCTTGTGAGATGGAACATGCCATCTTCATCCAAAGAAGGAACTATGGAGACTGAATGCAGATCAAAAGACACTGTGTTCACCTTTTTTGTTAATTTTTTCTTTCTCATGGTTTTTCCCTTTTGTTCTGATTTTTCATTCACAACATGACAATTATGGAAATAGGTTTTAAATTATTGTACATATATGATCTATTGCTTGCCAATAGGAAGAAAGAAGGGAAGGAAGGGAAGGAGGAAAAAATGTAGAACTCAAAATCTTACAAAAATGAATGTTAATATTTTAACATATTTCACATGTATTGGACTACCTGCCAGCTAGAGGAGGGAGTGGGAAGAAGAAGGGGAAAATTTGGAACAGGAAGGTTTTGCAAGGGTCAATGTTGAAAAATTACCCATGCACTTTGTAAATAAAAAGCTTTAATAAAGTTTTAAAATTAAAAAACAAATACAAAAATGAATGTCAAATACTAGCTTCCCATATACTTGGAAAAAATACGATACTAAGTGAAAAAAATTTAAAAAACAAATCTATGTCAATCTGGCAAATGTGGCAAAATGGAGAATCAGTTTTAAAGTAAGAAAGCCCTGGGTTCAAATCTTGCATGTTCGTGCACATTTGCTATATAAGCCCACAAAAATCATTTCCTTTTTCTGTGCTCTAGGTACAAAGATAATACCTTGAAGAAAAGGGATGACTTGCATTGGTGAAGGGAATTTCCCCATTCAGAAGTCTTCTATACTGATGAAAATACAGATCTAGAGACTATCCCTGTCCCCAATGAGTTCTTTGTATATTCATATCAGTCTCTTTAACCAGCTCAACTTATTCCTCATCAGAATAATTTCTTCTTGGGAATTCAGAATCTCATTTCTGAGAGCTTTCCATCTAATTCCTCTCACTTCTGTTGCCCTAAGGAAATCTGATAAATTAATTCATGCTAAGCTGTTTATTAAAACTCAACCTCATTATCTCCCCCAAGGACATTTGCATTTTAAACAGTAAGAGTGTAATAATTCAAAGTAATAAAGTTCTAATGATAGGATTTCAGGAACCATTAGTAGGGCATGAGAGATATTTTCTCTCCAGAAATCACCATGCATGTTACTACATAGTATGGAGCAGAAAGCAATGGATTTTAAGTCAGAATACAAGAGCAAGAGTCTTGATTTTTATCACCAGCTTTATTTCCCTGCTTTGGCTTAATTTTTTTTAAAGTGGCATCAGAGCTTGGCCTTAAGGTATATATGTATATATAGTATTTCACCCTACCCATCACTTTGCAATGACTGCCTTAACTTAACGAAATTGAGGTTATTTCTGAGAAGCAGCAGATAACAAAAAAAAATGCTATTATTATTATAGTAATCTGGGAACTTAGCTAGGATGGAGAAGAGTCTAAGTTGACTCATCTGTAAAATAACAATTAAAAAAATCCTTATACTACATACAACAAAGATTGCTGTGAGAAAGTGTTTTGTAAAGTTTTAAATGCTATATAAATGTTGGTTATTTTAAGTCCAGCCCAAATAAGGAAAACTGAAAACAAGTAGAGAAAAAAAGAACTTGGATTCTCAATTGGGTAGATGCCATGTGTATGGATCCAAAAACTGAAATAATGATGATTTAAAAGACTGGAATATCTGAGTCTTAATTTTGGTATGTGTGCTACTGGACCATTCTTGCTCCCTGTCAAGCTGGTTCAGCAAAGAGTGTACCTGGTATAATGAATGCAGACCACTACAAGACTACCCTGGATCCATGGTAGATCGGGTCAGTACTTCTAATGAGCACTTTTAAAAAACTTTCCTTGATCAAAGTAGGAATCAATACAGATATTAATAATCATCAGGGCCAGCAGATGACTTCCAAAATAAAGATGGCAGATGGGAGCCCTTTTTTATCCTCAGTTCCCAAGGAGATCACACCTTAACAGCTTGTAATTGTACAATATAAATTAATGGTTCTCTCCTGATAGGTTTAAGGTGAGTTAAGGCTTCACTAGCATTCACTAAGTGACAAGACAAATCCTCCTTCACTGACTTACACAACAATAGATATTCATGAGTTATGATGAAATTTACTGTTCATCTCTAGAAAAAGAATTGGGGAAGTCTGGATCAAAGATACTTTTTCTTTCTTCCTTTTTTAAAAATTTATTTAGTAGTTTGTTTTTCCCCAGTTACATTTTACTTTAATTCTCTTGGGGGTTTTTGTCTGTTTTCTTTCACAGCATGACTTTACTTGTATATAACCTATGTCAAATTGCTAGCCTTCTCAAGGAAGTGAGCTGAGGAGGGAGGAAGAGAACCTGGAAATCAAAATTTGTTTTTTTTTAAACTTTTTATGGACAGAACCCATGCCAGGGTAATTTTTTACAGCATTATCCTTTGCACTCACATCTGTTCTGATTTTTCCCCTCCCTCCCTCCACCCCTTTCCCCAGATGGCAAGCAGTCCTTTACATGTTAAATAGGTTACAGTATACTGGAAATCAAAATTTGAAAAAAAATTGTTTTTACATGTAATTGGAAAAAATTAATTATTTAAAAAAAGAAAAGAAAAAGAAAAAAGGAAGGTAGGAAACCCCCCCCAAACAAAACAAAACAAAACAAAACAATGTATCTTCCATATCCTTCTCATGAAGGGCCCTGGGACTTGATTGTAGGAAGTGAAAGGTACCAGATTCTCTCTTTGCTATGAACACCTAATTCAACTAAATGATCTTAACTTATTAATAAACCTGATGACATCATCACAGCAGGATTCAGCATTCTAAGAGGACGAAAATAAAGAGTTATTTCCCAGATTTGTATCTAATTAACTGAAAAGGCTTCACGAGTAAATGAAGCAAGAAACCATGGAGTTATTTCTTGGAAAATCAAAGAACAAGACTCCTACTGTTCAAACTTTTATGTTATATGTACTTCTTATCCAAATTTAGTTTAATTTACATTTTCTGAACTTCCCATTTATCTTTAAGGAAACTGAAAAGAACTATCTATGATGTTTATAGATCACTTCCAATCTTTCTCATTCAAGGAAAAGGGAGAAAGAACCTCTACAAGAATCCCAAAGTCTTCATTTTACAGAAGATAGAACTTAGAAGTAATCAACTTGCCCCAAACAAGAAAAACATAGAACCTCAAGTTTTCTACCTTTTTCTATTTCATCTGCTCTTCTTCATCCTAGCCATTGTTCTCCTTGTTCTAAATTCCCAGATTACTATAATTTTTCTTTTACCTGCTGCTTCTCAGAAATACCTCAATTTATTTAAGTCAAGACAATCATTGCAAAGTGATGAAAAGGGTGAAATCTTATATATATCCCTTAAGGCCTAGCTTCTGATGCCATTTAAAAAAAAAATAAGTCTATCATGATCTCTATTCCCTGCCACAAGTGACCTTTCCCTCAATTCTGAAATTCTGTGTACTTTCCACCCTTCTCCACAGTTATTTTAGTCTGTTGGTGTCTTTTCTTATCTACTAAAATACAAACTCTAGCAAGAAGAGATCACATTTTATCATTATCACCCTAGCACCCAGCCTGTTGCATCGCATACAGGGCTCTGTAAGTGTTTATTGAACTGACAAAAAGATGATTATTAAAGCTTCAGATCCACAGAAGCCAGCTCTTTGCAGCAAGATTGTCCACCTCTAACACAGACTGAGCACCAGCATCCTCCATCCCCACAAACTCATTGGAGGCTCTGGCGGAGAGAAGAGTCATAGATTTACAGGTAGAAGAGAAGGCAGAAGTCCTAATCATGTCTCCTAGTTTGCAAAGCAAAGAGCATTTATCTTGACACACATAATTATTAAATGTTCCTATCAGAAGCTGAACCTAGATTCTCTTGACTTCCAGTCCAAGACCCTTCTAAAGAGGAAAATCAGAGGGATACTTTGGGGAGTTCGGCACTGGTTCAAAAGTAGAGGGAACCTTAGGAACCCTTCCCTGATATTCTCCTTCAAAGAAGAGCACTGACAGATCTATCCCAAATGACCAACCAGGGGCTACAACCTTGGTCCCCAGAAGACAAACTCCCCAAGGCCTTACCTCCATACGTGCTTTATAGAAATCCACATCATGCAGCTTTTCCTTACACCTGACCAATTCCATCTCAAGTCTCTCCACTCTGTTGGCCCGCTCTCTCAAAGAATCCAGTTCATCCCGGTAGGCTCGTGCAGATCGAGCATCAGCCCCAAGGTGGATATTCTGGATAAATGCACAGTGAATGGAGAAAACTTCTGTTAAGGAATGGTATTACCTAGGGTTGGGGAGCCAGGGAGAGAAGGATCTATTGCTTGGAAAAGGAAACATGGAGAACTAAGGGTATCCAGGAATTGCAGAGAAAAGGAGAAACTGTACCAACCATTACCAAGTGAATGGCTGGGCCCTAGCTGCAGGAAACAGTTATTACTACTATAGTTTTTAATATTCTCAACTTTACCCTCAGAAAATTCTTAAGGGACTATCATGGAAAATAACTGTACATTTGCTTCGAAAAAACCCAAAACAAATAACTTCTGATGAAGCACTCCTCAACTATATGGATGGCTGAATGCATACAGAGCATTATTACGGAAGATGACTATTATGAATATTCTCAACTTTTTTCCCCAGAAAACTTTTAAGAGAATATAATGGAAATAAAATGTTCAAAAAACAAAACCAAAAAATTTCTGATAAAGAACTTCTTGGTTTGTATTATTATTTATAATATAATAATTAAATTATTAACTAGAGAGAGAGAGACACCAGTCAATTTTCCCAATCCTATACTTCTAATCTTAGTCTTAAAACGTGGTATTTTGTACACAGCAAGTGCTTAATAAGCATTTTCGGGGTGGAAGCCTCTCCCTCCTTACCTCTTGCTTGATTTTCTGCAGTTCCAGCACCAGCTGATCAATTTCATGCCGAGCATCGACTAGCTGCTCTGATTTCTCCTCCCTGAAGTAAGAGATGAGAGGTGAGAGCTCAGAGATAACATCAACCATCGATTGGAACAGGAGCTGCTGTTTCCACAAAGATTGTGCAAAGGGTTGAAAAGGGAGTAGGAGGGGAAAGGAAATCCGAGTCCTTTGGGAAAATTCATAAATGTAAATGGAGTTTGCAGAAATGAGTCTGCCTTAGGAATTCCTTCTGTTTTCTCGTGGCCTTTCCCTAAACTCATATTCACCAGACACAATAGATTCACAGGTACTACCTGTACCAGACAAAGAAGACCCCCTTTCCACAAATTATTCTTATGATAAAGGTCTGATCCCAGGCATCTGAGTTCCTGCTGCAACTTCCAGCCGACTCCCCCAAACCAAGAAGTTTGGGGAGTACCAGTGAGGGTGGAGGAGTAGATACCTACTGCAACAAAAGGGTGAGAAGAGATAGAGATCACCCTGAAAATGAACAATGGAAAGAAACACAAAGGAGCCTAAGGGAAGTAGGGAAATTTTAGAAAAACAACATTTAAGTTTGTCTCCAATTGAGAAAATATAGCGTCCCAAAAGTCATAAAGCCATTTTGAATTTAAATCTTTTTTTGCTGAGGCAATTGGGGTTAAGTGACTTGCCCAGGGTCACAAAGCTAGGAAGTGTTAAGAGTCTGAGGCCAGATTTGAATTCAGGTCCTCCCTGACTTCAAGGCTGATGCTCTATCCACTGCATCAGCTAGATACCCTTGAATTGTAATAAAAACCAACTGTTTGTTAAACAGTGTCCCCACAGTTTTTTTTTTTTTGACAGAATTAAGTTTAAGGTTTAAAATTGCCTCAAGACTTTTGGGACAATCTGCATAACAAGGTCATGTCTAATTCAACCCATAATTTGTTGGACAGGGTGGGAGGGAAGAAGGAGGGGTAAAAGAAAGAGTCCTGGTGAGTGTATGTTTTTTGAAAAGCAACACAGTTTTGTATGACTATACATATATAACCTGTATCAAATTGCTTTCCTTCTCAATGAGGGGGGAAAGAAAGGGAGAGAATATGGAACTCAATTTTATTTTTTAAATGAGTGCAAAAATTTTTTTAAAACATGAGATTGGAAGGCAAATAAAATATTAAATTTTTAAAAAATACAACACAATGAATATAATGAGAATGAAATCAAACAAAATTCACCCATTACATAACTAAACAAAACTGTAAAACACGACTGGTTTCTTTGACGAGGGGAAAAGTTTCCTCAGGACTCACAATTCCTGCCGGATCCTCCGCAACTTGGCCTTGGTGTCGGCGAGTTCCACTGCCAGATGCTGTTTGTCCTCGCTGGAGAGGCTGCTTGTTGGGCTGGGGGTGGAGTCAGTGCTGGACACTTTCAGAGGGCTGGGGGGCTGCTGAGACTGCAGATAATCTCGCTCCTGCGTAAGGTCCACTATTAACTTCAGTTAGAAGGGAGGGAAAAAGCATGGAATCATACATTAGATCCATCTCACAAAGTCTTTTTATAGAGGTGCAAACTGAGGGCCATACACTAATGGTTCCCCCAAACCACTCATGTTTTATTCTCATCAAACAATTTCATGTATCACAGTATCGTAGATTTAGAGCTGGAAGGGATCTTTACATGAGTACAGTTTCTAGTTTTACAAGCAAGGAAATAGAGTCTAAGAAAGTTAAATCCTTGTCAAAAGTCACATAACTTGTGAGTATGAGGCAAGGTCTGAGGTGGAGTTTGAACTTGTTACTCCAAATCCATTGCATTATATTTGAATCTCCCTAATTCTTGTAAAGAGATTCTCCTGGGGTCCTCCAGTTCTAAAGTCTATGTTCTAGATATGGACTAGAGAGCAAAGAGAGGAGAAGAGGGAATATTAAACTGGATGAGTCTTAAGAGGAATTAATATCAGAAAGAGAAAATTAAAAACACATCTCAGGAAAAAACAAGAGAGACAACGAGGTCCTGGCAAAGATTTGTACCATCACCAATCCACTGTGGCCTTTCTGTACAATCCCTCCCCATCCTCTGCCATTCTATTATTTCTAACACTGAAGGGACCTCTCAGACATACTTCTGTGCATTCGTCTCTCTCATCAATGAGCCGTTTGAGATGAAACACCATGTTTCTTGAGAGAGACTCTAGCTCCTCTGGGGCCATGTCTGGCAACTCCAACCACTGCAGGTCAAACACATTTTCTTGGTTCTGGGTCACCTGCAAACAACCAGAGACACTGTTGATGGGGGTGGGATTCAGGTTCTTGGAAAAGAAGGCAAGAACAGAGCTCAAGTTAATCATGAACAGGTAAATGGATCAGAACAAATGTAAGATGTGAGCTTTAAATTTCTGCCGAACACCTGTCTCATTTAAAAGGTAGGTGAATTATTAATCCCATCACTGAGGCAATTTGCCAAATGGAGTCAGAAAGGAGGTAGCACTTCAAATTATCTTAAATTAAGTCTTACTGAACAAAGCCACACTTGCCCTAAAAATACACTGGATGCATTGTTCTACTAACTAGTCCTAACCCAAGAAACTATTGTCAAAAAAAAAAAAGATTTTAACTTGTCAGTCAAGAATCTAAAACTGAAAATCAATTTTATGACACTAAGCAGATTCCCCTCCTCAATTACCCTGCCCCTGAGTATGACATTTTCTCCCAATACATTCAAGTCTCCCAGGTCTCATCTTTATAACAAATCAACTAATCAGTAGGATTCTAATTCTTTGTCTACAACACTCCTTACAAGTATCCATCACTGCCATGCTTGAAGACCTTAAGATGGTTATAACCATGATTACTATTAGTTGTAGTAGTAACAGTAGTAGTAATAATGTTACTTGATCAAGATGAAAGGGTTAAGTACCAAAAAGGCTCCCAATTATTGTCTCAAGAGTGTGACAGTTACAGGAAAATGGTTGACTCACCAAGACAAGCATGTGGGCACATACATTTGAATGCACACCCTCCCTCTCCCCCTCCTTCTCTAAGAGAGAGAGAGCTGCAACTCCCCCCACCCCCACCCCTGGAATACCCAAGTGTGCTCTTGCTGCACGAGAGTTGGGGGGGAGGGAGAAGCACTTATAGAACTTTCTGATGTCATCCTTTAAAATGACAGCAAATCAGTGTCTTTTCTCTTTGCTACTGACAGTAGCAGAGTCTTTTTCTTTAAAAAGAAATGAATATTTGAAAGCAGGGTGACATTTGCCAGAAGACATTTCAGAAGTATGTAAATCAATTCAGAGCTTAAACCAACTGACACCATCACTCTTAAAAATAGCCCGAGTCCATATTTGGTAATAAGTAGGAAACAAAAGGAGATTTAATTGAGGAAAAAAAATTAGTGTGTGTGGGTGTGTGTATACATACATATCTAACTGGCTTATGACCATGTTTCCAAACATAATTGTTTTGTTTGAAATTCCAAATTAATAAAACTCATTCATTTGTAATGACCTTCTATATCAGATTGCTTGCTATCTTAGAATGAGGGGAAGTAATAGAAGGTAGGAAAAAAATTTGGAACACAAAGTCTTATAAAAATGAATGTCAATAACTATTTTTACATGTATTTGGAAAAACAAAATACTATTGAAAGTATTTGCAAAAATTATATTATTGTGAGCTAAAACCTCACTAGCATGATACTCCACAGCCAAGTACCTATAAAGATATAGCCCACCCCACAAAAGCTTAAAAGAACAAATCTTACCTCTTGGATGTGTGCCACAATTCCAGCCTGGGTTTCGATGTCCAGCTGTTTGATTTTTTCAATAAATTCCTCTTTCCTTTCACACTGCAAAGGGATGAAATGTTAATGAAAGATGTTTTCTTGGCCAACAATGGGCTCCATCTTTTAACTGAGAAACTACCTCAGGTACATAAATGCATTTAAAAAAAAGTAACTTCCTTCTTGCCAATCTGGTTACTTCTCAATGTCCAAGAAGTTCCCCCCATGATTAACATTGGTGAACATTTCCATTCATGTTTCCTTACTGGGACTGAGCCTTACTCCTTTGAATTACATGGGTCATGCTGAAAAAAAAAAGCAATGATGGGCACAGTGCAGAGACTCTTCAGTAAAAAGCACTGCAAATTATCGGCAATGCTGGCATTTACCCCATAGCACTGATTGATCATAGGAGTCAGTTCCCAATCCCAGAAAAATCTCCTTTTGGTCACCACATGGTGATATGGAAACATATCTAGTATAGATGTGGAGAAACAGCTGGACTGAAGAATCAGGAGGACTTGAGTTTAAATCGTACCAAAGACACTTAGTAGGTGTGTAACACTAGGCAAGTCATTCAACCTCAATATGCCTATGTTTTCTCATCTGTAAAATGGGGGGATTACAGCAGCTAACTCTCAGAGTCATTATAGAAATTTGCTTATAAGTCAGTCCCTTAATCTCTAAGGGCTAGTAGCATCTACAAATTTTAAGTAAAAGATGAACTTTCAAGTTGATATTTGCAGATTGCACTTTCATACTGGGAATTCCCTAAAATGATGAAATAATAGGCTGAGCAACCCAAAAGTGTATCTATACAATTGGACAGTTTAAAGCACAAGATAAATGTTAGTCCTTATTATTATTATTATGATTACCTGGTTTCACCTACTTTTACCACTGAACAAGTTACTTCTCTGGGCTGAGATATTCTTTCTTTGAAATTAGAAGATCAGATCTATTTCCATTCTCAAGAGTTACTATATTGGAGCAGTCAGCCTGATAAATAACATATACACATACACTTTTAGGGTGGGAAGAAGTGCTCAACCTGTCATTTCATCATTTTGGGGAACTCCAGTGTTGAAATGCCCTCCACTAATGTCAAGCTAAAAGCTCATCTTTAACTGAGAGTACAAGAGTCAAACAGTATGTCTGATAAGTACCAGAACCTGGATCTTCCTGCCTCTAAAGCTAGCCCTATAGACACTATGGCTTACTCTCACATAAAAATGCATACACACATATACAAAATGACAAAACAGCCAGAGAGCTGGGCTCAGTCACTAAGATGTGAGTTCTAATTCTGATCCTGAGACATATACTAGCTGTGTGTCCCTTATTACCCTATCTGTGTCCCAAGCCAGTTCTTTATACTAAGGAAAGATAAAAGCAACATGTAGTAACTTAACAAAGAACTGTCCGATCTCAACTCAGCACATAACATGTTCCCTTTACCTAGCTTACCTACACAAAGTATAATTTATTATAGGAATGGCAAGTTCCTATAGGAGTAGCATGGGACCGAGAATAAAATGGTGGACAAGAGGTCAGAAAGAATTAACTTCAAATAGTTCTGAGACCTCCTCTAAGATTATACAAATTAGAGAGAGCTACAACACTCATGGTTGAAGGAAGTTTCCAAGGGCATAAAACTCATAGGTCATTGATACATTAGGCACATCTGCTAAGTTAATTAATGACACTGTTAGTTATTTATTTGTCCTAGAATAGTTGTCTTTGATGCATCATCGGGTTGTACCAAAACCAACTAAAACACCACATATGATTACAACAATCTCACCCCTTACCAGACCCTAATTCCCCATGCACCAACCTGAACAGCACAGCCCAGCACCAGTAACAGGACCTTCTTAATTTCATCCATACTTTTACCTAAAATAAAAGAAGAGCCACAATTAATTAATTTAAATTAATTCACTCTTTCTTTCTCTCTCTCCTTTCCTCTCCGCCCCCCTATACAATTCTAGTCACCACTAGCCATTTTATGTATAGACAAGTACAGACTGAACAAGAACTCCCCCTGATGTGGGAGCCTGTATTTGATGGCATTCTTGGAAGTTATAATTATATAAAATCTGGTAACTGATTCCAGCCCTACTCTTTGCAATTAGCTAGCTAAAAGTGACTTCTACCTTCCTCAAATTTCTCACAGCAGTTCTCTGCCTGGACCTCTCCCACCTTCTACTAAATAACAGTTATTTACAAATGTTTCTAGTCCACCCAAGTAGCACCCAGGCCAGTGGTATTATGAAAAGAAAGCTGAATTTAAAATTATAGGACCTGAATTCAATTCTTAGATTGACTTATTTTTAACTTGGAATAACCATCTAATTTCATTAGGGACCTATGAATTGACCCATCTGTAAAACAAGAGGCAGCAGAGTCTATGAAAGAAAGGGCAAGTCTTGGAATCCGGAAAATTTGGATTCAAGTTTTGTCTCTCACACAAATTAACTGTGTAACTTTGAAAACATCACTTGGTCTGTCAGTGATATACACAACTTTGAAGAATTGTAGACAGGAGATGCATCAATGGGAAGGAAGGGAGGTTCCCCCCCTGGAATCCTCTGATCACAGAACTAAAAGGAACCTTGATATTGAGTTTGATTCCCTCATTTTATAAATAAGGAAACTGAGGCTTTGAGAGGTTACATGAACTGGTATGAGGTAGGATATGAAGCCAGGTTGTCCTGATTCCAAATTCAGCACTCTGTCTCCCCTGTCTTGCTGCTTTTCAAACAATGAAATCAAAAGTCTGGACCAATAAATGAAGGAATGAAATACGTTAAGTAGATAGACAAAGCATAGTATTTTCATCTTTTTGTTGGATTGGTTTTTCCTGTTGGTCTGATTTTTCTTGTACAATATAATAAATATGGAAATATATTTAAAAGTATTGCACATATTTAACCTATATCAGATTGTTTACTATCTTGCGAAGGGGAGAGAAGGAAAAAAATTGGGAACACAAAGTTTTAGAAAATGAATGTTGAATATCTTTACATATATTTGGAAAAAATAAAATATTATCAAAAAGAAAAAGAAAAGAAAAGAAAAAAATAAGTTAGATGGAACAACAGCAAATGATGGCTATACAGGCAGATAAATAGGCAAAAAGTCTGCATTAGATGGGGATTCAAAGACAAAAATCAAAAGTTTCTGCCCTCAAATAGTTTATAGTCTACTGGAGAAGACAACAAATCTATACAAAGAAAAAGTAAATACATATTCCTATTATGAGTCTCAAGCACTCACATTGCTGAGGTAAGAAATCTGGAAAGACCATTCAGCATATTCCATAGCAGAACTGCCTCCCTGGGGAGATTTGGAAAGGGGGAATCATGTTGGAAATCCAACCGAGAACACAAGCCAGAAGCACAAAGCCTAAGGAAAACATGTGTCTGTATTATCTGCATCCTGGAGATTAACAAGCAAATTGACCTATCTCAAGACTTCTTGGCAAAAAATGAGAGGTGGACATTTGCAGGCAAACAACATACACAGCTGCAAATTGTTTACAGCAATCCATTCTAAAGCAGAAGGAAACTGTCTAAAGTCACCCACCCATGGTGGTAATGGAGTAGGTGGGGTGAGAGAGTTAGTGAAAGAACAGCAAAAAATCATGGTTCTAAATGATACCTCCCCCAGCTAGTTCAACATTCCCTGTTCCCTGTCTTCTTCCACTTCTAGAATTCTGTGCATCTATAGAATTTACCCCCCTGTACATGACTGCTTTTCCTGTCAGGGCTTCTAAAGAACTAAAACATGCATCACCGTCTCTCACTTAGAGGTGTTACACTAGGGGATTCAGTTTGGCTAACAAAGAGAAGCAGTTAATCTCCCCTACCAGGGGGATCTCCCCACAACTCAGCACTCTGCCCCCGCTGAGGCTGTTGTAGCTCACAGTGTTAATTTGTCTGCAGAGACTGACCAATGGCAGAGATAAGAGGGAGAATGGGAAATCTCTGACACTGGCCTGGCACTCAACACCTACAGAGGTACACTGGCCAACAAAGCACCCACAAGGCTTTTTGTTTATAGCTTGCAACCCAATCAATGTTCACTATTAAGAGAAAATACTGCTTGGAATAAATAAGAGACCACTGTATTTATTGAACAGTTAGGCAGTGAATTTAAAAGCTGGGTAAATCCAGACTCAAATCCTGCCTCTGACAAAAGCTGTGTAATTGTAGAAGTTTCTTGCTCTCTCTAGGTCTCAACTTTCTCATCTGTAAAAGAGAAATAAAAAGTGTCTCACTGACAGGATTAAGGACAATGAAGTGTCAGAGTGGATAGAGTATCAGAAAGGACTGATTTCAAATCCAACCTCAGATACTTCTTATCACTTAAACTGTCTCAGTTTCTTCATATGTAAAAATGTGTTAGAGAAGTTTTCTAATAAATAAAGTTTTCTAGTGTCTTAGCAAAAAAAAAAAAATCAACTAAATCCAAATGGGGTCATTTACTAAGCTGTGTGACCCTGGGCAAGGAAATAATAAGCCCTACAGTATCTTTGCCAAGAAAACCCAAATGGGATTACAAAGAATCAAGACTAATGTACCACAGAATTGTTTTGATGATCAAATAGGATAGTAAACCCAAAATGCTTTGCAAACCTTAAAACGTAAAAATGTTATCTATTGTACTGCCTTCCACAATGAGAAGCTTTAAAAGATAACTGAAAATTCTCTAGATCTTTGTTCTTTCATGCCTTGCATATTAAAGTCAACATCTGACGATATTCTTGTCGATTTAAATACTGATAATTTCCTAAGCATGATTATAGGGTAAGAAAGGTTTTTTTTTTTTTTTTTTAAAGTGAGTCACATCAGCACAGCCTACCAACCATTCTTTCAGAATAACTGAGTTCTCTGGAAATGACCCAGTTTGTCTCTCTTAGAATTTCATCGTCATCAAATCCCCACTCTAGTCCACCTGTGATTTGTCATGTCACCATTAAAAATCCCCCTTTACATAACCATTGGCCCTGTTCAGATCTGTATAGTCTACTATCTGAGAAACTTTTTTATATTCTTGAAAATTAATAAGAGTTTTTGATTGTGTGGGTTATATCTATTGATACTTTCCATACTAGAAATTAAAGCATCTTAATATTATTGGGAAATTAGTTTTGACCTCAAGGACCACACTTTTTTTGGAAGGAGAAAGGGAGGCAATTGGGGTTAAGTGACTTGCCAGGGTTATTACTAATTGTTAAGTGTAGGAGACCAGGTTTGAACTCAAGTCCCCCTGACTACTCCAGAGCTAGTATTCTATCTGCTGCACCATCTAGCTGCCCCAAGGACTACACTTTTAAGAACCACAGGCGTAAGCCAGTGGTATCAAACCCAAATTCTAGTTCCAAACTTAGGAAGAAATCATGATCAGTTACAAAGATTTCAGTGACAAATCTAGAAACAACTAGATGGGGAAGGAGGGCAGGGGAAGGTGGTCCAGAGGAGAGGATCACTATTATCTAGAAAACTCAGAGCTCCAATATTAATAAACGGGGCACCTATTGGTTTTTTATACTTCTAGTGTAGACCAAAAACTCCTTTTAAATTCTCCTCAGAACACTGCTCAGGAGGAAATTATCTCTTGGGTTATTAGCCGGGGGTAAGGGAGGTAGCCCAAACGACGTACGCATTCTGGGGACACCTCAAAATCTCCTCCAATCAAGATCCTTCACCAAGAATCTTACAGCAGTGACAGAATCCCCCACTACTGGCCACAGACAAATACAACACGCCAGATTAACTCATAGTTCTGGGCTGGGGAATTTCCCCACTAAAAGAGTTTGCGTCTGAGTGTCCCTAAAGAGTTCCAGATATCAGTCATAGATCTCGAATAGGAAAAGTATCTCATCCAATTCCAACCCAGATTCAAGCAAGAACTTGCATAAGGTCTCACAAGCAGGATGCTTGGAGGCAGGATTTGAACCAGTTTTTAATCTTAGCACATGAAATAGCTTCCCAGTGCAATTTAAAATAGCTGGATTTCCCACTTACCACAAAGACCCAACCAGAAGAATAGGAGCATCTCAGAATGACAACAAAACACCACTTTCCTCCAGCCCCACTCTTACCCAAACAACAGACCGAATCCAGTTCATTTCCTAACTCCAAACTTAGGAAGAATAAGAGAAAATTTACAAACTTTGTAGCTTACTTACAAATTACAAAGATTTTAGTGACAGGCCCAGAATCAATTAGGTAAAGGAGGAGAGGAGGGAGACACAATGTAGGAGAGAGGATACTGTTATCTAGAAAATTCAGAGCCCCAACATTAGTAGACCCACAAAACGACCTTTCACCAGCAACATGTCTCCACTCCTAAGACCAATGCCACAAGCAAAGGCAATTCTGCTGGAAGCCATTGTGGGTTCAAGGCTGGCTGCAGTCTCTGTGCTCACAGACGGTCTCTAAGAAGTCTAGCAAACAAAGTTTGGTAACCAGGCAGCAGCATCTGACAGTCAGACTGGTAAACCTTGGCATGCTGGCTGGGCCTGCCGCCCCACGCTCCTGTGCTAGTACCCACGAGGTTCTGGGAAAAGCAGCCCTGAATCCCAAGGACTCGTCTCCTAGTCCCCGCCGTGGCGAGGATGGGTGACCACCAGAACCAGGTGTGACCGTCAGAACCAGGCAAGACCGTTTGTCTTTGGGATCAATTTCTTATCTCACTGGTATGCAGGAACAGAAACTTCACCCTTTCAGTGACTGCCAGTACAACCAGACTAATTTCTATTGGGATAGTCCCTTATTACTCCCCAAAGGCTGACATGGCTTAGGCAGGGGTTAGGGAGGAAAGAAAGCTTACATACTATAGGACTATTCTCAGAGGTACAACATGAGGCTGCACAAGGCAGTTTTTATCAATATTATTTTATTTTTCCAAATACATATAAAGATAGTTTTCATTTTTGTAAGACTGAGTCCAAATTTTTTCTCCTTGCCTTCCCCTTCTCCAAGACAGCAGCCAATTTAATAAGGGTTATACAAGTAAAATACTTTAAAATATATCACAAGGCAATTTTCTAACAATTATTCAAATACTGAGTTTTAAAAAACTTGTTGTGTTTCCAGCATGGAGGTCAGTAAGTTTTCCTTGCTCACCAGAGTGATGAATAGTTGTGAGGATCAGGGCAACTCATAAAAAGCTGAAAGATTCTCATGGAGGTCAAAAAAGTAAGGCTTGAAAATGTAACAGGAAAAAACAAGTACTAAGCAGATTTAAGATTAGAGCCCAGGTCTTCTGAAATTCTATTTCTTTTCAGTCTTAGAAAATGCTTCAAAATGATGGGCAAGAACATTTATTCCCTAGTAGCTGGCACACAATAGGCACTTAATAAATGCATGCTGACTTATCTCAACCACTACAAATTGCTACCAGTCCAGACTGGATATAAAAGTTTTTACCAAGCAGCTCTATCATTTTATTGGGCAAATAGCTAGCTATTACTTTAATGCAATAAGTGTTCACCCAAATGGACTGAACGTAACTATAAATTATTATTAATGTCCAGCCTTCCCTGGTCTTAGCAGCATTAGAATAATAACCACTTGTTTCTGGTTAAGAAAGGTCATAGATAGAAACTGAAAGTTCCATAACACTAATTCTCAAATCTTGCAGCCCAAAGGAGGCCTTAATTACTGTTTATTTCCTAGAACCTACTTTTGCTTCTATTGACCTCTTCCATATTTCCTCTTTCCTCCAAAAACCAAGTGTTCTTGGCTTTTTCTTCCTTCCTTTTTTTCTTCTTCCCTCCTTCCTGGCCTCTTCTGTTCCTCTCTCTCTCTCTCTCTCTCTCTCTTCCCTTCCCTTTCCCCTCTCACAACAATCTATTTTTTATCATTCAATTAAAAAAAAAGAAAGGTCATACAAGGGCCCACATTTGCTACATATACTCCAATTCATATAACATAATGATGAATAAATCTCAGGAGAAAAACAATAAACTTTTATCCAAACTAGGCCTGGATCAAAAATATGCAGAAGTCGCTGAGCACTAAGAGGGGTCTACTAAAAACATCCAAAGGAATTCTGGTCAGAATGGCCAAAGACTGCCAGAGCTGACCCACAATGCTTCAGAGATACCCTAAGGCTGGGGTGCTCTTCTGAGGGAGTGTTCCGACAAGGAAGCTGGGGATGGGGAGGTAGGATGAATCTGTTAGCTGCTGATTACAGACATTCCAGGGAGCCCTTTAGAATGCAGCACTCTGGGAAGCTGAAACTCTCCAAAGCTCTGCAGGATCCCACCGAGCGAGGTCTTGCTCCATTCCAGAGTGTGGGAGGGATGGAACCTCACTCTGGCACGTAGTCCCCAACCAGTAACCGAGGCTGGGAAAATGAGAAAACAGAAGATGGCACCAAACACAAGGAAGAAAGCACACCGGATCAAAAGTTGAGAGTAACTGCACAAATACGAGCAGGCTCTCACAGGAAATTAAAGTCTGGCCTCAAAAAACTTCAAGAGTATGGGAAAGAAGCAAGAGATATAGTGATAATAAAAATAATAATGAATGAGTTCTGAAGGGAAAAATAGCTTTAGGACATACAGTGGTACTTTTGGAATTTCTGAAACAAAAAATAAAGAAAACAGAATTCAATGACTCAGAAACCACATGAAATATTAGAACAAAATACAAAGATTGAAAAAAATCAAAGGAAATGTAATATTATCAATGATCAAAAAAGTACCTTCCTGTATGAATAGTGCCTACTTGTATAAAATCTGTTCATTAAAAGAAATATCAATCAAGAAGATGAGTATACATACATACACAGAGGAAGGGATGGGTAAAGTAGGAATTAGAGGGATCTTATTCTTATCTAAAGCACATACAGACAGTTTGGTACAGAAATACACTACACTCAGAGAAGCAGGCAGGAGAGGGAGTGGTTGGAAGGGAGGGAACATTAGGGAGTTAGAATCACAAGCAAAACAAACTTCAACTTCAGAGATCCTAAAGGGAGATTAAAAGGCAACAGAAAAAATAAAAGAATGAATAAGTAGGTTTACCCAAATGACAAAATTAAAATCCTGAAAAAATACGCTATACAATCTTTTTATGTTTTAAATTTTACCTTTCCAAAAGAACTTTAAAATCTATTGAAAACTACTTCTATTGTCACACCAGGGATACAGTTTGAGAAAAGTGTGATTTAAAGACTGAGACAGACATGATAGAAACCCTCTCTTTGACCATTCTCAAGTGCCATCTCTGTCTTTATCAGCCATAATGAGGATGGAGTACAGGGATGGTGAGTCCATGTAATGGGCTCATTGGAATTCTAAGCCTTCAGACATAAATGATGGTAGCAGTTTCCTGGCTATGACCAGATGCTTCTATTTTTACAAACAGGAGGTGTGGTGATGCTGTGAACAAAGCACTTGACTTGAACACCTGGATTTCAGCGCCAGCTCTGCCATCATTTTTTCTGTGACCTGTCCCTTCCTCTTTGCCTTGTTTTATTATCTGAAAATGAAGACTAGACAGTTGAAAGGTTTGATTCAGATCTTACATTCCATTATTATTACATGTATATAATTTCCTTTGCCAAATGTATTATTATATACATGCCTGGATGATAAAATGACATCCTGGAACAGCTTCTAGGCTTGCCAAAAAGGGGGAGTAAGGTGGGGATTGTAACAAAAAGTAAATCGTTACACTGTGCATGCTGGTTAGGAATAAATCTTGCTTGACAAGGAACTGGAAACTGGGTGGATGCCCTGCAGTTGGGGAATGACTGAATAAGTTATGATATATAAATATTATGGAACGTTGTTGTTCTGTAAGAAATGACCAGCAAGATGATTTCAGAGAGGCCTGGAGAGACACAAACTGATGCCGAGTGAAATGAGCAGGACCAGGAGATCATTGTACACAGCAACAACAAGACTATAGGATGATTGATTCTGATGGATGTGACTCTTTTCAACAATAAGGTGATTAAGGCCAATTCCAATAGACTTGTGATGGAGAGAGCCATCTGTTTCCAGAGGGAGGACTATGGGGACTGAATGTGGATTACAATGTAGTATTTTCACCTTTTTGTTTTTGTGAATTGACATTTCTTTCTCTTTTTTGATCTGATTTTTCTTGTGTAGGATCACAAACATGAAAATATGTATAGAAGAACTACATATGTTTAACCTTTGTTAGATTACTTGCTGTCTAGGGAAAGAGGTGGATTAAGGGAAGGAAAAAATTTTGGAAAACAAGGTTTTGCAAGAATGAAAATTGAAAAGTATTTTTATATATTTTGAAAATAAAAACTATTATTTAAAAAAAATAAGTCTTGCTTTCTACTCAGCATTTAACATAATGCCTAGAACATAGTAGGCATTCAATAAATGTTTATTAATTTATATTTTTTGTCAGGGTAATCTAATCTCCTTACATGATAAGAGTGATAAACCTGCTTGGTCCAGAGAAAAAAGTAACCATAATTGTCCAGAGACAGAGAAAGAGAAAGAAGTTTCTCTTGGCTTCAGTTCTATGGCAGCTAGTTGGTATGGTGCATAGACCCCTGGTCCTGGACTAAGGAAGACCTGAGTTCAAATCCAGCCTCAGACACATGACACTAGTTGTGTGATCCTGATTGCCTTGCCAAAAAACAAAACAAAAACAAAAATCCACAATGCTGCCAATTCCATTGTGTCCAGGCCACTCATCAATTGGGTAATATTGCAAAGGCTGAAAAATATAAAATATTTTTCACATTATCTTGAAAATATGGACAAAGAATACAAATTTCTATCCAGCAAATGTTTTGAGCTTTCCTCCTTCCAAATATTTTTTCTTCATATCCTTGCTTAAGATTGAAATGCCTTCTCCTTTCCCAAAAATCAAATAAAGTTGGCTGGAATAAGGTAGTCAGAGAGATAAACAGAGAGATTACGGCCTGGATGTAAGTAGAGCTGGTTCACTGATGCTTGACATTTTTATCAATAAACAAGAAGAATGAAAAAATTATGCTTGTTCTATTTGGAATTTTGTAAAGAAAATGGCTAAATTGGCCAAACCTTTTAACCTAGAGATTCCATTACCAGGCACATAGCTCCATGAAGATCAATTACAACAAAAAAGGGCCCATAAATGCCCCAATATTCATAGAAGCATTTTTTTGTAGTAGCAATAAATTAGAAATAAAGTAAATGATCCTTAATTGATGAACAGCTAAACTCTTATACATAAGTGCAATTAAATATTATTATGCTATAAGAAATAATAAAAATGGGAAGTAGCTAAGTAGTACAATGGAATCAGGAGGATCTCAGTTCAAATGGACTCTGACACTTACTAGCTAGGTGACTCTGGGCAAGTCACTTAACCCTGATTGCCTCAAAAAAAAAAAAAAAAAAAAAAAAAAAAAAAAGAAGAAACATAAAGAAGCATGGGAAGAATTACATGAACTGATACAAAATGAAGCAAAATAAGAAAAACAAAATACACATCTTCAACAAAACAATGCAAACTGAGTACTGCAAAATTGTGACAATATTTCAACATTTAACTTCTTTGATGTCCTTCCTGGTAGAAATAATTGTTAATTATTGATCTGTTAATTCTGCTCAACCCTTTTTTCCCCTCTTTTTCACTTTTTTGTTATATGTGATTGTTTTGGTGGGGGAAATAGGATATGTTGGAAATGTAGAGTACATAAAGAAAAACAATATAAATAAAAAATTCAAGGAAAAATATTTGTTCAGTTTTTCAGTGGTAAGGAAAAATAAGTAGTTGTTCAGTTGTATTTGGCTTTTAATAACCCCATTTACGACTCAGAGAGAGACAGGGAGGCAGAGACAAAAAGAGATAGATAGCAAAAGACAAGAAACAGAGAGAGAGACAGAGATGAGAGACAGAGATGGAGAGACAGAGATGGAGGGGGGAGGGGCAGAGAAACAGGAGAAAGAGGGAACAGTGAGGGAAGGAAGGAGGGGGTAGAGGGAAGAGACAGAAACAAAAAGACAGAGAGGAAGGGGGAGGGAGAGAGGAGGGAAGCTGAAATGGGGGAAGAGAAAACCCATTAATGAAATCTTATTACCAGGCTAACCATAAAGTATATACTTAGCATCTGATAAGAATAAAGTGTAAATTCAAATAAAACAAATGTCTGCCCTTAAGGAGCTTATAACTACGCAAGGAAAGAAAAGGGTAGCTAGTGTGGGAGGGGTAGAGAGCAGACTTTAGGATTTTAAAAGTGGCAGGAATATATAGAAGGCCTTTTTCTGGTAAGATAAGGCAAAAGTTCATCCCTAAGGTCCTAGAGTGTAAGGGTACACACACCCCTTGACTATAAAATAGGTTACACATTATGTGAGAATATAAAGGAAAACTGAATTCAGACCAAGGAGGACAGGAATGTAAAGTTTAAAAAGCAAATATGATACTGGACACAAAAATGTAAACATGCAGTAATAAAAGCAGACAAGGAGGTAAATCCCATATCAAGCTCAGCAGTGAATAAGCTTTTATCAGTCAATCTCTACTGAACAAGAGAAAAGAAGCAAAACTTGTAGGGTATTCAGGAGGTGGAAACCACAAAGATGATACAAAATAAACAGGGTATAGAAAGAAACTCAAGATGAAAAGACCAGAGAAAGACTTGTAAATCACATTTTAAAAATACAGAGGATTTATACATAAAATAACAATGAGTTGCCCTTGAACAAGGCTGACAAAAATAGGAAATATCATTAACTAGTTAAGAGATTTATACCTATAGGAAAATCTGCTGACGGTAAATTGAACAAAAGGAAGGGCATGAAATGATCTTCGATGAAAATCTTGCAAAATAAGATAGATGCTTATCTATTAAACATGGCTTAAATATAGCCCTGTCTAGAGGTGGAAAGACAGGCAAGATGACTTGGGTCAGGTCCATTCCTATTCTTGGAAATTATACCATACTATTCATTTACCATCCAAAGAAAATAAAATGTTAGGAATCCAACATCCCTCAATTTACAGATGAGATTTTTCTAGTCAAAAATTTTCTTTGGTCAGAAACAAAACTGACAATTCACTTTCCTAATTATTCTGCTCCCCTGTAAAGGAAAGGTGCTGAAATAAATTATTTCTACCAATATGATTTCTAATGTGGGTGCCATCATTGTATAAGCAAATAAAAAAAAATTAGGTCCAAGATAACTATGTTAAATTAACTTTAATGAGCAATTAAATAAAAATTAAAAGAATTTAAAAGCAACTTAATATTTTTTTTTGTTTGTTTGTTTTTTGCTGAGGCAACTGGAGTTAAGTGACTTGCCCAGGATCACACAGCCAGGAAGTGTTGTCTGAAGCTACATTTGAACTCAGGACTGACTTTAGGGCTAGTACTCTATCCACTGCACCACCTAGCTGCCCCTAACTTAATGATTTTTTAAAAAGAGAAATATAGCATATATTGTATTTAACATATATTTTAACATATTTAACATATATTAGTCTACCTGCCATCTGGAGGAGGGGGTAAGGAGAAGGAGGGAAAAATTGGAACAAAAGGTTTTTGCAAGGTCAATGCTGAAAAAATTGCCCATGCATATATCTCGTAAATAAAAAGCTATAATAAAAAATAAAAAAAGAAATAGCTAGTGACCACATGACAGCTTTTCAAATATTAAAAGAAAGCTATGTTTACCCCTTTAAATCTCATCTCTCTATCCAGTCTTACATATTTCCAATTCTTTCAAATGATTTTTTGGGGGAGACATGAGGGTTCAGGAACCATCAGTCAGCCTAATCTCTGCCATCTTGATCAGCTTTAACCCTAATACAGTTTAGAATTCCCAAACTCTAGCAATCTACCAGTCTCAGCCTCCCCTAATAACAGGACTCACAGATACACTGCCACCATGACTGAATGAGATGGGGATTTTAAAAGATTTTAAAGTAAATGTACTATGCCCAACTTACAGGACATAAGTCAGAATGGTATCTCAAAAAAAATTTAGTCCTGGAGTTTTTAGCCTGGCATCTATAAAATAAAAAAAAATTGACAATTGTATGTCAATATAATTGGTTTCCTTTGGAACTTATGCTCTGTATTTCATTTCATGTAATTTAAAACATGATTCTGAGAAGGGACTTCACCAGATTGCCCAAAATCCCCACAGAAAAAGCTTAGAAGCCTTCCTCTGGTCCAATCCCCTAAATTTACAAAGAAGAAAATTTTAGGACAAAAAAAAGCATAGGGGATTCAGTCTAAGGTGTATTTATCTGGTAACTTTAAAAAAAGAATGGAATCAGAGAATGAAATTGTAGAAGTCCTTTCCAATTGGGAGCAGGTAGAGGAAAATGGCAAAAGAACCCTCCCCCCATGATGTACAGACCTACATGATTTGTGAAAATGGCATTTTCATCTTAGCCAAGATCACAGCTGCAATGGAAAAAAAAATCATCTCTTCTCATAGAGGAAATGCCATAGTCTAAGTGGGCACCAATGAATTTTGAGAGATATAACCTTCAGCCTAAATTAGACAAAGGTACTTGCCATTCGTAGGCAAGGAGAACTTTCTGAATCACTCATTCTAGGAAGGATTGCCAAATGGTAAAGATTGTCGACCATTCTCACAGAACCATAGAATACCATGGCTGGAAGGAATGTCAAAGAATAGGTGCTGCACTGGAGAGCACACCAGGCCTAGAGTCAGAAAACTTAAGTTAAAATCATTTCTCAGACACTTACTGGCTGAACATTTGATCTCACTTTAGTTTTCTCATCTGTAAAATGGGAATAATAGCACCTACCTATCCAAAGTTGTCCTGAGAATCAAATGAGAAAATAATTATAAAATGCATAGCACAATGCATTATATATATCTTGGCCATTGGATAGTATACCTGGTCTAGAGTCAGGAAGATTCAAGTTTCTAAGTTAAAATCTGGCCCCAGATTCTTATTTGCTCTGTGCAAGTCACCCCTATTTAGCTTTGTTTTCTGATCTGTAAAATGCACTAGAAAAGGAACAATATCTTTGCCAAGAAAATCCCAAATGGGGCCACAAAGAATTAGAAACAAATGAAAATGACTAGACAACCACTATTATAATTCATTATTATTAACCTGTACTTGAACATAAACTCCACTAAAACACACCTGAGCAGTCATCTGATCTCTACTCAATGCCTCCTGAGACCATCCAATCCAATTCCCAATGACAATAACTGCAGTATTCCCTTACCAAGAGACAAGCTCTGACTCTACAAGCTCTGTGTATTGTTCTTTCTTTCTGACCTCCTGAACTCCAAATCTAGCCCCTCTTCAAAATATGTGCCGATAGAGATATTAGTCCCTTATCCCTACCCAAGTCTTCTCATGATGAAAAATTCTTAATTCTTCAGCTGATCTTTGTATAATCTGGTCTCAAGTTCTTTAAGCAGTCTTCACCAGGACCCTCTGAGTCCAGTCTAATGTTTGTTAATGTCTTTCTTAAAATACTGAGCCCCGAACTCCAAAGGGGAGTGACCTGCAGGTCAGCAGGGTCTCCTTCATTCAAGTCCCACTTTTTCTTAATGAAGTTTAACATGAGAACAAGAAAAGCAGAAAAGCAGAATTTAATAATAACTTTTTATTTTCAAAATACACGCAAAGAGAGTTTTCAACATTCACCCTTGCAAAAGCTCGTGTTCCAAATTTTTTCCATCCTTTCCCCTCACCCCTCTTAGACAGCAAGTAATCCCATATAGGTTAAACGTGTACAATTCTTCTAAACATATTTCCATATTTATCAAGCTGTACAGGAAAAATCAGATCAAAAGGGGGAAAAAATGAGAAAGGAAAAAAAAAAAGAAGCAAAACTACAACAACAACAAAAAAGTGAATATACTATGCTGTGATCCACATTCAGTACCCACAGTAAGGGCGGAATTTAAGAGGAGAAAATCTGTATTTCATATTTCAAAGTCTTTCCTCAGGAGAGTTGTGAAACAAAACAGGGAAGCAAAGTCAGAAAAGCCAATTGGTGAAAAAGGATCTCACTTCTCAAGGATTTTAACAAGGAACATTTACTAGAGGTGTTTACTACTAGGAACGGAAAAGGTCAATGTCCCCAGTGACTCAAATGGGGTTTCCTGCTACACCGTGTTTACGATCCAGCTGGTTCTAAGCCTAAGTAAATCTGTTTCTCTGAATCTGCTAAAAAATTGACTGCTGGTCAGCCAGGTACAGAACAGAAATAAAAGTGGATCCCTAATGCTGACTTAACCCAAGGGACTGGGACAAAGGCGGGGTAGAACAGAAAGAACACTGGGATTTAGTCCAAATGCCGGGTTTCTTAATAACTTTGTGGCTTTAGCCAACTTTCTTCAACTCTATGGGAGTCCTCTTTAAAATGAGGAGGTTGCAATGACCAATTACCATTCCAAATTATTTATGATGAACCTCCAAACAGAAAAAAGACAGACTCGGTGCAGATCAAAGCATATTTTCTTTTCTTCTTTCTCTTACTTCCTTTCTTTCTTACTCAACTAATGTGGAAATTTGGTTTGTATAACTATACATATTTATAATGTGCTTTGTTCTTCCTGAAGCATAATTTACAACTGAAAATAAAACTGAATTTAAGAAAAAATAAAATGAATGGGATAGTACATTAAAAAAATCTCTAAGATCCTTCCATCTTCAGATGTCAAGATCTATTGTTGTGCCACAGTTCTCTTTTGTCTTGACTCAGTTTCCCTAATTGTTCTGACTCAGTTTCCCTAATTGTCCTGCCTCAGTTTCCCTAAATTGTCCTGGCTCAGATCCTTGAATTGTTTTGCCTCAATCCCCCTGGTTGCAACCCCTCTCCTGATCATTAGGACTGATATAACTTAGAGTTAGTTACTCTAAGGTTATAAATTGTAAATGTGTAAACTCAAAATAAGGGGGAGTTCAGACTTCCTGGCTCCTAACTCCTCCTAAGTCATCAAGAATTTATGGTTCTCACACCCTAACCTGTCAGAACCAGATTGATAGTCTGTTTCCACCCTCAGTGCTCTGACTTCACCTCTGCCTCAGTCTACCACGGTGGCTTGGAGCCACGTGTGTACGTGTGTGTGTGTGTGTGTGTGTGTGTGTGTGTGTGTGTGTGTATGTATGTGTGTATTTCACAGGAAATACACATTAACTGCTGGATTCTTGGAGATGATAGTCTCATTCAGGTCTGGATCCATTTGGTCCCAGCACAATCTCTCCCTTTCAAATAAAATATTAAAAAATCTCTAATCTCTATCCTGCCTCAGTTTCTCCAGCATTACACTATCAGGCAGGATGTCCCAAAGCATTCCTGGGATTTTAAAACTGAAAAGGTAGCATTTCAACCCAGAGTGAATATTTCATTTGTTTATTTACTATTTTCCCAGTTATGTTCTAAAGAGTTTTTTTTTTTTAGATTTCTGAGTTCTAGGTTCTCTCCTTTATCCCCATCCACGATTAAGAAATCACATGTGAAATTATACAAAACATTTCTATAAAAATCAAGTTGCAAAAGAAAACATAGATCCAGCTCTAACGAAAATAAAAACCCTCAGAAAATTTAAGTTAAAAATAGAGAGAGAGAGAGAGAGAGAACAAACTAGAGAATACTTCAATCTATAGTGACATAATCAGTTCCTCCTGTAGATATGGATAAAATTTTTCATCCTAAATCCTTCATTGTAGGTGTTAATGACTGTACTACTGAGAATAAAAAATGTCATTTACATCTGGTCATCCAGAACATTGTTGTTACTTTGTATATGGTATATTTCACTTTGTTCATGGAGCACTTTCTGGGATTTTTTTCCCTGAGAACATCTTGCTTGTCATTTTCCAGAGAACAATAATATTCCATTACAGAAAATTCTTCAATTTTTTTTTACAATTACTATTGCTAATTGTATCCTCCCGCATTTATTCTCTTTCCTTTCACCCTATCCCTTCTCAAAAGTGTTTTGCTACTGATCACTCCCTTCCCCAATATGCCCCCTTCCCAAATCCCATTCCCCTCCTATTTTCCTGCAAGGTAAGACAGATTTCTATACCTCTATTGAGTAAAAATGTTATTTCCTATTTGAGTCAATTCATTCACTTACCCTCTCCTACCCTTATCTGTCCATTGTAAAATCTTTTTCTTGTCTCTTTTTTTTACTTCTCCCTTTCCCTTTCTCCTAGCACATTCTTCCCACCCCTTAATTTCATCCTTTAAAAAAAAGATGTTATCCCATGGTGAATAGTTTAAAATAAAATAGTTTATTTTCTTCCTCTGTGATCCATAGGTGTGTGTTGTTTCCTTGTCAATTAATTAATCCAAAACATTGCATTAATCACCTACAACATATTTGTCAGATATTGGGCTGGGCACTGGAGATTCAAAGCCAAAAAAATGAAGATACACAGCTCCAGAGGATAGCATTCAGATTTCTCCCAAATTAAACAAAGATGGAAGTTAGGTGCAGCAGGTGGGAAGAGGGAGAATGTATTTCTGCTTGCTAAACTCTCTGTCTCTGTGCCATCAGAGAGCAGCTCTGCCCGACCACGTATCCCGAGGGGTCCAAATAGGTTATCAATGCTTTGAACAAGGGAAGGGAAGAGAATATAGCACCTACTATGTGCCAGGCACTATGCTAAGCACTTACAAATACTGCCTCATTTGAATTCCTGTCTTTTCTCAAGTCTGTCTCTTCCTCTTGGAAGCACTCCCTCATTACTTCAGTTAGTCGCTGTTTTTCCTTTCTCAGTTATCTGTATTATTAGCATCCTTGCACTGAGATCCTGCTCCTCAGAGGTAAGCTCTTCAAGGGCAGAGATTTGGGGGGTTTAGGGGAGGGGTTTTGGTCTTTGCATACTTAGCCCCTAGTACAGTGTCTTGGTAAATCGAAACTACTTAAAATACATTTTCAAATGACTATCTTGTATTTCATCATTTCCTACTGATTTGGACTTGGCTGATTTTCCTACTTGCCTACTTGTTGCTCAGAACACATGAGTAACAATTACAAGAGCAGATATTTAGGTAGTACTTTTAAAGTCTGCAAAGTGCCTTATATGTATATTCCCATTTGACCCTCACCCTAAGGCAATGAGACTAATTACACAGGACTAACTAACTACTAGGAGGGAGATCAGAAGTTCTAGCACACCTTGGAGCACCTCGTGGTGGAATCAGGAAGACAGGAGCTTAAATCCTACTTCAGATGCTAGCTATGTGATCCTAGGCAAGCCACTTAACCTCTCTGTTTCCTCAATTGTGTAAAGGGGATATAAACTGCACTTCCCTTCCAGAGCTGTTGTGAAACTCAAAAATATCTAACATTTAGCACAGTCCACAGCACATAGTAGGGGCTTAATGAATGCTGGCTACCTTCTCTTCCCATGGGGGGACCAAATACATGCTGGTTTCCCAGCTAAGGAAGTAGATAATAAATATGATATTACTAGCCCAGTTAAAAGATGAGAAAATGAAGTATCAAGGGGAGAAGGAAAGGGTTACAGTGTGGTAACCCGATCTCTCTGGAACTGAAAGCTTATGTCCACCACCCACCTATAAAGTGCAATGGCAACAGGAACAAATGGGTTTCAGAAAACAAAGGTCTTAGCCCCGCTTATCCATCAATCCATCTACAGCTATTTTAACAAGGTCCTACTGTGTCGGGCTCCAGGCAACAGAACCCTATTCTGTATATTTAATTTTATGGAAGAACTGCTGCTTAATTTTGGATACTACTGCATAGGCTAGGGGCTTGATGCATGTTTATGAATGAATATATACATGACATCCATTCCACTATTGATCAATATGCCCACACATTTTATTTGGGAGACATAGACAAGCCCTTCTTTGAGTAAAGGCAAGACAAAATGCAAGCCAAGTGTTCAGTTCTGGGGATAGAGGATCTCAGAGCTGAAGGATACCTCGTCTCCTACCCTAAACAGCTTGATGGAGAGCAGAAAGTGATTTATCCTTATACAGGAAATGTGCTCTTGTCTTAATGTCTCTAATAATAAACCTATCACTTTAAATTTGGAGACCATGGAAATCCACATGTATTGGATCCAACCCAGCAGCCCTTTGCCTGTGGAACTGACAGCACTGGGAGATGAAAGAACATACTTACCAGACAGGGGGTCTTTGCCAATCATCAAAACATTGGGTAAGTTCATTACAATCAGCTGCTGGAGGACTTCCTGGAAAAAAAGAGGGGGGGACAGAAAGCAAAGTTTAGAGAGATTTTATTTCATGTACAACGAAGAAGTTTGGGATGGAAGACCACCTGAAATGGGTCATGTGGGGCAAGTCCCAAATGAGAAACATTGCAAATTGTTAAGTTCAAAGAACACCGACTTCTCTAGAATGCATATAAAACACAGCTAATCTATTCTCTATCTTGACTACTGTGGTTGGGGAAATTGGATACATTCTGAACCCTTATTATGAGTACCCTTGGAAGGAGATCCTGGTACTGTCTAGCAGTCATTTCATTTAAGTACTTTTTTATTTTTCAAATATTTTATTTTTCCCATTACATGTAAAAAAATTTAATATTTGTTTTTTAAAATTTGAGTTCTAAATTCTCTCTCTTTCTACCTCTTTTCTCTCTTCTTGCGAAGAAGGCTATCAGCCATATCTCAAAGTGTGTGTTGACTAAAGTCTTTTTACTCTCTAGATGCTGGGGAAATTCTAGCAATTTAAGCGGTAGACACCTAAACTCACTATAAAGGAAAATGCAAGCATTTTTCTGTCCAGGAATAAAGGCTAAAAGAGATATAAAACATAGGTTCAGTTCATGCAGGCTTTCCATGCAAAATATTTATTGAGTCTTCAATGAGACTTTTTTTCCTCTTTTCTTATACAGGTCTCCCTAGCTTTAAGCAAATCTAATATGCTTGGAACTAACATACATACATACATATATATACATATATATGTATGTATGTATGTTAGTTCCAAGCATATATATATATATATATATATATATATATATATATATATATATATATATATATATTTCCTTTCTCTCTCTTTCATATTATAGCTTTTTATTTATAAGATATGTGCATGGGTAATTTTTTAGCATTGACCCTTGTAAAACCCTCTTTTTTGATTTTTTCCCCTCCTTCCCTCCTCCCATCCCCTCC
This sequence comes from Antechinus flavipes, assembly GCF_016432865.1. NCBI lineage: Eukaryota > Metazoa > Chordata > Mammalia > Dasyuromorphia > Dasyuridae > Antechinus > Antechinus flavipes. The sequence goes on along the minus strand of NC_067399.1, from coordinate 296,494,542 downwards.
CCTAAATGGCAGGCATATATATTAAATATGTTAAAGTATATGAACTAACATATATTTTAACATGTATAACATATATTGGATTACTTACTATCTAGGGAAGGAGGTGGGTGGAGGAAGGGGAAAATTTGGAACACAAGGCTATGCACGGATCAATTTTGAGAAATTATCCATGCATATGCTTTGAAAATAAAAAGCTTTAATAATAATTAAATTTAAAAAAAACACAAATCTAATGTAGGAACAAAATATAGAGGACTGAAAGAACTAGAACTGGATAGAGATCATCTAAACCTGTCACTTTATGTAGAAGGAAATTCAGGACCAGAAAAGTTATAGGATTATTGCCCTAAGTCACACAAATATTAAGTAAAAATTTAAACCCAAGTTCTTTGACCAAATTCAATGGCCTCTTCTCCAAATATCTTTCTATATAATTAGAGGTTTGTCCAAATAGAAGGAGAGCTACCATATAAAATAAGTTCATTCTGGGATTCTTTTTAATGTCAAACTCCACTAGTATTTAGTGAAGACTGTACTCAATAATTTTTAAAAATTACAACTTTCAAGGCAGCCTTAGTGTGTGTAGAGAAAGGTGTGTCCCATTTATAAAACTCAAATAACCACAAAATGTGCTAAGGAAGAAAAATTGTGATACAGATATTCTACATTTTCAGATAAACCAACAATCACACTGCCTGTTGATCAGTCTTAGCCTTGAAGAAAAGGAAAAAGGAGTGATGTATACAGCAACAAATGGGGGATGATGGGCTAGCCACCCTATGGAAAACCTAAAGAATTAGATAAATCTCAAATCATTCTTATACTTCTCTTTGACTTAGCAGGAAGAAAGATACTGCAGACTACCATTCAATCTGCAGTGGAAATACCCAAGTGAACTATATAATAAAGACTAACAATTTCATTTTATACATGTTATCTTATTTGATCCTCACAATTCTGCTGCAGCATAGAAGAAAAAGAAAAGTAATATTGCAGATTCTAAGGCCAGGTCCCCATCCAGTGCATGAGATGCGCCAACCAAAGTCATGAGATTGAGTAGAAAGTGTCCTGAATCAACTAATTCTGTACCTCATGACCTCAGCATTATTCCTCGTCCTTAGCTCCCCTTCTTGGGCACTCTCTAGATTATCAGTGCTTTCCTTAAAACGGTGGAGCCGAGAATAGAGCACAATCAGATGTGGTTAACCAGGGTAGAGTACAGAGAGTGCGCCTACTTATTCCTGGAAACAATGTCTCTTACATGCAAATTAAGACAACCCTGAGGTACCACTTCACATCTCTCAGATTGGCTAAGATGATAGGAAAAGGTAATGATAAAAGTTGGAGGGGATGTGGAAAAACTGGGACACTAATACATTGTTGGTGGAACTGTGAATATATCCAGCCATTCTGGAGAACAATTTGGAACTATGCTCAAAAAGTTATCAAACTGTGCATACCCTTTGATCCAGCAGTGTTTCTACTGGGCTTATGCCCCAAACAGATACTAAAGAAGGGAAAGGGACCCAAATGTGCCAAAATGTTTGTGGCAGCCCTGTTTGTAGTGGCTAGAAACTGGAAAATGAAAGAATGCTCATCAGTTGGAGAATGATTAAATAAATTGTGGTATATGAACATTATGGAATATTAGTGTTCTGTAAGAAATGACCAGCAGGATGAATACAGAAAGGCTTGGAGAGACTTACATGAACTGATGCTGAGTGAAATGAGCAGGACCAGGAGATCATTATATACTTCAACAACAATACTATATGATGATCAATTCTGATGGACGTGGCCCTCTTCAACAATGAGATTAATTCAAATTAGTTCCAACAGACTTGTAACGGAGGAAAAGAAGTCCATAGGGGCTAAATGTGGATCACAACATAGTATTTTCACCTTTTTGTTGTTGTTTGAGTGCTTTTTCTTTCTCATTTTTCCCTTTTTGATCTGAGCATGATAAATATAGAAATATGTTTAGAAGAAATGCACACGTTTAACCTATACCGAATTACTTGCTGTCTATGGGACGGGGAGGGGGAAGGGGGGAAAGAAAGGAAGAAGAATTTGAAACACAAGATTGTGCAAGGGTGAATGTTGAATACTATCTTTGCATGAGTTTTGAAAATAAAAAGCTAATATTTAAAAAAAAGAAACTATACCTCTCTTAATGCAACCCAAGATGGTATTAGATTTTTTGACCACTGTTATCATGTTGGGTTTGCTATCCACTAAACCACCAGAGATCTTTTTCTAACCATTCTAACCATTTCTAACCATTTCAGACTTATTCTTATGAACATGACTTTTTTGAACCTAAATATTTCATTATATTAGGTTCAGCCCAAATGCTTTAGTCTATTAAAATCTTTCTGGATCCTGACCTCTCATCATGCAATCTGTTAGCTATCCATCCTGGACGCCACTGGCATCTGCAAATTTGATGAGCAAGGCATCTTTACAATGGTAAAGTCATACAAAGTCATACAAAGAGTACAGCACCAAACACAAGTGGGGTACACCATTGGGCACTTCCTATCTAGGAGCTGAATTGGAGTTGAAACTGAGTCCCACTATTCAAACCATTTTTAACCCATTTGACTGCATTATGGATTACTCCATATCTCTTATGTAAAAATACTATGAGATATTTTCTCTAAAATCTAGGTAAACAATATTGACAACATCTTTCCATCCATCTGTTTAGAAAATCCTGTCCAAAAATCTGGCATTCCCTGATCTTGATGAGGTCCTGTTTTCTCTGGTCTCAGCTATTCAACAGTAAAATGAAATAAATGACCTCTAAACTTCCTTTAGCTGTTAATCAAGGATTTTATGTAAAATAATAGGAATAATAATAACTAATATTTCTACAGAAAATTAATATTCTAACATTTCTAATCTTTTTATGATTTAATATTTCTATTACATTTCAAGTTTTATAAAATAATTTACATCTTTATTATTAATAAGTGAATAAAAGCTTACACTCACTACCTGACAATGTTCTTTGGAGGAGACATCCAAGTATGCTATTTGAGGAAAAGCATTTTTCTAATTTTTGTCTTTATGACATGACATTTCATAAGTTACTTGGAACATAGTTGGTGCTTAATAAATGTCTGTTATATGAATGAAAAGGAAAACACATGGAAGCCTTAAAAATTACCAAAATATGAACTATTATTTCAATCTTTCAATTTTCTGTGATTTCACTAGTGGGAATATTCCCTCCAATATCAGAGTCATATCTCCAATTCACAATCATACCAATCCCTTCTACTGAAGAATTGTTACAGCCAAAAAAAAAAAAATGTCATCCTGCAGCCAAATCTTGGAGAAGAGACATGGATACTATCAAGACTGCATGCTAGAAAGAGTGCTGGACTTGGGGGTCAGAAATACCTGCTTTAGACATTAACTAGCTTTATGACTCTGAACAACTCCTTTTGCTGAATTCTGAGTCAGAAAGCCCAGGGTTCAAATTCTGACTCCACTACTTACTGTGATGCCTGTGACCCTACAACTAATTTCTCTGGATCTCAATTTCCTCAATTTTAGAATCATAGGGTTTGTCTAGTCCATTTCTGAGGTCCATAATTCTTTGACTTCTCTCAAATTTCAATTTCCTTGCCGGTAAAATAGGAACAATGATACTTGTACCAATTACCAAACAAGTATTGTGAGGCTTAAATAAGATAAAATGTATGTAAACATTTGGTAAAGCCTAATGTCACTATATAAAGATAAAATGATTATCATTATAGTAAACGCAAGCAAATCATTGTTAGGAAGAGAAATCTGAGATATTACTCAGGATTCCTCCACCCCTGCTCCCAGTCATATTTAGAACATTCTGAATCATTTCTTTCTTCCTTTAGGAGGCACATTTGGTATCTGAATGTATAATATTTATGCTGACCAATCTTGAAATAATAGGGACATTTAGACTTATTTGCTTAAAAACCACCAAGAGCTATTTACAAACTTCTGCTTTAAACCCAGTAGTTGATGAATTGATGCTATCCTCAGATTAACCTGCACTTTGATCAATTTTTAACGGATGAAATTCATTTCAACTTGACAATCATAAATTAAAGACCTGCTATGTTTATACTAAGAATAAAAAAAAAAACTAAAAAAAGTGACTCTTTTCAGAGTGCTTACAGTCCACTTTGGGGATATAGTATATATTAATAACTAAATAACAGATAATTTGCAAAGATTGAGGGTATCAGGAAAGGCTTCCCAAGGCTAGAATCTACCAGGTATTGAAGCCATCTCCCAATCTTCAGGGCAATCTCTTTCCCCCTTTCTTTCTTGGCTGGATGCTGATACCTCACTACCTCCAACCCCATCAGAAGGAACCTGGAGCCTCCACTTTGACAATCCTAAAAACCTAAGTACCCAAGGGGGTACTGGACCTCCAACCCACTCCCACACTTCCTCGCAGAGTGGATATGGCTGGCCCCTGGAGTCCTTCTAATTACATGGAGGACCACTAGCTTCATTATCTGTCTTGCTGCTGCATCCTCCAAACCCCGGGCGCTACCCTTTGACATACTGGGGTATCCTAAGCCCCTCACAGCCTTGCTATCTGCCCAGCAGCCACACACACCCCTCACCATCACCAGCCTGCCCAGGGGCTCTCCTCTATTTCTTGCTTTCCCCAGGAAGAATGTTAATTCCTCAAGAGTAGGTATCTCTGACAATTAACACAGTGCCCGGCCCATAGCCATACTTTGTCTTTCACTCATTTATTCATGCACTCATTCATTCAGGGAAGCTAGCAGCTAAGGAGGGCCTTCAAGGAACCTAGAGATTGGCAGCGTTTCAGAGGGAATGCATTCCAGGTATTCAATAATAGGTAAACCATCAAGAATGTCACAAAACTCATAAAAGAGACAGACCCTCTATGAACAATCAGATACTTCTGTTTTTCCTTCCTCCCTCCCTCCTCCGATGCCCCCAACTCCTAATTCAACCAAAGCAGAGGGAGGCTGAATTTCAATCAGATGGAACACTTTTCCCTCTGTGCCATCATCATGTAAACTCTTTCCAAAAAGCCATTCACCAGCTCGGACCTCTGGGAAACACTGGTGACTGATGGAGCCAGTTATAAGGCCGAGAGGAACGTGAGGAGATTTCCGACAGGCTTGGACAGCGTCTATCCAGAGTAGAGACTGCTCTTTAGAGCAGGAGCCCAGGGCCCAGGGCCCGGATGGCCAAACAGAAAACGATTGTTAGGGCAACAACTCTCCCTCTCAGCATTCTCTCGGTCTGTTTCTCTGTTTCTCTCTCTCTCTCTCTCTCTCTCTCTCTCTCTCTCTCTCTCTCTCTCTCTCTCTCTCTCTCTCTCTCTCTTCCCCTCTGTGTGTCTCTTGTCTCTCTCTCTCTGTCTGTGTCTGTGTCTCTCTGTATGTCTGTCTTTCTTTCTCTCTGTCTCTGTCTCTCTGTGTCTCTTTGTCTCTCTCTGTGTCTGTCTCTATCTCTGTCTCTCTATATGTCTCTCTGTGTGTGTCTCTCTGTCTTTCTGTTTCTGTCTCTCTCTCTCTCTATCTGTCTCTCTCCCCCTCCTTCCCTCCTCCTCTCCTCTCCCTCACTCATTCACTCACACACACAGACTTGACTCCCCCTTTTTCTCTCTCTGTTTTTCTCCCCATCCCCACCCCCTCCATTAGAAATCAGACAATCTTCCACAATCAGCCCCTTAACCAAGTCCTGGACTGCCACAGGCACTTAAAACTCAAGGCCAATTTTCTGAGTCACAATCCCAAAGCTCTCTTATACATTTTCCCGCAGGCAAAGGGCTCAACCAAAATTTGGCAGTCTCAGAAAGGTGTAACACAAGTTATGTTGTGGGGTTTCTCACCAAACAAGCTGCCCACCGGCTTTGTAACACCCTGACTTCAACATCCCCCAACCCCTTAGTGTTCCTTTAAACAAGGGGGAGGGAGGGGGAGGAGGCTGGGCAAGCAAGAGAACTGTATTTTCAAAGTCCTGAGGCAAGAATGGATAAAAAATTCCTGTTGTTTTTGTCTAACCCACAGATCCATTGTGATCTTAGCCGCAAGACCCAGAAGACTGCCAAAAGTTTGCAGGGTTCCCACTGACTCTTCTCTGCAGGGTGGGAGTGCCTAGGAGAGGAACCTAAAGGCTAGTCCTCTGGCCCCTAGCATTTTTCTTCTTGAAGGATCTAAGTTCCCTTTACAAAGGGTTACAAAGAAGAGATTCTATATAAAATGACAGAGGGGGGAAACCCTGTATTTTCTGTCTAATATTCGAAAGCACACACAATGTTTTATAGCATAATTCCCCATAGGTAATCAACCATAATTAACTGAAAGTAAAACACAAAATAGGGACCTTAGAGGGTCTTCCTGATCCGTCAGAGAAGCTTAGAAAGTGGGGGAGGAGGGAATGGAAAGTCCTTAGTAATGATAAAAGGGGAAGAGAAATGGGGGAAAAACCGATTTCATACCCACCCAGTAATTCTTTACAGAATACAGTTCCCTAAGATTCAAGAGCCTAAAATACAAAATCTGGATGAGTGCTCTAGCCCAACTAAGAGTTATAGTTTTCCTTAGGAATGGCTGATAAATTAACCCTTTTCTAAAAAGTTTCTGGTATGGAATCTTAGTGAGATTATAGATTGTGGACAATAACCTGGGAATGTGATTGGAGTACATCATCAAAAAACCACTTTCCCCCCCAAAAAAACAAAATGGATCAGTGAATTCAGTCAACCACTTTGAAAAGCAATATGGAATTGTGGGAATCAAATTACTAAAATATCCATATTTTTAATCCAAAGAGTCTATTGCTCTTTATATATATATATATATATATATATATATATATATATATATATATATATATATTCATAATATGTACATATATACATATATATAAATCTCTACACATGAATATACATATATATATGCATATGGAAGAGAAAAATCCCATACACATTATATTATGCATCATACTTCTTTCCATCCATTCACTAAAGAGCTGAAATAAGTGTTCTTTATTTGGGTAACAGCTAACCAAATTGTTGTCATATGAAAATTACTGAACTGTAAGAAATAATATTAAGGATATGGAGACCCATGGAAAGAATTATATGAACTAATACAAAGTCAAATAAGTAGAACCAGAAAAACAATATTCACAACTACAACAATGTAAACGGTAAGAATAAGGGAAAATAAAAATCTTAAATCCTAAGTAATTATAATGATCAGGATGAGTCCCAAAGAAGAGTTGAGAAAATTGTAAAGATGAACACAGTGCATGGCACACAATGAAAGCTTAGGAAAAATGTATTAATTGATTGAATATCATATATACTATGAGCCATGAATTGATGTATTAGTTTTAATAACTGCTTTTTTCTCCAGTTTCTTTTTAAATCTGTCTTACAAAGGATGGTTCTCCGAGAGAAATGAGTGCCATGTAAAACAAAAAAGCATCAACAAAAATAAAATACAATTTTTTTAAAAGCCTCATGGAAACATAGGTAGCACTGGCCAAGAAAATGTAACTATGTCGTAATCTTTCCAGAGAAGCTGTAACACTGGTCTATCACACCAGCTGCCACCAAAGAAGGGATGCATCTGTGTTTGCAAGTGATGAGGAAGAGTCAAGCAGATGAAAAAGAAACAGCATATGTTGTAAATAACCAGGAACAAAATATATAAGATTTTCCTCACTCCTTTGAAATAATAGCTAATTAGAAAATACAAGGATGCAAAAAACAAAGTACAGAAATTAAAAATGCATTTTTTAAAAGGCAAGAAGAGCGAAAATCATATATGCTCTGGATTAAAATGTCAAAAACAGGAAGGCTACAGGAAAAAGCAAAACCTTTCTTCTACTTTTTCTTATTCCTTGCTCTTGCCATAAATTACTCAATTATTTTTGAAAACATCAAGAGAAGGAGAAAAACTAAAGGAAAGGGCCACAATGGAGCCAAAAGTGTGAGAATCATGAAAATTTTTCATGCTCTGTGGGAGATAAGGGGGAACGGGAAGAATAAAAGATATAAACAGTTAATGAGTTCCAGAAGAGATCTAGTTAATGATTTTACCTGCTAAACTAACACTTGACTGAATAATAAGTTAATAGTCAAAGCATATGATGATAATCTCTTAGATGCTGTCTTGAACACAGTAAGTAAGGGGTGGGGGCATTTGGGGTGGAGTTCACTTAGGCCCTTAGAGACCAACAAACTGGCCATTAACTATCATTTATACATTGTCAGGGTCTACAGAAGTACTATTGCTTATTTCAATTTTTCTTAATATACCCAGGGAGCCACATACTTTCTTTTTCCAACACAAGTATCTCACCTCTGCTACCAAATTTCCTCATTTCCATCACCACTTTCTCATCAGTCTTTCCCTTTATTTCTACCAAAATTACCTACAATCAGAATTTGACTCAAATGAGATGACAAATAGAAAGTACTAAGAACAGTCCTTGGCACATTAGTAAGTGCATATCAATATTAGCTATCATTATCATTGTTATTTGGTATTATTATTATTACCAGAATCCACTTCTTTTTTTGGTTTTGAGTTGTTTTTGTATTTATTGGCAAGGAGAATTATCATTGGAGTGGAAACAACAGAATCAAAATATCTAATAGGAGCTTGATAATCAAAATATGTAATAAGAATAAATGTGTGTCCCTTTTGTTTACTTAATCCAGAATAGTGATTTCATTTAATGAAAAGAGCACGTAAGTAGGCTTGAGGACTTTAAGTACCTGGATCCAAAAGAACTCTGTGCCTGGGTCACAAAGTTAGATATGATTGCTGAGCCCATTGATATTTGGGGGTTTTTTGTTTGTTTTGTTTTGTTTTAATAATAATTTTTTTTATTTTCAAAACATATGCAAAGATAGTTTTCAACATTAACCTTTGCAAAATCTTGTGTTTCAAATTTTTTCTCCTTTCCTTCCCTCCACCCCCTCCCTTGGACAATCTACAGTAATCCATTATATATATGAAACATATAAATATGTCCACAATTATCAAGCTGACCAAGAAAAATCAGATAAAAGGGGGGGGGGAATGAGAAAGAAAACAAAAAGCAAGCAAACAATAAAAAAGGTGAAAATACTATGCTTTGATTCACATTCAGTCCCCATGGTCCCCTTTCTGGATACAGATGGCTCTCTTCATCACTGAACAATTGGACTGGTTTGAATTATCTAATTGTTGAAGAGAGTCATGTCCATCAGAATTGATCATCATATAATCTTCTTGTTGCCATGTAAAATGATCTGGTTCTGTTCATTTCACTCAGTATCAGTTCATGGAAGTCTCTCCAGGTCTCTCTGAGATCCTCTTGTTGATCATTTCTTACAGAACAATAATAATCCATAACATTCATATACCACAGTTTATTCAGCCATTCTCCAATTGATGGGCATCCATTCAATTTCTAGTTTCTAGCCACTACAAACAGGGCTGCCACAAACATTTTGCACATGTGGGTCTCTTTCCTTTCTTTATGATCTCTTCAGGATACAGACTCGGTAGTGACACTGTTGGTCAAAAGGTACGTACAGTTTGATAGCCCTTTGAGCTTAGTTCCAAATTGCTTTCCAAAATAGTAGGTTCAGCAGGACCCACTTCTTCCATGAAATCTACATAGACTATCCTCCATCAGATCAGATGAATCATCAATGAATCAATCCACTAATCAACTGCCATTAATTCGATTTCTGCTACGTGCCAGAAACAATCCCTGCCCTTAAGAATGATAGCTATACAGCAAGATTGTGTGATGATCAACTATGATAAACTTAGCTCTTCTTAGCAGTGCAATGATCCAGGATAATTCCAACAGACCTGGGATGGAAAACGCCATCCAAATCCAGAGAGAGAATTATGGAAAATGAAAGTGGGTCAAAGCATAGCAGTAGTTTCACTTTTTGTTTTGTTTTGTTTGCTTTTTTTCTCGTGGTTTTTCCCTTTTGGTCTGGTTTTTCTTGTGCAACATGACAATTATGGAAATATGTGTAGGAGGATTGTACATGTTTTAACTATTGTATTGCTTGCTGTCTTGGGGAGGGAGGAGGTAAGGAAGGGAAGGTCAAAGAAATCTGGACTACAAAGTCTTACAGAAATGAATGCTGATATGCCCAAAGAGCTATCAAACTGTGCATTCCTTTTGGCCCAGCAGTGTCCCTACTGGGTCTGTATTGCAAAAAGATCCTAAAAAATGAGAAAAGGACCCACATGTGCAAAAATGTTTGTAGCAGTTTTTTTTGTGGTGTCAAGGAACTGGAAACTAGTGGATGCCCATCAGTTGGGGAATGGCTGAATAAGTTACAGTTTATGAATGTTATGAAATATTATTATTCTATAAGAAATGATCAGGAGGATGATTTTAGAGAGGCCTGGAAAGACTTACATGAACTGATGCTAAGTGAAGTGAGAGAATCAGAAGATCATTGTATACAGCAACAACAAGATAACATGATGGTCAACTCTGATGGACATGGCTTTTTCAACAATGAGATGATTCAGGCCAATTCCAAGAGCCTTGTGATGGAAAGAGCTATCTGCATCCAGAGAGAGGTCTATGGAGACTGAATATGGATCATAACATAGGATTTTCACCTTTTTTATTGCTGCTGTTGTTCGCTTGCTTTTTTCTTTCTTGTTTTTTTTTTCCCTTTTGATCTGCTTTTTCTTGTGCATCATGATAAATATGGAAATATGTTTACAAGAGTTATGTATTTGGAAAAATAAAAGACTATTGATAAAGTGATAATTGTAGTTGATACTGACAGACTTATATTTCTCTTTCATTTGTATTAGGTACATGTTATATTCATCTGTCCTGTCTCCTCTGCTGGAAGAAAAACTGTAAAGAGAGAACCATATTTCAAGACATTCTCTTTAAGACAAGGTCTGAATATGCTACTACTAGGGCTCTATAATCAACAACTACTTGACTGCTGAAGTTAACTGAACAGAGCCAAAAGAGCATGGGAGAAAAAATAATTTTATTTAAATTTCTTAATAAAGTTTAAATTCTTAATACAGAAATCAAGTTTATTTATTTGGTAAATAAGCATCTACTATAGTCAGAAAACTAAAATGATAAAGAACTGCAAGGTTTCGCACATAATATGTACTTTATAATTTTTTTTCATTCCTTCATGTAAAACGTACTGATCTGCATTTGTAGGAGGAGCTTTCTCTAGCCGTTCTTATTGTCTATCCAGTCCAATCCCTTCATTTTAGAGATGAGAAAACTCATCTCTATTTAACGAGAGGTTTAAATAATATAGACAAATTAACACAGATAATTGGGAGTGTAGGGGTATGGAGTGAAACTAGGTGTGCTGATTCCACATCTTAAAAAACACTCTCCAATTTATATATTTTCTCTTTATGAGGATCCAGGTAGAATATCTGTATGAGAATATTTCAAAGTTCTCTGAGGTCAGAGGAAGGAGAAATTACTTCCAGCTAGTGACATCACACTTCTTTAAAAAAAAGTGCATTCTGGGTCTTGAATTAGGTCTTGAAAACTGGATACAATTATCAACACAGGGAGGCTACTTTGGGCACAGGACGCATTAATGGGTCAATCATTAATGAATATCCAAAGACTTGGAGAAGTCTTAATGGAGTGTCCCAGAGAGCTATACTTAGCTCCATATTGTCCAACCTTCTTATCAATAACCTGAATGAAAGTATAGAAGGCAAGTGGCCAATCTACAAAGCTGGGAAGACTTGATAACAAATGAGAAGATCAAATAAAGTTGTAAAAAGGTCTGCACAGGTGAGCATGATGATAGGATAGATTGAAGATTTAAAGTCTTATACTTGGGGTTTAAAAAAAAACTTCAGAAATAAAGAATGGTAAGTTATGGCTAATAAGAATTTCTGTGAAAAAAGATATGGAAGTTTTAAATGAATTGCATGAACAATGAGTCAACTATGGGTCAAAGCAGCCAAAAATCAAAGCAGCATTGAGGGATATGATATCCAGAATGAGGGAAATACTAGAACGATCAGATCTGGAGTACAGTGTTGTTTGTGGAATAACAAATTTAAAAAATGATTTAGAGGAATTAACTAAACTCTATCCAAGAGCATGAGTCATAAAAGTCATAGATTGTCCTCATATCTAAAAGATACTCCTTACTCAATCCCTTCCCAGAATCTCTAACATCCTTCAAAGGTCAGCCTTATGGACATAGCAAAAGTTTATTTTTGGTTTTGTATTTCCAACATTTACTATAGTCCTTTGCATACAAGATGCTTTTAAATGTTTTTTCAACAAGGTTTTGCAAAGGTGAATGTTGAAAACTACCTTTGCCTGTATTTGGAAAAATAAAAAACCACTTTAGATAAATAGATAGATGAATGAATGAATAAACAAACAAACAAATAAATAAATAAATGTCTGTTCAAATTATTCAGGTGAAAGAACTGTAGATGTTTAGCAGAGAAAAGACCAGGGAGGTGGGAGACAGTTGGAGAGCCGTCTTTAAGGTAAGAGGGATCACATTTGTTCTGTTGAACTCCAAAGACCAGAATTGAGATCAAAAGGTAAAAGGTGAAGAGTGACAGACACAGTGTTTAATGACATCAAGTCAAATTAGAGCTATACAGAAGCGAATAGAGCAGATAGATCTGCCAGTCAGATTGTAGGAAGGAATCTTGGTCAAGAATCATTTAAGTTAAAGGAAGTTCCTTTTAGCTCTAAAAATTCTTGGAAAAGCACCAAGTTTTAAAAAGTCTGAAGATAAGAATGCAAAAGATATGTTTGAGAATACACTTAGAGATTGTTTTGGTTGGAATATGGGGAATATAGGGAGGGGGAAGTAAAATGAGAGATGCATATTTCTTTAGGATTTTGGCTCACTGACCCAGACATGTAAATCTCAATTTTAGTTAAATCAAAGTTAAACAAAACAAAAAGGGAAAATCTAAAGAAATTTCAGGGTTGAGTTAACAAAAATGAATGAGAAAATATACAAACACAAATCACAGATTCACAAAAATTCTCATCTATTTCTCTGAAACAAAACATTTCCAGGTCTCCCCTTAAAATCACCCCTTCTACCCCAAAGCTACATATGATCCCTCCCTTGTTTGTTTTCCTAACACTGCATACAACTTTTCTTATATGCCTTTCATACTCTCTACTAGGAAAAGAACATTTGAGACATACCTATAAATAGCATAATGTCTGGAAAATATTAAGCACAATACATAAATGTTTGCTGATTGATTGTAAGCTCCCCAGAAGAAGAGATGCTGCTTATCAATGTTCTTTAAAATCACACTGCCCAAAACAGAGCTGTGTTTGCCACCAACAAATATATGTTTAATAATCCTACAATACAACTTCTACTAAGTAGATACGGATCTGATCTGAAAGGCAAAAAAAGGGTAATATGGATGATCAACTCTGATAATTAATTAGTTAATTAATTAAGAGTTTGTGAGCTGTTTGCTTGGCCTTAAAGGCTAAGTGTGATAAGTGATAAGTGTGTTCAGGTTTATGGCTAAGGCAAATGATGGCCACTGCAGAGTTATTTTACAATAACTTTTCTTATTAAAAAAAAAAAGGTTTTCTGCAAAAATTACTACATAGGTGTGAGTTGTAATCAGTAATAACAAATTCTTGGTCGTTTTTTGGGTGGGTTTTTTTTTTTGGTTTGTTTTGGCAAGGCAATTGGGGTTGCCCAGGGTCACACAGTGTTAAGTGTCTGAGATTTGAATTCAGATCCTCCTAACTTCAGGGCTGGGGCTCTGTCCACTGAGCCACCTAGATGCTCTTAAGCCCTTGGTCTTAATAAAAATCACCTGCATTTGACCAGATTAACAAAAATAATAGCATAAAAATCTTGAACGGAGACCCCAACACTTCTCACCAAAATACCAAATATCAATTTACAAAAATATGGAATGCATGAAAGGCAAGAAAGGAAACAGGTCTCAGAATTAAGAAGATCTGGATTCAAATCAGTAGAAAGGCATTTAGTAATTGTTTCTTAAGTTCCAGGCATCATACCAATGGCTGAGAATATAAATTCAAGCAGAAAGAATGACAGGCTGCTATCAAGAAAGAAGAAACAAAAGCATCTTGTTCAGGGCCTGATAAATACAAAGTCTAGAATGCAACCTGGAGAGGAAATAGTTACAGGACACGTACGCAAAAATATTTATAGGGGTGATTTTTTTCTGTTGTGGCAAAAGATTGGAAATCAAGAATAACTGTGTTACTCAGTAATTACCTGTGTAACTCTGGGAATCCTTCAATAAGAATTTATTGAATAAATGAAAAAGCATTTATTAAGTGTTTACGATGTACTATGTGCTTGGAAATTCTAGGTCTGCAAATATTAAAAAAAAATATGAGATTGTCCCTGCTCTCCCGGAGCTCACACTCTAATAGAAGGACAAAACATATAAAGCAAAATTCAGCTACAGGGCAGATAGCAAGACCCAGAATTTCTAAGGGTACAAAAGCAGAACAGATGGCAAAAGCCCAGCAGTACTTAGGTTAGGTTGCCTACTGTGTGCAGAGCATTGTTAAGAGTTGTTAATACAAACACAATGAATAAAACAATCTCTACTTTCAAATCATTTATATTCTAAAGGAAAAGTCACTTAGCTTTTCACTGCCCCAGTTAACTCTCTAAAAGGATAATGTTCTGTACTGATAGGAGAAATTTTCCTATCCACAGTTCATTACACCAATGAAATCACAGATGTATGGTGGGTTTTTTGTTGTTGTTGTGTTTTAAAGAATGACATAATAGGGTTTTTCAAGGAGAGAGGATAATAGTTTCAATTCCTAACTGCATGGGTTTATTACATACATTCTATTTCATGCAGAGAAATTGTATTTTGAGGTCCTTGTCTCCTAGACAACCTAGCACACTCATCAGCGACATGACCCAACTATTGATTAAGAATTTTAGTTTCCTCTGCAATGATTCACTGTTTGTATACAGCTCTTCAGAAAATTAATTGAAGTCCAATTTTTCTTTTTAAAGCAAAATGCATCTCCCCAAATAGAAATAAACGAAATGCCATTCAGCACACACTACTTCATCTTTCTGAATAATTGATCCTGACAGTTATACAGTGAAGTCTCACTGGGAATAGAAAATACAAAGGCAGAAAAACTGTATTGCTCGCTCTCTCCTGAAATGTGTGCATATAGATACAGATACAGTTAAATAGATGCATATATATGTATGTGTGAATATGTGTGTATATATATATATATATATTCTTTCTCTCTGAAGTTCCTTTCTATTTAGGGAAAAATAAACCTATTACAAACATAATAATAATTTTGTTGCAATTAATCAGCAAGAGCAATTTCAGACTAAGAATCCACACTGAAAATAAAAATATATAGTAATAAAAGCCTTAAGTTTTATATTATGCACCTCTGATAACATTAGTCCTTTGTGCTACCTCTGGATACCTCTTAATCATTGGCCATAAATACTGATTTAAAAGAAAAGTGCAGCCTGGGATGTTCAGTGCCCTCTCAATTTTTGGTGAAACTCTTCCTCCCCCTCTTCCCTGCATCACGCCTTAACTCAATCCCCCCACCCCCACCCCACCCCTGAGATTCCCTTTGATGTGTTTGCTTTTTCAAAGAACAATTCTAGGATTTGATTTGAAAGACTAAAGAAACACATATTATACTTGGAAGATATTTGATACACATTCAGAAGCAACTTATTAGCTATGTAACCTTGGGCAAGTCAATTAATTTCTCTTAGGTTCAATTCCTTATCTATAAAATGAAGAAGCTAGATTAGATAAGGGCTTCTTAAACTTTTTCTACTTGGAACCCCTTTTTGCCTGAGAAATTTTTACATATTTAAAATGTATAAAAATTGATACAAAAGCCAAACATATGCTGATAATAAATGATAATTTTGCACCCCCACAGTGTAATGAGACTTCATATGGAGTCATGAATCACAGTGTAAGAAGCTAGAAATGATATCTGAGGTCTTTTCCAGTTCTAAAATACAGTGATTGTTGGGTCACCTGAAGACCTATGTCAAAAAGGATTTTATTGTTAGCTAATGCATATTGTAATTAATTTCTTGGAATCAAGAGACAGAGTCAGAAAGGTAAGAAGTAGGATGCTAGTATAATGCGATTTAAGGCACTGGATTAAGAGTTACTTGCAGAAAGGGAAAAGGGCTCACCTGTATAAAAATGTTTGTAGCAGCTCTTTTTGTGGTGGCAAGGAATTAGAAAATGAGTGGATGCCCATCAATGGGAAAATGGCTAGAAAAGTTGTGGTATATAAATGTAATGGAATATTATTGTTTTATAAGAAAAGATGAGCAGGTAGATTTCAGAAAAGCTTGGAAAGACATATGAATTGATGCTGGTGAAGTGAGCAAAACCAGGAGAACAATACACAGCAAGATTATCTGATGATCAATTATGACAGATTTAGCTCTTCTCAGCAATACAGTGGTCCAAGACAATTTCCATAGACTTGGGATGGAAAATGCTATCTGTATCCAGAGAGAGAACTTGGGAGACTGAATGCAGATTGAAAAATACTATTTTCACCTTTTTTGTTTGTTTTTTTCTTTCTCATGGCTTCCCCTTTTGTTCTGATTTTTACTTCACAATATGACTAATGTGGAAATATGTTTAAAATGAATGTATATGTATAACCTATATTAGATTTCTTGCTATCTTGGGGAGGGGGAAAGTAACAGAAGGAGAGAAAAAAACATGGAACACAAAGTCTTACAAAAATGAACATTGAACACTATCTTTACATGTATTTTTTTTAATGCCATGAAATTTTTTTTAAAGGAAAAAGAAAAAAAAATGAAACGAACAGGCTGATTTCAGAAAAACTTAGAAAAAGTTACATGAACTGATGCTGAATGAAGTGAGAAGAACCTGGAGAACACTGTACATAGTAACAGCAATTATGTGATGATAAACTATGAGCTCTTCTCAGCAATACATTGATTTAAGACAATTCCAATAGACTTGGGATGGAAAATGCCATTGACATCTGGAGAAAGAATTGTATATTAGACTGTATTTAGATCAAAGCACACTATTTTCATTTTTTGTTGCTTTTTCTTTCTTATAGCTTTTCCCTTTTGTTCTCATTTTTCTTTCACAACATATTTAATATGGTGCTATGTTTAAAATGATGGTACATATATAACCTTTATCAGATTGCTGCCTTGGGGAAGGGAGAAGAAAGAGGAGAAAAATTTGGAACTCAAAATCTTATTGAAATGAATGTTAAAAACTCTCTTTGTATGTAATCGGACAAGAAATAAAATACTATTAAATGAAAAAAAAATTATTTGCAGAGCTAAGTTCTAGCCACAGCACTGCCATTCCACTGGCTGTTTGTATGAATCTTGGCTATGTCTCAAAGTTCCTTCTCTCCTGAACTCCCTTTGGGAAAATGAACTAATAGAAAATCCCCAAGGTTCCTACCAGCTTTTAAATTCTCTAAGTCTATGAGTCAGATATTAGCCTCTGTTCTCTGGATCTTATAGCCAAGAGCATATCTACTTACTAACTTTACTACTGAGTGGAAATAAAAAACCTGCTGATTAATGCTCCAAATCTCCTTTCAGAGCTTAGGCCAAAAGCACCATGTGTTTATAATCCCACATGGACAAATGCTTTCCATTATTTTTTTTCTTGCTTTTTTAAACTCATTCTCAAACTAGTCCTGAAGAGCTTCACTAATAGCGAAATGAGTAGGTAATGAAGTGTGCTCTGTTAAAGGGCTGTCTCTGAAAGCTACCCTTAGATTCGATCCATCTGTTTCTCATCATTTCAATTAATCTGAGGTGGTCTCTAGGGCCCCTAACAGTTCTAAACACACGCACACAGAACAATCTAGTTGGCTTGATAAAGTTGTCTGGCATCTTCAAATTAATTCACTGAGATTTAGGATCTGTGAGTCAACTGTGTCCAAGTTAAACAACATCCAGTTCTATAGTAAGTTCCCAATGAGGCATTATGCAGTAAGTACCATGCACACTCTCCCTGCCAAATACTTAATAATCTGATAATCAGAGCAACCATCCTAATGACTCTGCTTAGAGAGACAGGACAAGTCTATTTGAGACAGACAGGAAGAAATGCCTTTCTTCTGATTTGACCATGGAGAAGAAGTCAGAAATAAATACCTAAAAAAATTTTAAAACTGCCACACAAGTACACAAAGCTGGAAGGGCACAGGAATAGGGTATCCTGTGGAATAAATTGTTAACACTTACATATCAAATCTCCAGCTGCACTTGATAACCATGGTTAAGTACCAATTTTGAGTCAATGGTATCATTCTGTCTGCAGGCTTTGAGAGAGGGAGAAGGGACCAGGGAGAATAAATAGGCTGCACTTTTAAGAATTGGAACTCACTGGGACTTTAGATAATTGATGTCATGCTGCTAATGAGTGGAGAAGCTTTCTTCCTAAGCATGAGATGGTGTCCTCATCGTGGGGATGTTAAAGAAGAGGGATTGAGCAGAAAGATAGATCACAAAATTCTGACATAGAAAAAAGCTTGGAGGTCATTGGAGAAAATGCTTACCTCCAAAGTATTGGAGGCTAAATAACCCTATCATTTTATAAATGAGGAAATAGAGATCCAAGGAGAGGAAATGTCTTGGCCAAAATCACAAAAGGAATAAGTAATAAAACCAGAATTAAAACTAAGGCCTCCTAGTTCTAGCTCTTTTCTATATTGGGATGCTGGCAGGCTGGCACATCATCAGCCCGAAAGTAGCTATAAAATGAGTCAGAAAAAAAAAGGAAAAAAATGCTCACGTGCCTTTATTAGCAATACATGAAAACTACATTGCTCAAATGCTGCTGGCCAGCCACAGGAACCTTTGAATCTTGACTATAATGCATACCACTTGGTGTATCACAAAATGAATACCCTCATTCCAAGGAGAAAGGAATTTATTAGCATTAAAAATAGTCATATCCATAAAAAGTCCCATGAAAAAGTATTCCTATTTATACCCCTGTGTGCTGCACATGAGGTTAGGGGGGATGGGGTATACACATCTACCTTCCTTACCCTATGAGTCCCATTACTGCAGTAGCAAAACCAAGAACTTTCTCTTTTTTTCTTAAAGCTTTTTGTTTTCAAAATATATGGACATGTAATTTTTCAACATTGACCCTTGCAAAATCTTGTGTTCCAATTCCCTCCCCCCTTTCTCCTATCCCTTTCCCCTAAATGGCAAGTAATCCAATATGTTAAACATGGTAAAAAAAATTAAATCCAATATATGCATACATTTTTATACAATTATCTTGCTGCACAAGAAAAATCAAATCAAAAAAGGAAAAAATGAGAAAGAAATCAAAATGCAAGCAAACAACAACAAAAAGAGTGAAAATGCTATGTTGTGAAACATATTCAGTTCCCACAGTTCTCTCTCTGGATGCAGATGGCTCTCTTCATCACAAGAGAATTGGAACTGGCCTCAATCATCTCATTGTTGAAAAGAACCCCATCCATCACAATTGATCTTCCTATAATCTTGTTGTTGTCATATACAATGATCTGTTGTCATATACAATGGTTCTTCTCATTTTGCTTAGCATCAGTTCCTGTAAATCTCTCCAGGCCTCTCTGAAATCATCCTGCTGATCATTTGTTACAGAACAACAATATTCCATAACATTCATATACCATAATTTATTCAGCCATTCTCCAAAAGATGAGCATACACTCCGTTTACAGTTTCTTGCCACACAAAAAAGGGCTGCCACAAACATTTTTGCACATGTGGGTCCCTTTCCCTCCTTTAAGATCTCTTTGGGATATAATAGGCAGAACTTTCAAGAAATATTGACCTAATTGATTTAGCCCTTGGAATGATTTCCACATCTATACTCACTGTGTTTGATGGTGAAATCAGATTTTCTCTCAGTTTCCTCAATTACAAAATTGAAGAATAGTATTTACCTCACCAGATTGTTAGGAGGATCAAGTAACATATTTATAACAGAATGCTCAGCACTAGCGGCAGGTAGAAGGCATAGGGGTACAGCACCAGTCCTGAAGTCAGGAGGTACCTGAGAGTCTCAATCACTTAGCTAGCTGTCCCATATAGTCTCTTTAATAAATATGAATCTCCACATCAAAGAGAACCTTCTGTGAGCAAATGATACTTAGGAAATGATTTGCTAAGTATGTACAAACTATATATATTTACATATGTTCTTTTTTTTAAAAAAAATTAAAAATTAGCTGCAGGCACAAAAACTGGACTTCTCTGAAAATCACAGCATTGTAAAATGTTACTAAAACTGCAGATCTTTTGACCTAGCAATATTGCTCCTGGGTCTATTCCCCAAAGTGATCAGAGGAAAGGTTAGAAGCCCATGTGAACAAAAATACATATAGTGGCTCTCTTTATGGGAGCAAAGAAATGGAAACAGAAGTGCTCAAAAATTGGAAATGTCTGAATAAATAAAGATATACAGATGTAATGGTATATTATCGTCATATAAGAAATGATGAAAGAAATGGCTGAACAAGTTGTGGTGTATGATCATGACTAATACTATTGTGCTGTAAGAAATGATGAACTCAATGATCTTAGAAAAACATGGATGGACTTGCATGAAATAATGGAGAGGGAAATGAGCAGAACCAAGAGAGCACTGTATACAATAACAATAACACTGTTTTAAGAACAAATTTGGAAAACTAAATCATTTTGACAGTTATAAATACCCACACATAAAGACAATACCTGAATCCAAAGAAAG
Organism: Antechinus flavipes; assembly: GCF_016432865.1. Lineage (NCBI taxonomy): Eukaryota > Metazoa > Chordata > Mammalia > Dasyuromorphia > Dasyuridae > Antechinus > Antechinus flavipes. Next base: position 296,473,729 of record NC_067399.1, on the reverse strand, counting down.
AAATGATCAATAGAAATCTATAAAGAATGATTTTGAAAACACTATCTGCATCCAGAGAAAAAAAATGATCAATAGAAGTCTGTAAACAATGGTTTTACAGATAGATGGAAGGGAAAAAATTCACAAAATAATTTATGAATATATGAATATATTTATATGTCACATATAAATATATTACATATATTTGATATATAATTATAAGGAGTTGTAAGTTGTATATATAGTAGAATTGCAGTTTCATGTACAATCATCTTTTAAAAATTCTAATATGTTATGGGAATGCTTGTTTTATTTCACAAATTAAAAATAAAACAATTTTTAAAAAAAAGAAAATTATGAGATGATTTCAGAGAAACATGAAAAGACCTGTATGAATTGATGCAGAGTAAAGTGAACAGAACCAGGAAAATAATTTAGATAATAACAATACTATACAGACAAACCCTTTGAACTCTGAAAATTACCAAAATTGCAGAGGACTAATAATAAACCATGTAACTTATCTGATGACTTCTTACATTTCTAGTATATGAATACTTTTCTCTGCATACTCCTCAATCTCATGACAAGGCCATTCTGGCATTTTCACTGACTGTACCCTCGAGCCAAGAATTTCTCCCCCTTCTCAATGCCTCCTCTTGTATTCCTTGGCTCCATGCAAGTCTCAATTATAGTCCCACCTTCTGTAAAAAGCCTTTCCCAACCCTCCTTAATCTTAGTAACTTCCCTCTACAACTACAGTAATAAACTACTGTCTACATATTTTGTTTGTACAAGCATCTCTACCTGATTTTACTGGGAGCTTCTTTAGCACGAAAACTTTTTTTTTTTTTTTTTTGCTTTTCACAGAATCCCCAGCACTTAATACAGCGCTTAATATAATTGTATTATACAAATGTATAATATAATACAATTATAGACATATAATAGGCTATTAAGTGGCTTGATTAATCTATGCCTCTATCCAAATCAGTGATAATGTTGTTAAACAAAGTATGAAGAAGCACAAATCTCAGAATTACTCTATTAGAATTTTTTTTCATCTCAAGGGACTAACTTTTAAAAAAACTCCATAACATCCCCAACAAGTTAGCAATCTGTACTCAATAAGCAATCTTTTGGTTAGTTATCCATAAATATTTAAGTATCATTTATATTTTATTTAATTGTTTACTTTAATCCTATATATATATATTTAGGCTATAAGGATACAGCATCTACCCTCAAATCTAATATTTTTATTATACATATATATACATATACAAATATAGTTTGTATATATTTTAAAAAATTATATTCTGTTGGAACAAACAGCAGGTGCTAAGTAAATATAAACTATAAATAAAATTATTAGGGAATGGGAGAGGAATCAGGAAAGGTCTCATGTAAGAGGTAACACTGAGCTTTGAAGGACATCTAGGGATTCTAAAAGGCAGAGGTGAGCATTCCAGGCATGGGGGGACAGTCACCTGTCAAAGGCATGGATTGAGAGATGGATTATCATATAGGAGAAACAGCAAGAAGACTAAGTTTGGCTGGAGCCAGATTTCAAAAGATGTCAAAATGTCGAACAGAAGAGTTTGTTTAGTCCCTAGAAGCAACACAGAACTACTGGAGCATTCTGAGCAAGAAAGCACAGCCCAGACATCTATGCGTCAGAAATATTTTGGCAACTGTCCGGACTGGGGTGAGCTAAGATTGGAGCCAGAGAGAGCCATTAGTTGACTAATAAAAGTTGACTAGAAAAATAGGTGAGAGGTGATGAGTTCCTAAAATAGGGAAATAGCCTTGAAGGAAAAAAAACAACAGATTTTAAAGCTGCTTTTTTGGCTGAAAGCGCCATGGCGAATTTGATCTTCCCAATAAGGGAGGCTAAGTATAATCAGGGAGGACTCCAACTCAGGTTGTCTTGCAGGTAAGTAGGGTCCTACGGGGAGTTAGAAAGGCAGAAATATAGGGGTACATAATGAGTTCTCTTTTGGACATCCAATTGGAAACATCTAATAAGCAGCTAGACATTTTGATAGGAAATCAGTCAACAAGCTTTTATGAAGTGACTTTAATGTGTCAGGCACTGTGCTAAGCAATTTTTACATAAAATCCAATGGGCGAGGTAACATGCAAACAACATATACATAGAATAAATTAGGAAATAATCAACAGAGGGAGAGCATTAGGATTAAGAGAGGGGAATCTTTCTTTTCTTTCTACTGTGCCAGTGTCTGCAGAAAGAAATTACTTAATAAATACAGTTGCTTAACTGGGTGATGCAGAAGAAAAGTTCATCTTGGCAACTTCCTTAACTTCTGTCTGCCTTCGTTTTCTCAACAATGTTACAAAGATATCAACAGCATCTACCTTGCAGTGTTGTTGTGCAGAACAAATGAAATAATATAATTAGTGAAAAAAATACAAATGAAGATGGCATAGCTGTGCCAGACTTAAAATTATATTATAAAGCATGGTCATCAAAACCATTTGGTACTGGCTAAGAAATAGAGGAATCGATCAGTGAAATAGGTTAGGTTCACAGGACAAAATAGTCAAATGAAATAATATTTGTAAAGTACTTAGCCCAGAGCCTGGCACACAGTAGGTGTTATATCCCTCCCCTCTAGAATGTCTGGCACAGAGTAGGTGCTATATAAATGTTTATTCTCTACTCCCTAAAGAGCCTGGCACACAGAGGGCACTATAAATAATGCTTATTCCCTTTCTCTTGTCTTCTCTCTCCATTCTCTGCCACATGGAGCTTGCAGGGCTAGACTGAACAGCAGCCTGAGGGATTTAAGATCAGATATAACTCTCAAGACAAGAGCTGTCAAGATAATAGAATGGGCAATGAAGGGGTGATTGAAGAACCTTTCTGAGTATCTTTTTAAAAAGAACAGCAATATAAATTCTTATTCCCCTCAGATGGTGTAGAGACAATTCTGCCTAAAGGAAAAGGATGAAGGTTGGAAGAAAACGCCTGGCTTCTGAGTATTTGCAATCAGAGAATCCCGCTTCCACTGCCTTCTTTTTCTCCCATGGCCACATGTCGTTTATAAAACGAAGAGATGAAACCACTCTATTTTGAAGGCTCCTTCTAGCCCCAAACTCTGGCCGCAGGGGTGAGGTCCTGAAAGCAGTATCTGGGATTGAACCAAGCAGCTTCAGGCCCCCAGTTATGGGACAGGATCAGAGAGGACTTGAAACTAGAAACAATCAGTTGCTTCTCAGATGCCCACAAACAAGCCGTTATTCCGTGTTCTTGGAAGTCTTGCCTATCTGCCCTAAGAGCATTTATCACCAGGATAGGACAAGAGCCTTCCTCTGATACAACTATAGGAAAAGGGATTTAAGATATACCATCACCCATTCAATATCAAGGTCCATCAGCACCCCGAGTCAATCCCACACAACTGGAGCATCTGATGCCGCCATTTCAGATACCTAATTTTTAAAACTATTTTTCTTAATTTCATTAAATATTTCTTAATAACAGGTAAAAATTACCTGTCATTTTTAGAAAATTTAAGTTGTAAATTCTTTCTCCTTTTCCTCATCTCTCCCTTCCTCAAGAAATCAATTTGATATTGATTATATACATAAAATCATGTAAAATGTATTTCCATATTAGCCATGTTGCAAAAGACAAAAAAACAAAAAACAAGAAAAATAAAGAGTTTAAAAATAGGTTTCAAATCTGTATTCAGAATTCACCAGTCCTCACCATATATATATTGCTGTTAGGTCACTTCCAAAAGTCTTGGATGACAAGAGCCATCTGCACCCACAGAGAGGACTATGAGGAACTGGGTGTGGATTGTAACATAGCATTTTCACTTTTTTGTGGTTGTTTGCTTGTTTTTTATTTTCTTTCTCTTTTTTTTCCTTTTTGATCTGATTTTTCTTGTACAATAATAATAATTGTAGAGATATGTATTGAAGAACTGCACATATATTGGATTACTTGGTGTGAGGAGATGATGGAGAGAAGAGAAAGAGAAAATTTGCAACACAAGATTTTGCAAGGTGAATGTTGAAAATTATCTATGTATTGATTTGAAAATAAAAACCTTTATTTAAAAATTGCCGTTACAGTTTGTAAAACTGTACAATGTTGTCTTGGTTCTGCTTTGCATGAGTTCATGTGAGGCTTTCCATCCTGCTTGTCATTTCATATAGTAAAATAGTTTTACATTACAATCCAATTCCATAATTCGTTGTGCAATTTCCCAATCGATGGGCATCCTGTTGATTTCTGAATCTTTGCCACCACAAAAGGAGTTTCTATAAATGCTTAATGATTTTGATGTTGGCTCTCTCATCGCTGATAGGCAAGCTGGAGCAGGAATAGAAGGGCATATTAAGAAGCTTCCAGCTGCAGGTGGGTTTCCCCCACACCAACAAGTAAGCTTGTTTAAACATGAACCTGATTAAGGCTGGGGGGAAGAACAGCACCATGAAACACCCAGCTGGGAACCGAACCTAAAGCCAGGCACAAACAACCAACACTCGGCAAGACAGGCTGTGAATGAGATCAGCGATTAACAGACATGGGCCAGAGCCCAGAGGAAGGCTTCCTGAGTCAAACAGGCAGCCAAAAAAAAAGGAAAAAAAAATGCTTGAGGGGGAAGGGCCAAAAGGGCGTGCTTCTGACTGCTGGAGGCTTCCCCCTCCCTCCACCTTCTCCCCAGGGCCTCGCCAAACATAATTCTAGTGGCCATAGCCGCTACAGTTTCTCAGGATTATAGCCAGAAGCTCTAAGTGTTTGGGGTCAAGAACTGTCCACCAAGAAGTATAAACACAAAATCCCTGCTGTAGAGAAGGAACTCTGGAATCCAAAAGAAGTACCAATAGACAAATTCCAATTCTGATTCTGGTATTGATTTGTAAACAGCAGGTTGTGGACTAGATTCTCTCTTATGGTCCTTTCTAGCATTAAATCCTATGAATGTCATTCTGAAAATTCACTAGCAATGGGAGCTTGGATAGATCCCTGGATCTCATAGTTTGGTCTTGATAAAATCAGGTTAAATTCTAGAAACATAACAGTTTTATTTTATTTTTAAAATTTCATTTTTCTCAATTACATGTATACATATTTTAAACATTTGTTTTATAAAATTTAGAGCTCTTAATTCTCCCTTTCTCTCTCTCTCTGCTCTTCCCCTTCTTGAGAAATCAAAAGCAATTTGCTACAGATTACACATGTGCAGTCATGCAGCACATATTTCCATATTACCCAGAAACAGAATTTTAAAACAATGCAAAAGACATAATAATCCTGGGTAAATTCTATAAGGAGGATCTTTATGAATTTATTTATATAAATCCTTCTCCCAATAGAGAAATTCATCAATATGATGTCCCCTCCTTATTACCCTCCCTCCCTCACTCCACAGAGAGCTGCCCTCAAAGCCCAAGACAGCAGGGTTCAAGTCTAGCCTTTGGTATTTGGAGCTCTGAGTTACTCTCTAAGACCGTAAGAGCCACAGAGGAATCACGGGATCCTTGAGATAGTGCTGAGAGGGATGCAAATGGGAGACTATCTCAATCGCTTTTTTCAAATGAAGAAATAGGTGAGTTAGTCAGGTAGCAGTAATGGAAGGATTTGAACACAAGTCCTGAATCCAAATCCAATACCCATTCTTATATTCAGTTCAACTTAATAAATATTCACTGAAGGTTTCCCTCCAGCATTCTAGAAACTAGAATGGCCTAAATGAACAGCCTCTCTGCAGCTATTGTCCTGTGACGGTGCAGCCAGCACAGTACGGAAGGAAGTCCAGCTGGGAATTTTGGTTCTGAAATTCTGGCTATGTGTCCGGGATCAAGGCATCTATCTGGAAGCCTCAGTTTTCCTCATCTGAAAAACTGAGACCCTTTGCGTGGATTAGATACTAGACCCCTTTTCCCAAAGTAACTAATTAGAAACATCTTCCGGTGCAAAGCAAAAGCATTTATTTAATTCCTGCAGGGAGAGGCCCAGGCACAACTGGGAGCCATCCTAGCTCCGGCCATGTGTTGGTGAACCTGATCAGCTTCAGGCTCGCCCAAGATTTTAAAAAAGAAAAATCCAAGCTTTTTCATTGGATAGACTAAAAGGGCGTTGACCACCTTTGACCAATGCCGTCTGCTTCCTGTGGGTAACATCACTTCCTGTGGGTCTGACCTTTAGAGACCACGTGACTCCCTGCAACCCAGGGTTTAAGACAGTGAATGGGGATCATGTGACTTCCTGAAACCTGAAGCCCAGGACTTCATCTTTCCACTCTGGGTATAAGGATCATGTGACTTAGGTCTAGTCTCATAAACTGAGAAAACTTCAAACAGTCCCATTCACTTTGAATCCTTATCTCAAATGAGTATTATGAGGAAGTCATTTTGTAAACTTATATGTAATAATTATTAGCAAATATTCTTATTATGTGGAGAGTAGCCAAGATGGCGGCATAACTCATATGGAGAAAGAAGGGGGAGAGCATTTAGGGGTCCTCAAACTACGGGCCCAGATGCAGCAGCTGAGGACATTTATCTCCCTCACCCAGGGCTATGAAGTTTCTTTATTTAAAGGCCCACAAAACAAAGTTTTTGTTTTTACTATAGTCCGGCCCTCCAACAGTCTGAGGGACAGTGAACTGGCCCCCTATTTAAAAAGTTTGAGGACCCCTGATTTAAAGGATGTAGATCATGAGAATAAGGAGATATTTAACCCCACAGTTGGTTAGCAGGCACTTCAGCCAGACCAAGTCAGGCCATTTCTAGACATTTCAGGGGGACACTTATAATCTTACTCCCATGACAAATGGACAGCCTGTGTTATTATCCATTTAATTTTAAAAATAATTTAATTTCTAAAAGTCTGGTGGATCTTCTTGAAGATTTATATGTCAAAATTATTTTTGTATGCTAATGGGTTTTGAAAGAAAACCTCCAAATAAAACCTTTAAGAGCTGTGCCATTATCCCAATATCAATTCTGTCTTTTTAAGGTAGTCATTTCTTAGAATTAGAAGAATCCTACATCTACTAAAAGAGATTCACAGCAAAGCCTCAAGAATATCCCAAAAGAGAAGAATCTGGAAATAGCAAGTTTTTAATTAACAGTATTAATAATGATATAATAAATTAACAATAGTAATTAATTTTCTCATGATGCTTAAACATGGTGACCAAGGTCAGAGTCCAAGGCCTAAGAATGAGGAGATGAAGAAATAAGTGGTTCCTTATGACTAATATTTTAGCAGGAAATTAGTATTTCAACAGACATCAATTTCAAGGCAGGTGACTCAATATGGACATTGCTAGTGGGTTAAAAGCAAATAACCAGAGTATATAAAGGAAGTGCCTTTGGGGTTGAAAAAGACCTTGGGTGAGGGAAAGTTTGAGGGCTTTTTAACATGTTTTTGTCCAGAGACCCTTTTGGTAAAGATCTGGTAAAGATTACAAACCTCTCCTCGGAATAATATTTTAAAATATGCAGGATATCAACTATATTGCAATAGTTATCCCCCCCAAAAAAATTTTTTTCTTATATCCCTGCCTAAAAAACCAATCTAATTCCTTCATTTTATAATTGAGAAATCAAAAAGAGAAGAAAATTAATATAGTTTGTCAGTACCAGTGGGGAAACTGGAACCCAATCTACTGATTTCCAGGATAAGCATTTTTTTCATTGTAATAAAAAGAACCTTATAAGCCATCTAGTCACACTGTCTCTAATCTATAGATAAATCTTTTCCATAAGATCTTTGACAAATGGTTATTTGAGATTTGTTTTTAATTGACGACAACAAGTGGCACTCGTTATATTTTATAAATATACATATGTTTTACACTTAATTATACATAATGCCTTGCTCAAAAGAATATCAAATTCCTTAAGGAATTACTTCAAATTTTTTTCTTCTATACTCTCTTTCCCAAAAGAATTCAAATTTCTGAGGCAGCTAAGTGGCAAAGTAGATAGAGAACCAGCCCTGAAGTGAATAGGACCTGAGTTGAAATCTGGCCTCTGGCACTTAACACTGCTTGGCTGTGTGATCCTGAGCAAGTCACTTAACCCCAATTGCCTCAGCAAAAAAAAAAAAAAAAAAAAAAAGCCAACTCCTAGAGAACAAGAGTGTGTGTTTTTGTTAATTATTATTATTTTATCTTTTTTACAACATTGTATTCTCTAAAAAGAATATAAGCTCTTTGAAGGCAAGAGTTTATATGAAATTTTTTTTTCTGTTCTCTTCCCCAAAAGAATGCAAGCTCCTTAAAGACAGGAATTATTTGGAGGTTGTTTTTAATCACAGTACTTGGCACATAATATGTACTTAACAAAGGCTGATTCTTAAATCCAGATATTTATTACTTCCTAAAGATAAAAGCAGAGGGGTCTCACTGTTATCATTCCCAGGCCCCTTAGTTAATTGTCTTAATCTAAGTGGTTACTAAGAGTAGCATGAACTTGTTAAGAAGCATGAAAATAACAAAATAAACAAGACCAATTACTATCCAAGCATTAACTGACTTTCTGGGCAACTGTCAGAACAACTGGATTAAAAGTACCACGTGAATGACAAACTATCAGGAATGTTTCTGAATCATTTTATGTGACCTAAGACCAAGAGTGATGAGCTTAAGAAATTTTTAAAGTATAAATTTTGAATTGGTAAAATGCCAATGAGATTCCCTAGTGAAGAAGACAAAAAATTAAAACTGTCTTCTTGTTGGGCCACAACAAAACAGCTGCACACTCCAAATTTAACAACAAATGCCAAATCATTCCATATCTAAAGTCACATGTCCAAGGCAAGCATATGGCAAATTCCTTCCTGTTTTAAGACAGAAGTACTTTCCAAAGTGAAAAAAAAGACTCCTAAAATTGGGAGTTGACACCTGAGTTTGAATTTCCATTCCCACTTAATTGCTCCTTTCACTTTTATTTTCTTCATTTGTAAATGAAGAACACTATTTTTAAGGTAGAGATCTCTCAAACAGAGACAACCATGATCAAAGTAGAAAAGAAAGCTAGATTTGTAATTAGATGTATGTTCAAAAGGCCAGCCTAACCATTCATCTGTTGTGTGTAGATTATCTAATCTCACATGGTCCTGCATTGGTAAAATGAGAATAATAATTTTAACTATCATTGTCAAGGAGCCACTTTTTATGACTAAATGAGAGGAGATGACATATTAACATCACTTCTGATTAATGGCTTATAAGGTTTAAGACATTAACTATTTGGATTGGGTTTGGTTTTTTGTGGTCTGTTTAAATCTTTCACAAATCACTTTTTATTGAATCTAATTATCTCTGTGTTTTCTAATAAAAAAAAAAGAATTATATTCAGTTCCTTATAAGTGACTTGAAATAAGGGCACACGACTTTAGAACAGTAAGTATACAAAAAGCTATATAAACGTCAAATATTATTAGCATTATTATTTCTACATGAAATTGACCCTACCAATAGGCATCCAAGAAGTGCTCTTTGAGCCCAAGTTAGACTTGGGCTGAGCCATCCACCTTCTGTTGCCCAGGCCCCATTATGACTAACAACAAAGATTTTTGAGACAGCTGGCTGTGGTCAAGAATATCACCACGGCTATATTTTAAAATATCGGTATCTATATAAGGATTAAACTTATGACCATGGCCTCAAGGACACCATTCACCAGTCAATTGACTGACTGACTAAATAGTCTGACAGACTCTCAGTCCCCATATATTGGATTGCAAACACCCACAAGAAACTACCCCCAATTAGTTGGATGCAGGCACTCTTCTCTGAGTTCAACTCAAATGATTTGAACAGAGAAGGCAATGATCACCAGGATGACCTCATAATCCTTTAATTAGCCAAGTACTTAAGACCAGTGAGGCAGTGAAGTGCACAAAATCCCACATCTTCCTGAATTCATGTCTGGTCTCAGATTCTTCCTACCTGTGTGACAGTGGCAATCATTTAATCCTTTTTACCCCAATTTCCACATCTATAAAATGAGCTGAAGGAGGAAATGGCAAACCATTTCTTTGCCAAGAAAACCCCAAATGGGGTCAAGTCATACACAAATTGAATGAATGAACAACTGAAGGGCTAAGTCTTCTTAGAGGTTCTCTAGGAAAGTCTTAAAATTTAATCCTTAACCTTAAGAAATTCACACCTTCCTGGGTGGATAAGAAACACATTTATAAAATAATACTAGATGCCATTATGTCATTAATACATGCCAGAACAGAAGAAACTATTTTTTGCTGGGCAGGAAAGCAGCAATGGCTCCCAATCCAAGAAATTCTGTCTCAAGATCTGTCATCAAAAGAATGATGCTTAAAGGAAAAACATGTTGTTTTTTTTTAAGGGAGGGGTTATCAGAACACCTCTATTTCTGTGAAGGATATTCAACGTCCTTTTTGTCTATCAGGCTTAAAAATCTGGAGTTGCCTTCAATTCTCAGCTCTTCCTCATCCCATGCACCCACCTCTTGTTGGTTTTATCTAGGAGACATCTCTAACAGCCTTCTCTCCATTCAAAGGGCCTCCACTGCCCTCATCATCCCTCTCATGCTCATTTCAATCCTAATTAGTCCTTCAGCCAAGCTTTTCCTTTCTTCAATCTTTCCTTCACAAAGCCAAGAAAGTTCAAAGTTCTGAATCCTCTGCTCTATATGCACCGAGGATTCCCTCCATGAAGTGCAAACTCCTCAGCATTTAAAATTCCTACTCTGGCTCCCATCTAACTTTTCAGCTTCATAATCTATGCACTCTTGTCCAGCTGGATTGGCTACTGACTGTGCCTCCCATACAATTATCCTTCCCTCTCTAAGCTTTTTCACAGGTTGTTCCATATGCTTGAAAGAATTCCTTCCTCATCTCTGGAAATCAAGGGCCACCTTCAACTGGAAGACTTTCTGTCCTCCCTTTTCCCTGACTACAGAACCACTTCTATTTATTTATATCATATACATTAATTTTAGATATGCTTTTATAAATATATACTGTTGTTTATGTACATGTATAATACAAACATGTTATCTCTTCTGATAGAATTTCATTTCCTCGAAAGCTTACTATTTCGTCTTTTTGGGGGGCCTGCTATTTTGCCTGGTACACAGTCAGTATTTAATAAATGCCTGCTGATTTACTAGCAAGTCATATATCTTGACAAATCCTATTTCCATCATCAATACCTCCCAGAATTTTTCTTCTATAAAAGAAACTTTGGAGACCGCTTAGTCCAACTCTGCCATTTTACAGATGAACAAAGTGAGGCCTAGACAGGTATAGGGAAAACAGTCCATAAATTTAAGGAGTTATAGCAAGGCTGTAAGGAATAACAATGATGAATACAAATCAGTATGAAAGGGTTTATATGAACAGATACAAAGTAAAGTAAGCAGAGACAGAATTACCTAAAAATAATCAAAACCAAACTTTGCACAATTATTAAAAAAAAAATCTTGGTTTGTCTCAAAGAGAAAAATTAAAAGCAACTCCCCCAATTCCTCTGCAGAGTTTGAGAGACACAGGTGGGGAAGACTGACTACAGACTGAATATAACATCAAATTTTTCAATCAGTTCTGTGGCCTCTTTTTCTTAAAAAAAAAAAAATTTAAACACCACTACTATAACATATGTTATGTTATATATGACTATAAATCATACATGATAGGATGAGATGGGATAGAATAAGGTAAGACAGCTCTCTTGGGAGAGGGAAGGGAAGCAAAATAAAGGGGGAAATCTGGATGACATAAAATCAAAAATCTGGATGTCATCAAAATACAAATTTATACAATAAAATTAATGCAAATAGAAACATATAAACAAAACAAAGAAAGTGGAATTGAAACAAAGAAGTTGAATTTAAAGGAAGGGTAGGATTTGGATAGGCAAAGAAGCCTATTTACAAATAACTATTTCGGGCCCCCACCTTCCTTATCCTTAGTTTAAATTATGGGGCAGTTCTAGATAAATCTCATTCCTACCCATACCCTCCAAGCTCTACATTCTATGATCCAAAGACCCATGGCTAACATTCCAAGACAGAGAAATAGTATGAACAAAAGAAAAATAGGGAAGGTATATGTAGGAAATATCTGTAAAATGGGGATAAAAATATCCCCATATCTGCAAGGACAAAACAAAGTAATAATTTTGTAAGGTGTTTAGTAAATCTTAATGCATTATATGTGTCTAATTGTTAATATTAGTTCATTAAGTAAGAGTTGTTAACCAACCATTTCCTATTTGTATGACTGAACTGAGGGGACTCTTAACAAGACTATCAATAGTGGCAAAGAAAATCAGGCTGTATTTTTAGCAATTAAAAAAAAAAAAGCTCACACTTATTTAGCATTCTGAAGTTTCTAGTACATTTCTTTTAAAGGGCTGTATGACCCAAGACAGACCCCACAGCTTCTATTGGCAATGATTTTTTTCATCTGTAAAATGGGTTTAAGATCGCTAGCAATAGAAGCTTCTGCTCATTTTTCCTAATCTTCTAAATAATATGCATTTATGTTTAACACCCACTCAAGTCAAACTTTCCGGAAAAAATCAGCAGGCTAAAATAACCCTCGAGGTCAGGGAAGTCTGTCTAACACTCAAGTGTCCTTCGACTAATCAGGAAAATGCAAAAGTGAATAGAGAACAAGAAAGCATGTCAAATCCAAACTGGGAGTATCTTGGACGCTTTTTTCTCTTTCCAACAGCTTTCACTGAAACCCAAGCAACCCCTAAATTACTGCTGGAATGAGGTCTTTCATGATTAGAAAGGTTAAGTAAAAGGGTGTTGAGATGTTTTTGCCAGAAAAAGATGCCCAGAACTACAAGTTTTAAACTATATCATATGTTATTAAAAATCCTTCCTAAGGGCAAATTATTAAAGACATCTTAAAACAAACAAAACAATTAAGCAGCACTAAGAATTTAGGAATTTGGCTTCTCACAGATGCATGAGCAAACACCCCAAACTTCAGCATGCTCTTGACACACAGAATAGAGGATGCTCTGAGTCCACAACATACTACTTTTGTTCCCTTTATAAAGCACCTATCACATTATATATCACATTATAATTTGATTATAGTTACATTTATGCACATATATATATAGCAATAAAGCAAAGGTTATACATAAAGCAATGGGTTTGCAAATAGGAAGACATCTTCCTGAGTTCAAATCCAAAATCAGACGCTTAGAAGCTTTCTGACATTGGGTAAGACATTTAATCATACCTGACTCAGTTTTCTCATCTGGACAATGAGCTGGAGAAGAAAATGGCAAACCACTCCAGTATCTTTGCCAAGAAAAGCCCAAATGGGGCCAAGAAAAATGGGATACCACTTAAATTATTGAAAAATAAAAAAGAATTAGCACAGGGGCTGGCACATAGTAAGAATTATATATATACACACACACACACACACATATTAACATTATAATGATGACTGTTTACAAGTATATTTACAAGTATATATCTGTAAACAATGGAATACAGCAGCTATTATCTAAATTTTGTAGTATTACAGCTATCTCTATACAGCAGGATAATATCAAAGACTGAATGAATTTTGTCATGTTCCCCACTCCATCAAGCCTGTTCTAAGTTTCCTGCAGGCAAGGGCAGTGTCTTCTTCACAGAATCTCAGGGTTGAAAGGGATCAACCAGAAACTGGACAGAAATTCTCTCCTCTATATTATTTTCAAAGAGTTCAGCATTAGCTTAAGCATCTCTAGCATCTGAAAACTTGCTACCTAAGAAGCCCAGTTCACTTGGGGCAGCATGAATGGTTAGAAACTGTTTCCTTATCTTGAATCAAAATTTGCCTATCTGCCATTTCCTCTCACTAGTCCTCTTCCTCCTCTCTGGTCTCAAATAGGATAAATCTAATAACCTTATTTTAATTCAATGACATCCTCTAAAATACGTCTAAGACTGATATGAGCTACCTCTAAGTTGCTTTTGTCCCAGAAAAACATCACCAATTCTTTCAATCATTACTCAATGAATGGTTTGAATCCCTTCACCAATCTGATTCCCTCCTGGACATACTTCCATCTAAAATGTGCCCAGGACTAAACATACTATATTCCAGAAAGAGTTTTCCCAAGGCATAATATGACAAAACTATCATCTCTTTCATTCTGTATGTGCTGTATCATTATTAATACACTAAATTACTTTAGGATTTTTGTTTTGTTTTGTTTTTGCTATCAAAAGAGATCAGGTAGTCCCCATGAACTGTTTTCTAGATATTCCCACTCATCCTTCCTGATGTGAAGTCTAAGCCTTATTAACTTTCATCTTATTAGTTTCAGCCTACCAATTCTGTCAGCTCGCATATGAACTATCCTATCCAACTTTATCTCTCCCACGATTCTGAAAAGTATGCCATTTGTTTTTAATGAAAGCAACAATAAAATTGTTGAACAGCAATAGGACTAAAGATAGAAATCTTTGGCACTCTGTGGTAACGGATGTTCATTCACCTACAGGAACATTCTTTCCCTTCCAGTTCAAAATCTATTTTCCTATGAACCATTTATAAAATGCTAATTATGTATGAACAAGTTGTGGGTTAAACCAGAGCTTCTTAAACTTTTTCTACTCAACTCTTTTTTGCCTAAGAAATTTTTACATGTCCTAAGGTATACAGGTATATAAAAAATGGATATACAAATCAAACATTTACTGATAATAAATCATAATTCTGCAACCTCCACATTCAGGTATGAGACTCCATATGGGATTCCAAACCAGAGTTTAAGAAACTAGAGATTAAACAATGATTTTTTAAAACTGGAGAAGGGAATTTAATCACTACCACATTATTGTGAGCTTTATCCCTAGACTTTCAAAGGAGTCCATGATACAAAAAGGTTAAGAACCCCTATATAAGAGATAGCACATCCACAATATCTATAGCAACAGATAATTTGACAAAAAGAGAAAAGTAACAACTTAAGTGAAATAGTAAAAATTTTATGAAGATTTTCATAGTTGAACTGATTCTTGTCAGGTGAGTGGATTTTGAGGAGTCTCAGAAGGTAAATATCAATCCTACTTTATGATATAAAAAAAATCAAACAATCAGCAAGTACATTTTGTGTACAAGAAGTCAGTATGCTGACTTCTAACTTCTATATATGATAGACCATCATATCTACTTGAGAGCAGAACTTTCACTTATGTCTCAGTTTATAATGTGTCAATCAGCAAGTTCCTTTTAAGCCCAAACTGGATATGCCATTTTCTACATATAAAAATTATCATATCTACTTGAGAACAGAGCTTACATTTATATTTCTGCGCATACTATGCCAAGCACATAGTAAAGCATTTTGGTAAATGCTTGTAGATGGATTAACATGCTAATTAATACACTGTGGAAGATGATACAAGAAAAACAAATGATGAGACATATATAGAAGAAACACAACTAGCATCTACTTTTAGTGCAAATATATAACAAGAGAATGAAAGTTATTGACTGGAATTATTAGGAAAGTCTTCCTGGAGGGACTTCATCTGGTCTACATTTTCAAATGTAAATTGAAGGATTTATATCAAAATCTTTAAGCTACCTTAAACCACCTAGTAAGGTAAAAGACTAAAAGGCCCAGAACACACCAGGATCCCACCAAAAACCATAATCAAGATTTGATATGGGGGAGAAAAACAAAAACAATAACAAAAACTCAGATGAATACAAATACCAACCTCTTTTTATCTCTTTCTGGTTTGTCTGGGGTAATGAATAAACTGAGTCTTCTTTTTTTTTTTTCCTTTCTGCCCCAGGGGCTGAAGTGAGAGAACACCCAGATGTTAGGGTTTCTCCCTCCTTTTCCTATCTTCACTAACGCATGATATGGTTTGCACCCAATACACTTCTTACTCAATTAGCTTGATGCTAATAAACTCTCTCTACCTGTGCTCACTCCCCAGAAACCCTTCCAGTCATTACCCATAAGATTTCATCCCTGCAAAACCCCTTGCTAACACCTGCTCACTTTGTACCACCACATGACATGACCACCACATGACAATTGAGGGAACTAGAGTTTGAACACCTTGGTTAAAGACAAGAAGAAATTCCTTATTTGTATCCAAAAACGAAATGGAATTCATAATTGAACACCAGATAATTAATTTTGATTATGTTAAGCAAAAAAAGTTTTGTACAAACAAAACTAATGCAGACAAGATCAGAAGGGAAGCAATAAATTGGGAAATCATTTTTACATTTAAGAGTTCTTATAAAAGCCTCAATTCTAAAATAGAGAATTGACTCAATTTTATAAAAATTCAAGGCATTCTCCAATTGATAAATGGTCATATTTTCAGATGAAGAAATTAAAAGTATTTCTAGTCATATGAAAAGGTGCTCTAAATCACTATTGATCAGAAAAATGCAAATGAAGATAATTCTGAGATACTACTACACACCTTTCAGATTAGCTAAGATCACAGGAAAAAATATGAGGAATGTTGGAGGGATTGTGGGAAAACTGAGACACTAATACATTGTTGGTAGAATAGTTGGTTAATGAATCCAACCATTCTAGAGATCAATTTGGAATTATGCCCAAAAAGTTATCAAACTGTGCATACCCTTTGATCCAGTATTTCTACTGGGCTTATATCCCAAGAGAAATCAGATCAAAAAAAGAAAGTAAACGAGTAAGAAAAAATGCAAGCAAACAACAACAAAGAGTGAGAATGCTATGTTATGACCCAGTTCTCTCTCTGGGTGGAGATGGCTCTCTTCATTGCAAGATCATTAGAACTAGTCTGAATCATCTCATTGTTGAAGAAAGCCATGTCCATCGGAATTGATTATTGTATAGTCTTGTTGCTGTGTACAATGATTTCCTGGTTCTGTTCATTTCACTCAGCATCAATTCATCTAAGTCTCTCCAGAGCTCTCTGAAATCATCCTGCTGGTCATTTCTTATAGAACAATAATATTCCATAGCATTCATATACCATAATTTATTCAGCCATTCTCCAATTGATGGGCATCCACTCAGTTTCCAGTTCCTTGCCGCTACAAACACAAGGCTATGCAAGGGTCAATGTCAAATTATCTGTGCATATGTTTTGAAAATAAAAAGCTTTATTAAAAAAAATGTTAAAAAAAAGGAATTCCTTTACTTGTTTAAAAATCTGGAGAGGAAAGAAACATTGTTCTATAGCAACACCTTAAGAAAAACAACACATTTCTAAAATTGTAAGATTCAGAAATACAGTATTACTTTATTTTTAAAAATTCTTTATAAAAAAAATTTCAGCCCACATCCGGCTGAAATCTAAAAGAAAAGAATACCTGTTCTTTTTGGGCCCAGGTCAGACATCTTCAGAAAGTAGGATCAGACAAGGAGGAGGAAGAAAAAGAATGTTCCAAGTAAGATTAAAAACAGATTTAGGAAGTACAGCAGTATCCCAATAACCTAATGTTTTGGTTGTTTCCAAGTTTCATGGCCAACACAGAGAAATAACATTCTATGGTTTATATTTTCTTTATCCCATGACTATGACCACACACAACCGAGAACAGCAGCCCATGGTATATCTTACCATGGAAATCAGGAGACTGCCCGACTGTCTGAAGCTTAACAAAAAACCGGTCAAAAAAGAGGTCACTCAATCAAAGCAATGGCGCCAGAGGTTGGAGGATGGAGTTACTCTCTGAGGGGCTGGGCTGATTCTCAACCAAGAGGGGCAAGTTATAAATTAGAATAAAGAACTATCAACCTCAACCATCTGAAAATGGCCAAACAGAAATCCGACGCTAGAAACAAGAGCTTTGAACCTCTGTCCGAATTCTGCTTATCCGCTTAGGGGAAAGTTAACACTCCCATCACTGGAAACACTCCCATGCATGTACCCTAAAAGTACAATTAGGGACTTATTCAGATAGGAGTTAAGAAGCGGAAAGGTGGGTTCTCCTCACTCTTTGGGAATAAACTATAAAGTGCCCCAAAAGTCTCAGGGCTGTGTTAAGCATTTAGTAACTTCAAGATTATGTTTTGGTTTTATTTTCAAGAACAGAGAAACTACATGACAGTCCTGTGAGAGTTTTAATAATTTAAAACAGCACTAAGACTCTTGAGACACCCCGTGTATCAGAAAATTGATTCATTGCTGTTTCTTAGACGCACTTTTGAGGATTGGTCATTAACCATCCAAAGGATAAAATCCCACATCTTTTAGCCACCAATTTACAGGACTTTCTTTATCTGGTCAAGTAGAAATTAGCATTCCATCTAGATGAGAAGCAGGAAGATATAGAAAGGCTCTATTAAGACCTAAGATTTGGATGCTTATCTTTTCTATATAAAATTAAGCCTGTGACAATAATATATTTTCTCCTTTCCTGCATATTAATGATTAAAATAAAACCAAAAAATACCCTGTATGCTAAGTGCATGGGTGATTGATGGCATGAAGTTTATTTTTTTAAGTTTTTTTTTATTTTTAAAACATATGGATGAATAATTTTTCAATATTGATCTTTGCAAAACCTTGTGTTCCAATTTCCCCCCCTCCTTCCCTCCCACCCTCTCCCTTTGATGGCAAGTAATCAAATATATATTAAACATGGTAAAAAAATATGTTAAATCTAATTGTATATGTATAAATATGTATAAATATTTTATGTATAAATAAATTAATACAATTCTCTTACTCACAAGAAAAATCAGATCAAAAAGGAAAAAATGAGAAAGAAAATAAAATTCAAGCAACCAACAACAAGAGTGAAAATACTATGCTGTAGTCCACACTCAGTTCCCATAGTCCTCTGGGTGTAGATGGCTTCTTCATCACAAGATCATTGGAACTGGTCTCAATTACCTCACTGTTGGAAAGAGCCACGTCCATCAGAACTGATCATCAGATAGTCTTGTTATTGCCATGTACAATGGTCTCCTGATTCTGCTCATTTCACTCAGCATCAGTTCATGTAAGTCTCTCCAAGCCTCTCTGTATTCATCCTGCTGGTCGTTTCTTAACAGAACAATAATATTCCATAACATTCATATACCACAATTTATCCAGCCATTCTCCAATTGATGGGCATCCACTCAGTTTCCAGGTTCTGTTTACTACAAAGAGGGCTGCCACAAACATTTTTGCACATATCCCTTTTTCCTTCTTTAAGATCTCTTTGGGATATAAGCCCAGTAGAAACACTGCTGGACAAAAGGTATGCACAGTTTGATAACTTTTTGAACAGAGTTCCAAATTATTCTCCAGAATTTATTCACAACTCCACCAAAGTATCAGTGTTTCTTATATCCCCTCCCATATTTGTCATTATCTTTTCCTGTCATCTTAGCCAATCTGAGAGGTATGTAGTGGTATCTCAGAATTGAATTTTGCATTTCTCTGATCAATAGTGACTCAGAGAACTTTTTCATATGACTAGAAAGATTTCAATTTCTTCATCTGAAAATTGTTTGTTCACATCCTTTGATGATGGCATGAGGTTTAAATACACACTAGCATGTTATGCTAACACTTGGTCTTTGCTTCTTTGAAAATCTAAGTCCTATGTTGATTTTCATTTTGTGTAAGTATTTTTCCTTCCTCTTTTAAAATATTTTGTTATAAGGGATGACTCAGGAAGGCAGGAGAGGAAAGTTTATGGTTGATAATAAAATTAATCAATGAAAACCTATTTAAAAATGAAAACAAAAAGTCAAGGCCACAAACAGTTTAAAATATTTATTAACCATAGAAATCTTATTACCTATTCAAAAACCAAGTTTTATACTGCCTCAAATCACAGTGTGAAGACCAGAAGATATCTTAGGGACCATATACAAAATCCCTCATATTAGGAAAACAAGTGATTTCATCATGTTATTGTATGTAACATAAAGGAATTTAATTTATTCCACAGATGAGAAATCTAAGGTATAATATTTACCTATAATTCCATAGGTCCTGATGAGTCCAGTTGAAATAAAATTCAAAAATTTTCAACCTATGGTATGTGCCTTTTACATCACCAATTATATTGTCTTGCCTAGTCCCCTGGTGGCTTGTCTACAAGACACTATCACTCTAACTGACCTGGAAGTTAGCATGAAAATGTTCATAGATTCAGAGGTAGAAAAGGTACCAGAAGCCACTTAATCCAGTCTCCTCATTTTAAAGTTGTGGAAACTGCTGTTTGAGAAAAATTAAGTACTTGTCCAAGGTCACAGGTAGCATATACTAGAGGCAAGATTTGAATTCATGTCTTCTGACTCCAGAGCTTGCTATTTCCACTAACTTCACCCTCTGCTGTCATTCAGTCATTTTGCAGTCGTGTCTGACTCTTCATGACCTCTTTGGGGGGTTTTCTTGGCAAAAATATTAGAGTGCTTTGCTATTTCCTGCTCTGGCTCATTTTCCATATAAGGAAACTGAGGCAAACCAAGTTAAGTGACTTGCTTAGGATGTCTGAGACCAGATTTAAATCAAGGAAAATGAATCTTTTTATTTTCAGGCCCAGTCTTCTATCTACTACACTAGCTAATGGGCCCCTCAAACCAAGAGAGACTATATTAATTAAAAATGATATTTTACAAATTTTTAAAAACCTTCATTCACTCCTACTCCTCATTTAATAGTTAAAGAAACTACAGCTAAGAGGTAAAGTACTCAAAAGTCACAACAGAAAGATTAAGTCTCAAGGGTGAGATTTGAACTCCTATCCTTGAGGACAGGGGATGAGGGTTCTTGTTTCTTTTGAATTTCCTGCACAGTGCATAGTAATCATGTAATAAAATATTTATTGGATTGAATGGAATTTGGAAGTGAACCCAAAAAGGAACAAGGATTCTGCCAAAGAGGTCTCCAAATTGAGATATAAACACCAAGATATAGGGTACCCCCAAACCTGCTCTGATTCCATACTTCCTCTTACAAATCCTGGATCAGGGATAGCAAATAAGACAGGAGGAAATGAGAGTGAAAAACTGGCAACTGAGAATAAAATATAACTTCAATATTGGTTCACAATCATTTATCAAAGCTTATACAAATACTGAGAAGGGCACACCTTCCCAGCCCTACCCTGAGGAACAATAGACTGAAGGCTACGGTTATAAGATCTCATCACTGGACACAATCAGACTCATAAAACCTTTGAACTTACTGAAAAAGACCTTGAAGGCCATCTAGTCCAATTCTTATTATAGAAGGGCAATCCCATCCAGAAAATCCTTGATAGGTGGTTATTCAGTTTCCTCTGGAAAATGTCCAGTGACACCCATCTTTCTAAAGGAGCCATTGTTAAGAGTTCCATTAGGAAGTTTTTCTGTGAATTAAATCCAAAATCTGCCCTTTTGAAACTTATATCCATTATTCCTAGTTAGGCTAGACGATTTTAGAGAAGGAAAGGATTCTCTGAATTAACTTGGTCCGGCTATTTCTCCCTGCCATCCCTTGAAAGACTAATCACTAATATGCCAGATGTAGGATTTCCAAAAAGAAAGGTTTTCAAAACGGCTTGTAAAGGCAATGATTTTATCCAAACTGCAGCTGAGAAAAATTAGGAAGCAATTTATTAGCTGATCAGGTTGATCAGATGATAATTTCTTTTTTTTCCCCAATCTCTCTGTATCCCCATTTTCTCTGCCTCTATTCATAATAAAAAGAAAAACAAAGCCCCCGTTACAAACATGTATATAGTTAGATAAAACAAATTCCAACTTTGGTCATGTCAGCCTCAACAATATGTCTTCTGAGACCACCATCCAGGAAGCAAGTAGCATAATTTGACTCAGGATGAGTTCTCTGGAATCATAGTTGGGCCAGTGTATTGATCAAAGTTCTTAAATTTTTTCAAATTGTTTATCTTGATATTATTGTTACTATATAAATTATTCTGCTCACTTCAGTCTGCATCAGTTCACACAAATATTCTCAGGTTTTTCTAAGACTGTCCCCTATCATTTTAATAGCACACTAATATTCCATCACCTTCATATACCATGACTTTCTCAGCTATTCTCCAATTGTTAAGTACCCCTTCAGTTACCCCCCATGAAAAGAACTACTTAAAATATTTTTTCACATCTTCTTTTTATAATTTCTTTGGGGATACAGATCTAACAGCTGCTATCACTTGGTCAAAGGAAATGCACAATATAAAACAACTCTTTTGGCATAATTCCAAATTACTTTCCAGAAAGGTGGGACCAGTTCACAGGTCCACCAACAGTGCATTAATGTTCCTATTTTCTCATAGCTCCACAAGGTACCTTCTCCAAAGAGGAAAAAAACCTAGAGAAGAGGAACTTGATAAAGAGGTGCTGGTCAGAATCCATGTTTGGGTAGCTAATTCCAAGCCTAGCACTCTAACCACTGGGCAACTTAGCTGCCCCTTATGTATAATTTAATGGCATCCAATTTTATTTATGTTTGATACTATAGTTTCTAGAGCAGTTTATTATTTCTATCTCTACCATGTATAGATGATATCTCCTCTATAGAGTGAGTTAATCATATTTGTGTATCAATAATAATAATAATGACATTTAATGTTTATATAGCTCTTTCTTTATGCTTGGAACTGTGCTAATCACATTACAATTATTATCTCATTTGATCCCTACAACAACTCTGGGAGATAGATGCTATTTTTATCCTCATTTGATAGATGAGGAAACTGAGGCAAACAGAAAGTTTGAGTGACTTTCCCGGTGTCACACAAGTAGTGGGTATATGAGGCCGGATTTGAATTTCTTTCTTCTAGACCCCAGACCATTCCAGACATATCCTATACCAATGAAATCCCTGTCTACTTCCCACCCTTATTACCTAACAGGAGCAGAACATAATCTTTCAAAAATACAAAACTCAAACAAGCTGTGAGTTTTGACACTGCTCAAAGCAATCTAACTAGATAAGTACCAGGATTCAATATTCAAGGCACATAAAAGTTAATTGACTTACTGAGAGATAATGAAAAGATAGTTTATCAACACAGGTTTTCCTGGTTTCAAGTCCAACACTTAACAACTAACCCAAAGCCTCTGCCCTGTAACTAGGGGTGGGGTCTGAACCATTTCATCACTCTAAAGGAGTCCCAGTGTGGAAACTCCCTCCAATACAATCCACAATTTCTAGGTGTAGGGAGCTGTCTGAGCTGGACATCCAGCCAGTAGAAGGAAGATCAGGCTTCTTAATTCTCAAGAACAGCAGTCTTTATCAACCCTAATCAAAACTACTCCATACTGCCTTATGCAAAATGTCTCAATGTTTTTTAAACTGATTTGTTTACCAACTACACAAAAGGTGAAGATTTCTGCCCCACTCAATCACCATCTATCATCACCCCATCAGGAGTCTAGCATCCTGTAAGTTAATACTCCCAACGCATTCCTACTACACCGCTACTGACCATCCAAAGCTCTCCACTTCAAAGTCCATTCATTCATCCAAACCAGCAATCACCACGCCAAGGAAGGTTCCCACTTAGCAATATACTCCCGGAGTCTCTATTCACCAGTGCACCCCCGTATACTTTATATTTCCAGGCCCCAAGGCATTTCTGTGAAACCACATGAAAAGTTTAAAGGCCTGCAGCTGCCTCCCAAGGTTCTCCCTCCCCTTTCTTTTCCCCATCTGCCACAGGGCTTTCCATTTCGTGAAAGATTAACCTGCAACTACCCCAGCTCTGCCTAAGTGTTCCAAGTATTGGAATGTAATTCCTTAGAAGGTCTCCGAGTCTCTCTTCTTAAAGTGCAGGTTTTTCCAGCTACCCTCAGTCCCAGGGTTATGGGAGAGCTCCAAAGGCAGAAGCTTAACGATTCAGCCCAACCAAGTCTCTGTTTTGTCCCTCCTTCTCCCTCCATTTCCTGCCTGACATCTCCACATCCCTCAACATCCCTGCTCAAGTCCATCTTCTGAAAGGAGTCTTGCCTCCTGGTAACATCCTCCTGCTGCTATTATCTTTAATTTATCCTGTGTATATCTTGCTTATACATAGCTTTTTGCAAGTCATCTCTCTCATTAGAGATCCTTGACACTAAGTGATATTTCATTGGCCTTTCTTTGTATGTCCTGCCTTTGGCACAGGGCCTGGCACAGAATAGGTGCTTAATAAATGCTTGTTGATGGGCTGACTATCAAACTGGCAAACTGATTAAATGCTCAACTTCCAACATCAAGCAAGAAAAAAAAAAGCATTTTGCTTCCCAAGTTAAGAGAGAAAAAAAATGGAAACAGAGTAATTGGTTCTGGCACAACACACATTTTTCAAGTAACTTATTAAAATTTTCCCATCCTCCTCCTTAGAATTGCTCAGAGGTGTCAGTTTACTCTGTAAAACCTGTTCCAAAGACTAAGTAACTGGTTGAATGGCTGATGAGAAACTGGACACCTATGGGAACAGAGCTCTTCTTTCAGAAATGCAGTGATTGTGCAAAGACAAAAGCCCTTTACATGGGTTAGAAAGCATTTTATTCTACACTGCATACTGGAAGAACGAACTGTGTGCTTTGTAATAAACCTAACTCAGAGTCAGATTTGCATGAACATACCTACCCACTATGATGGGAAGACTTTCCCCCTCACCCACTGGGAGACACAAAAACAAACCCAGTCGTATTTTCAGGTTGCTACCTTGAAGAGAATAAACTCCAATCAAGATGGGATCGGAACCTCCCCTCTCCTTCCCCTTATGAAAACATTGTCAAAGAATATAAATAAGCAGATCTCAAAAAAACACAAATTATCATTTATTATGAAAAGTGGTTCAGTATAGTGTAGAGGTCAATGGTCTTGAAATTTGGAAGAACAATGTGGATCCTGGGCAAGCTCTCTGTGCTAGAAGATCATTTCCAATTCTACATCTATAGAAATACTCCAAATTCCTGAAAAACCGTTTAAACTCCATAATAATCAGAAAAATCAAAATTGAAACAACTTGAAGCTATTGCCTTATACCTGTCAAACAGGATTTTGTCCTTTTTTAGTAATCTGTCCCTATTAAACTTCTAGTAGAGATGAGAATTGATGCAATCTTTTTTGGAAAGCAAAATGGCAATAGATAGTTAATATCTACACAATTAATCAGATCTGCAAACCTGGTGATCATAGCAAAAGGATACATTCTATCTATGTATATACAATATTCAAAGGGGGAAAAAGAAAGACTGGCATCTACAAAAATGTATTTATTGTAATAGAAAAAAACAACAAAAAAAAACTTGTAAACTATCCATTCAACAACTAGAAAAGAGCTTAAAAAGTATATTACCTATATAATAGAATATCATTGTGTACTAAAAATGACATATAAATACTTAAAAATCTACGTGTGTGTGTGTACAAAGTGTAGTAGAAAAAAAGCACATCCTAGACAAAGGAAAACCTTAGTTTTGCCTATTACTGCTTATTTATTAACCTTAAGCAAATGCCTTCATCTCTCTGGACTTCAGTTTCTTCACTTGTAAAATCAGGTTGGACTAGACAACTCCCTTTCAGCTATAAATGTTATGATGATAAGTGATACAGGGTAAAGAAGGCAAAACCAAAATATGAACAGTGATTATAACTGTTTTTTTTAATTCCATCAAAATAAGATGTCATAATCAAAACAGAAATTGTTTCTACAAATAGCATGTTGTAGTTGCATTTTTTAAAAAAGCTGACATACTATACTTTTCTGCAGCAAATCATAATTGGTTTGGACTTTATGGTTTTTATGTATGGTTTAATTTTAATTTTTTATGGTTACGTTTATAATATAAAAAATTTAAGCAAAGTGAGATTATAACATTAATATACTGAAATATGCATGCAGACAGTATTTTTTCTTTTCCACCCAAAGTATCCATTTAACATCTGGAAGGCATTCCTTTCATCCAAATTTATACCAAAGAGCAATTTTATATGCAACAGAATAAAAGCTCCAGGATGTAATTCACTAAAATCAAAGTTCTGTGGATTATCTGACCAATAGCTCTAGTTTTTTTGGGGGGTGGGGGTAGGGAGAAAGAAAGGGGAAGGGAAGGGCAGTAATATAAAGTAGCAGTCATAATTATTAATAATTCTAGTTTAGATGTTATAAAATGTTTTATATATCTTATTTCACTTGATCCTCATGGTATGAAATAATTTATGTATAATTCTATGCAAAATTAGAGTTCAACATAAATACCAATTTATTTTTTTTATTTGTAGTATTTTAGTATTGATTTCCCCATTTTAATTAATGAAATTAGGGCCAGGGGAAATTAAATGATTTGCTTGGGGACACAATGCTTGCAGCTGATAATTGGAAATCCAACTCAGGTTTTCTGACCCACAGCTCTTTCCAATGTATCATGGTACCCTGACTAATCAATCAACAGGTATTTATTAAGCACTAGGTACAGGGACAGATGCCAGGGATACAGACTAAAGAAAAACAATTCCCGCCCTCAGAAAGTTTATATTCTGTTGAGTGTGAATATAAAAAGAATATAAAAAGTTTATGAAAAAGTGGATAATATATAAGCCCAGAAAGGGGCCAGATTATGAGAAATTTTAAATATCAAATAGAGGAGTTTATGTTTGATCCTACAAGGGAGACACCAAAATTAGTTCTATAAGACAGTGACATGGCCAGACTTACACTTTAGGAAAACCATTTTAGCAAATATGTGTAGGATGGATCGGATCAAAGTGATACTAGAGTCAGGGAGACCAATCAGTGAGGCTTACTGTATTCCCATTTCTCCATTTTTCAAATAAGAAGGTCCTTCCAGTCCAAAATCCCCTTAATTTGATAGTTCTAACCACACTCCATGTTGCAGCATTTTTGAGACATGTATCATCTGCTGTGGATGTCTCTTCCAAGGAACAGCAAACATGGCCCCCCCATTGATGATCAGTTTCATGAATAAGACATATTCCCAGGGCACATCTGGCCATTCCACAGTCCAGCTGGTCTGCTCAGCTGGTGAGAGACCACGGCGCTAATGAGACTTGCTTAGGTCCTCCGCACAGTCCCTCTGTGCATTACTTAGAGTCATACTGTTCCATGGGCAATGAAAATTATTCATTTGTTTGTTTTTTAAAGAAGGAGTTTTAAATGAGAAGTTACCAAGCATGAAGCCCAAATCTCCAGAGAAGGGAATGTCTGAGGGAAAGAACTCTGAAAAATCATCCTCCAGACTGTGGGAAGACAGGGATGCTAATTCATTACTGGTGCCATAGCAAGATGGTTCAACCATTCCAGAAAGCAATCTGGACTCGGGCAAGAAGAGTTATTAAATGGAAAACCCAGAAATTCCATGAGTATGACATACTCCAAAGGGGTGACTATTGCAAAGCTAAAAGCCCTAATGCACATAAATGCTCATAGCAACATTACTTGTAACAAAAGGCCAGGACAAAATGTGCATCCCACAACTGGGAAACAGCTGAACAGATAGCATACGAATTAGCTGAGAGACTACTGCAGCATGAGGAACAACTAAAGAATTCAGTGGGAAGACAGGTAGGAAGTGATGGCAAAGCAAAGAATGTGTGGGAGCAGGAAGAATAGGAGCGAGAGCTATAATTTCATCAATGTGGGGAGTCACTGTCTTAGAAAGTTGTTAGGGGTTAAAGGACAAGCACATAAGATCACGTCAGAAACAAGACTTGCTTCAGTCTTCCAGATGCTAGACACCAACCTTCCCACAGAGCCAAAAGAACAAGGTTAATGTAGTCAACACAAAGAATGTAAATAAGATAAATATTAAAATAATGTAAATAATGTAATTTTTAAAAACCAAGCTATACCCAGTTTCATATACATTCCTTTTTCCTTTATAGGTGGAAATGTTCATTTATTAATGCTTAGAGAGTATCTAATTTGAAAAAAATTGTATATAGAAAAATAAGAACATAAATAAAGTCAACACTAAAATAATAATATTATGGTGAAATGGAAGGGTCAAAGTACCACAGTATCAACTTCAAGGCAAATCTTGCCTTTTCTATTACCAAATCAATAAACTAATTGTCGTGGAGTACATATACTTGGGAATGTAGTTTGTCCAAGTGTTTGGAAGCATTTGTTGTGCCAAAATAAAATATGCTATTAATTTGCTTTAATTACTTTACTACCTCACTCACCAAATCACTCACCCAAAAAAAAAATCAAAAAAGTGAAGGAGTAATGAAGAGAGCTCGGGTCTGGGGATTACAAATTGTCCAAAGAATACTTTCATCTCAGAGATGAAATGTTTATTAACATTGAAAACAAATTCTGAAATTGAGACAGTGGACCCAAATGATGGAATACACCTATAGTCCTTCTCTTGAAGCTTGTTGATCTCCAGAGTTCAGGACTTCTGAGCTGATGGGGGGTGAGGGAGGGAGTTTAAGGCTGAGAGTGTAGACTTTGTGTCCAGCACCAATAAAGAGAATTATGGAAGTAGGCAGGGAAAAAAAAAAAACTAATACAGGACAGAAATGAAGAAATTCCTAAGTAAATCTGTAAAGAATGCAGGAAAAAAGGGAGAAAGGAGGGAATTGAAGAGAGGGGGAAAAGGAACAAGGGAGGGAGCAAAGGGAAGGAGCTGGAGGAACAGAGTTGAAGAAAGAGGGAGAGAGGAAGGAAGGGAAGGAGGGAAGTATCGAGGGAAAGAGATAGTGACATTTTGTTACTCAAATCAAAAACATCCAATCTCTGGGTCTTAGACTTGATCCAAAATTTTTATAAGTGGGATAAATCATTTCAAGAGCTTTGGAAGATATGGGCACAAACACTTTCATACAAAACTTGAGGAAGTCCTTGTCCAGCAGAGACTAACAGCACTTTCTTCAAACTCCACTTGTCCCTGATACAGGTTACTCCAACTGGGGAATGTTTCCAATGATCCCTTCAGTTGGAACACTTGAGAGGTAGGGTCAGATTGGACCTGATAAACTGTCAGGTCGGAAGATCACTGTATCCAGAGCTGAAGAGGATCTTAGAGATGATGTGGTTTAAACCTTTCATGGTATAAAGAAGCAGCTCTGATACTCTCAATGGTCCCCTAATCAAAGCCAGCTCTTCTTTGAAAATGCCATATCCATCATAAGAGAGGTACATAAAGGGTAATTAATGGATAATAAATAATAACAGTTCAAATTTTTTTATACTGTTTGGATTCTAAATTTCAGAGATGTGGGAAATTCCAGGTAATGAAACTCCCTCTACCAACGAATATTTTCAACTGTTCTGATTTGACTAAAGCACTGAAAGATTAAGTAACCAGTAAATATCACAAGCTGGATTTTAACCCATCTTCTTCACAAGGAGCCAGCTTTCTTATCCACTACATCTTCCCTATTTACATGTTTTCAAAAAATTTAAACTGAGATTCGTATGGTGGTGGTTGTTTTTTTTTTTTTAAGTCTGCAAACTACAGTCATTCCTCATTCAGTCTTCATGATCCTGAGAAGTAAATTCTACATATATTATCTTTGTTTTTAAAGTGACAGGGATATAGGATAATTGAGAGCTGAAAGGAACTTTAAAGATCCATCCAGTTGATCTTAAAGACCAGAAAACTGGAACTCAGAAAATCCAAGGGACTTGCTACCATGTTCCTGCAATTGAGTGTCAGATGAAGGATTTTAATCCAGGTCATACAACTCCAAAGCCAGTTTCTCTTTTTACTTAGAAGACCCCTATTCCTAATAAGTTTTCATATAATCTAATAAAAAGATATAAAATACAGGTATACAAATAAGGGTGATAAATGGTAGAAAAACAAACCCACTCTATTACTAGGCAACCAGTAGTATCACCTTGGCATCCATAAGGACAGCTTGTCATCATAATTATAGAAACATTTTTCTTCTTTCCAACTCTGGAATGCCTTTGATCAAAGAATACTACTTTTCAAAGAGGAGAGGGTTTTTACCTCTTTAGTATGTCATAGATTCCCTTCTGGCTATTAGGTGAAACTTATGGAATCCTCAGAATGTTATTAAATGTATAAAATAAAATCCAACTTCAGACATTATGTGATCCTTTCAAGTTATTTAATAATAAGATTTAGTGTGAAAACATTTAATCTATATTGTTTTTCTTGCTGTCTAGAGGAGGGGAGAGAGAGGAAGGGAGGAAGAAAAGTTTGGAATACAAGGTATTGCAAGGGTGAATGTTGAAAACTATATTTGCATGTATTTTGAAAAATAAAAATCTATTTTAAAAAAAGAAAAGAAAAAAGTGTGACAATATTTGTAATATATATGTAAATATAATATTTGTAAAGTACTTTGTAAACCTCAAACACTACTTAAATGCTATCATCATCAATATTATCATTATTTTGAAATACTGAAATTAATAAAAAAAGTTCACGGATCCCAATTTAAGGTGGCACAGTGAATAAAGCACCAGGCCTGGAGTCAGAAAGACCTGAATTCAAATCAAGCTGCAAACACTTAATAGCCGTATGGATCTCTGCCTCAGTTTCCTCATCTGTAAAATGAGAATAATAAAACCTACCTGTTGTGAAGATCAAATGACATGATAATTGTAAAGCACTTACTAGCACAGGGCCCAGCACAAAGCAAGCACTATAAAAATACTAGTTAATATTATTATCTTTATTTTTGTTAACCACCATCCAATACTCCAACCCAAGGTTATCTTCCCTTTTATAAGCATAAGTAGACTGTGACTTACAGCACCTAAAACACATTAACAAAATGGAGATTAGGCAAGCAATATATATCCAGATGTTCTATGCACACGACATTAAGGCATCTGGATTTGGGAGGAAATCTGGGTGTTTGGTTTTGTGCAAACATCATCTTACCCTGGCTTTGTGGGATAAACTATTTTCAAAGATCTGAAAGACATGCACAACAAACACAGACTAATTAATATTAAAAAATAAAAAAGGCTGAGGGAAGCTTTTCCGGAGAGGGCAAATAAAGCAGAAACGGGGCAGAGAGAGAACAACTGACTTCATCCATAGGAAAGAAGACAGTCAGGGAGACAAAAACAAGGTGGCATCTCACAATTAAAGTTTCATGAGCATGTCCTAATTCCAAATTGTGTACAAAAGACTGTGGTTAGCACCAGCAGCTGGCAAGTCATGTCTTTCAGATGAGGGTGGTGGGGTGGTTTGTATTCCCTTTCTTTTCTACACACTGGCCCATCTCCTTTTAAACAAATTCCAAGTGGAAAACTCTTATCACCCTGCTAAATATGTTTTTTTCTCCCCTTCTCTCTCTACCTGGCCTTGAGTTCCACTCTTTACCTGCAAAGCTACCTTTGCAAAACCTGACTGGTTCCCTGATCTTCACAGCTCTATTTCATCACGTATTACTAGATGATGAAGCAAAATAACAGGATTACTTTCTTTTACACTAGTCAGGGTCTGATTCACCATGTTCAGCATTTTTATCTTTTGGAAGCTCTATGCAAAACACTAAAGAAGGCTATGTCTCCTTTTTCAACTTCATCAACCATCTCGCACAGCATACAAGCTTCAGTTGTTTAAAAAAAAAAATCATAAAATCTAGGGTTGGAAAGAATCTTGGAGACTTCATATTCAAGATATAAACTCTTTTGACAATCTAGTCAAGTCCCAGAATATTTCAAAATGAAAAATATAATACATAGGACTACAAAGGATAACAATAACATTCAAATATAATAATCAAAACATTTTTACTGGCCTCATACACTTAATATGTCCTAGCTGTGTGATCCTGGGCAAGTCACTTAACCCCCTATTAAAACACTTTTTAAAAACAAGTTCATGGAATTCAAGGCAATGATTCTTGCTTCAAACTATATCCAGAATGAGAAAATATGACATATTCTCTCTCTCTCTTCCTGAATCAGACCCATTTGGGGGCTGTTCAAACTTTTCTTGATATCCAGTCATAAATCTATCTCTCCCCAATGTTCACCCATTTCTCCTATTTCTGGCCAAGAAAAATAAGCCTCCTTCATCTCTGGTCTCTCATGATCTATGGTTTGTAAAAATCCATGCCCCTCTTCAGACCCTGGAAGTCACCCACTCCCACAATCTATTATCTAACCCGTTCATTGCCATTCTTTATTATCTCTCTCAAATTAACAGCCTCTCTCTCACCACCCCAGTAAACGCCCTAGTTCAGGCGCTCTCTCACCCCTGGATTACGGCACTAGTATCCTAATTAACTGGTTTCTCTGTCTGCAGTCTCCCTCCCCCTAATCTAACCTTTCTAATCCTACCCTGTAATTTTCCTAATGAACCACTCACATCAGTTCTCTGCTTAAAAGCCCTCAATGGCTTCCCATTGCCTGAAGAACAAAAGCATAAAAGTCTCAGAGGCTAGCATTCATTCATGGGTTTCCTTAATTTGCTCAGTGCCATTCCAGCCTTACTTCAAGAGTTCAAGGATTTATATTTTCATTGTGTGTTCTCCCTCTAATACATAATTGTGACCTCTCTATAATTTAATACATGGTCTCCAAGAGCTGCTGTGGCCAAAAAAAAAAAAAAAGTACTTTTTCTGGGATAGTGCAATTTTTCACTTTTATCACTCATTACCTTTCACCTAAAAGGCACTTAATAAAATATTTGTGAAACTGAATTAAAAGAGGATATTCCAGGGAAGATTAAAGTAGCCTCATAACTGATAGTCTGGAAAATGCCTGGGATGGAAGGGGGAAGAGGGCAGATCTGGATTGTTAGGGCCAACAGCACCAGAGCAACTTGAACTGAATTCATAACTTATCTTCCATAAATATTTCCTTAACTAATAACTTTTTAGTACTTTATTTCTATTCTGAAGCTTCAAATTCAAACAGCTTACCATATCTATTTTTTTCCTGTCTTTTCTTTGAAAAGGCATAATGGAGGGAGGGGGTGAGGAAGAAGGCAATCTCGTGAGATCTTATAGAATTCTAAGAGAGGCAGGTGGTCTCCAGCATGACAACCAGGAGGTACAACAGAAAGAAAGCAGATGTGATAAGAGGGCCTGAATTCTACTCAAAGTTCTGTCATTAAACACTCCTTGTGATCTTGTGGAAATCATTTCAATTCTCTAAGTCTCAATTTTTTCATATGTAAAAATAAAAAGATTAAAATATATATACATATATGTATACCTAAGGTCCTCTTTCAACTCCTAACATTTTACATTCTACTGCAAATTAAAACAACTCTGAAGTACTATCTCACATCTATCAGACTGGCTAAAATGACAGGAAAAGATAATGACAAATGTTGGAGGGAATGTCAGAAAATTTCAAGATTAATGGATTGTTGGTAGAGCTCCCTGCACAGACCCAGACATTCTGGAGAACAATTCAGAACTATGCCCTAAGGGCTATAAAACAATGCATTCCCTTTAATCCAGTAATACTGAGTCTGTATCTCAAAGAGATCTTTAAAAAGGGGAAAGGACCCATGTGTGCAAAGATAATTGTAACTCACTCTTTTGTCATGGCAAGGAGTTGAAACTGAGAGGATGTCCAACAATTGGGGAATAGCTAGAAAAAGCAGTGGTAAATGAATGTGATGGAATAGTATTGTTCTATAAGAAACGATGAGCAGGTAAGTTTCAGAAAAGTCTGGAAAGACTTATATCAACCGATGCTGTGGGAAGTGAGCAGAACCAGAAGAATATTGTACACAGTAACAGCAAGATTATGTGATGATCAACTATGATAACTTTAGCTCTTCTCAGCAATATAGTAATTTAATATAATTCCAATAGAATTGAGATGGGAAATACATCCATATCCAGAAAAAGAACTATGGGAAAACTGAACACAGATCAAAGCATAATATTTTCACTTTTTTATTCTGTTTTTTCTTTTTCTTGGTTTTTGCCTTTTGTTCCGATTTTTCATTCACATTTTGACTAGTATGAAAATATATAGTTAACATGATTGTGCATGTAGGACTTACATCAGACTGCTTGCTGTCTTGGGAAAAAGGAAGGAAAGGGAAAGAGAGGGAAATGTGGAACTTAAAATTTTACAAAAATACATGTTAAAAACTATCTGTACATGAAATTTGGAAAAATAAAATATGATTAAGTGAAAAGAAAGTTTTACATTCTAATATCCTCAAATAGAATATTATTAAATTCTGTGAATCCAGAAGATAGGAAATAAAATTAAGTACAGGGCTGAAAGAATATGCTGGTTTATTAAGTATGCTGCAGAATTATTAACAACATGTATGGGAAAAAACAATTCCAAATGGTGGTTTCCATCTCTTCTATAATTTAATTTTATTGGACACTTTTGCTGGGTGTCCTTATATGGTCTAAATTAACATGGAAAGTTTTATTTCCTAGTGAGATAATTTTCTCAACTGACTCACCTTGGATTTTAAAAAAAAAAAAACCTCCTTACAACTGCAGGCTTACCCCAAAATTACAGGCTGCATTGTATATACAAAACTACATATACACTTAAACATCTCTATTCTTAAGACTGGTTTCAACACATTTTCCAGCTTCAGTCCTGATTTGATGGCTGTTTAACAACTACAATCCTTCAGGGCATCCTCTGTCTTCTCTCCATGGTGTATGTATGGACATGTTTCTTACCTTCTTGTGACACAATTAGTAGGAGAAATTTTTCCAATAGGGGGAAGAAGAGTTAAGTTCTACCTCCTCTATTCCTCAGTACTAAAAGGAAATTTTTTAAATGCTCCCAAAATGGTTAGTCTTTAGGATTTTCTTATGGAAAAAAATAAAGTATAATTCCAGAAAATTTAAACCAAGAGCCAGTGTTAATAGGAAGATTAAGACTTCGGCGTTTAACAGGTAGCTCTTGGTAAATACTTTATACTTCCTGGGGAAATGAAATGGAAGTGAATCTAGGAGGAAGCTCATTTCCCTGTGAAGGAATGTGATTACTCCAATCAAACCTGTTTAGCCCAGAGAGTTCATACTGAGTTAAGGCACACTCACTCTACCCTCTCCACTTTTCTACTCAGGATGGTAGACCTAATGGTAACTAAAGAGTTCAAAATCAGCCTTAGATACCTTCTAGGAATGTGATCCTGGTCAAACTCACTTAACCAAACCATTTGCTTCAAATAAATCTGCAAAATGAGTATCATGAGTACCTACCACAATGGCCAGGGTCATTGTGAAGATAAAATGAGAAAATATTGGAAATGTGCTTTGAAAACTTTAAAGGACTATATAAATGCTAGCTACAGCAGTTAGATAGTCCAGTGGATAGAATGCCAGACCTGGAGTTTGGAAGATTTTACTTCCTGAGTTCAAATCCAACTTCAGAGACTTACTAGATTTGTGACCCTAGGCAAGTCACTTAACCCTGTTTGCCTTAGTTTTCTTATCTGTAAAATGAGAAGGAAAAGGCAAACAACTCCAGTAAACCAATATCTTTGCCCAAAAAACTCCAAATGAGGTCACAAAAAGTCAGATGTGTCTGAAAAACTGAACAACAAATACTAGCGATTGTTTTTTTAATCAACAGCCTCAGCAGCAGCTTTATGTCTCAATAATGCCCCATAACCCTAAATAATGGGAAATAAATGAAACAAACATTCCATCAATCAACATTTATTAATCACCTACTGTATGCTAAGCACAATGTAAACCATAAAGATGCAGAAAGTATTAAGAAACAAGTCTCTGCCCTCAAAGAGCTTCTAATCTAATAGGAGAGACAATTGCAAATAAATATATACAAAGCAAGTTATTTACAAGATAAATAGGAAATAATTAACAAAGAGAAGGCACTCAGAAAGGGTTGAATAAGATGCACCAATAAAGAAAAATATATAACGCCTATATTTATATAAATATATAAAAATATAGCATATGAGAGAGGCTATAAATTTTGAGGGGAAACATCAAGGATTTTCTCTACCCTTATACTAAAAAAAGGAATTTTGTCTCCAAATCCTGCACTAAGACAAGGCTCAACAGAGCTTAAAGGGGACAAGTGCTTTTCACAAGGCAACAGCCTGGAGATAATTTTATTACTTGCTCTTTCTGCTTTGCTGCTTTTTGGAACATTGCTTCTAAAAAGAAGGGGGGATGGGAATCCAGCTCTCAGCCCAACAGGGGGCTGGAGACTGGATTCTTAGTCTTTGTACAACTACCAGAAACCAGCTAAACATTCAAGTGAGGAACTGCTAGGCTATACAACCAGCCCTTCTACAAAAATACATGGAAATGAGCATGAAAGCACCAAAAGGATGTTGTTTAAAAAAAAAAAAAAACTTGGACATATACACATACCCTCAACAATGCAACACTAAAAACAATAGCCCAGGTACAGATGAAGTATCCTGTAAAATACCTAAAATGTAATTATGTAAAATGTAAATATAACTAAAATGTTATTTTGTGGCCTCATTCTAGGATCTCTTCCTCAAGTTTCCCAATTTCCAAAGCCATACTCAAAACAGAAACTTAGTATTTCATTTATTTGTGTTAAACCCTGAAAATCTACATAGTTCTTCAGACTCTCAAAATAATTTTTCTTGAACTCTGGGAGATGACAAAGAACCATTACATTGAATTTCAAATCCCTATAATTTTGCCCACCTGCATTTTTGATATGTACAATATTTCAGAGTCCGATTCTTTTTGTACAGCAAAATAACTGTTTGGTCAAGTATACTTATTGTGTATCTAATTTATACTTTAATATTTTTAACATCTACTGGTCATCCTGCCATCTAGGGGAAGGGGTGGGGGGGAAGAAGGGGAAAGATTGGAACAAGAGGTTTGGCAATTATCAATGCTCTAAAGTTACCCATAAACCTGTAAATAAAAGACTATTTAAAATAATAATAATAATAATAATTTTTCTTCAGACAGATTTGTAGATTAGCAATGCACACCCAAAGCAAGGTGTCTCACAAATCTATTTATGAAAAATAAGGGGTCTTATCACCTAGGACAGAGATTTTTTACCTTTCTGTGTATCAAGGATGCCTCTGGCAATCTAATGAAGCTTACAGATCCCGCCCTCAGATTGTTTTTAAATGTAGAAAATAAAATATATAGAATTACAAAGGAAACCTGTTATATTGAAACCCAGACACAAAGTATTTCAAAACAAGGAGAAAAACCACACATAGAAATTTGTGGACCTCAAGTTAACAACCCTTGACTTAAGAAAAAATTAAAGATTAGAGTCTGAATCTGTGAAAGGTACAGACAAACTGAAATATTTGGATACAAATAATTGAAATCAGAATTTTTCCTTGGAAGCATTAAAATATTATCACAGAACCTCTTCTTAAATCACTTTATGGAAAGCTGTTCTTCTACACAGTCTATGGTCCTGGCCAAATGAGAACATAAGGAACAAAATAATTTGGTCATCTGTTCATCCAGTCTGATGATGTTCATTCTCAACACGTATGTCTCAGCTAATGATAGTCTTTTCTGGGTTGCTCTGTCACTTTAAGTCAAACCATTTTTCAAAATCAGTTTCAAAAGGCATCTTCCCCTTCACAAAAATTCCAGCCCACAGTGATCTTGTCTTATCTGAATTATCTGCATGGAGGAGATCTCAAGTTTTCTCACACCGTGCAAAATGAACAAATGGGATTAGATCACTTCTAAGATCCCTTTGGGATTCTTGGAATTCATGTGTTTTAGTCTCCTTCCCCAAGATAGAGTGACTTACTGTCCTTTTACTTCCCTTGCACCTGGCACAATATATACACTCTATAAATACTTCGGGAATCCATGGTCTTTGGACTGGGCTTGCTTTACATGTATTCCTTCCTTGAAATGATGGTCCTAACACTTCAGAAATCTCTGCACTGTTTTTGCCCATTTCAAATTCCAGAGAAATTAAATTTGGCCAAGTTCATCCATAGAAAATGGTAAACATATTTTTTATACCCCCAAAAAGAGAGTGGAGAGAGAGAGAGAGAGAGAGAGAGAGAGAGAGAGAGAGAGAGAGAGAGAGAGAGAGAGAGAGAGAGAGAGAGAGAGAAAGAAAGAAAGAGAAAGAAAGAGAGGAAGGAAAAGGAGGAATTAGGCTCAGGGACAAAATCCTACAACAAAAGAGGATAGCCAGAGGTCATGGGATTCACCTTAACATCCCACTTTCAACTCAAGGAGGACAGGAATCTCCATCTCCATCGACAGAACTGCTTCTGGATTGCCGTTATATTGAAACCCAGACATCAAATATTTCAAAACAAGGAAAAAACCACACAGAGAAGTTTGTGGACCTCAAGTTAACAACCCCTGACTTAAGGAAAAATTCAAGATTTGAGCCTGAATCTGTGAAAGATACAAGACAAGCGAAAATACTTGGATACAAATATTTGGAGTCAGAATTTTTGGAAGATAAGAAGTCAGAGGGGAAATTACCAGCCCAACATAAAAGGGCAAAGCTATAATTCTTAATACAATTCCTCCAACGAAATCTACTACTTTTTATGCTGCTCTCTAGTTGGCTCTCTGCTTTCTTTGGTGATATCACACATACAGATTCTCTACTTAACACAAGAATCTCAAGATAATTATTCTCAATTAGTTTGTAAATAAGATAGACACATCACAAGCTGTCACAGAATGTCAATTAGGAGAAAACAGGGAAATGACTATAAAAACACAGATCTTCAAGTGCATCAAGTTTCAACCAAGAAAAACATTAACATTTTAAAAAGAAATCACTGCCCTTGATGCTACCAATTAAAGAATGTGTAGCATGCCTATTTTGGGACTGAATGGGAGTGTGTGAGATGCTATTAACTCTTTCAGACCATTTTAGGAAGTGACTTATATCCCTGATTTATACTATCTCCTCCACTTTTCTTTTGACCTCTTAAGACAAGTTAAAACAATATCTTGTAACCTTTCCACATGACATCAAAAAGGAGAAAGTATGAAGAAAGAAAAAATCACCATTGCCCCTACAGTTTGCTCCTGGTTTACCTTCTGCTACAAGGCAACTGAATGATGAAATGTCAATTACTTCCTCCCTGGGCCTCAGTTTCCTATTCTATAAAAATAAGGGGAAGATTTCTAAAGTTCCTTCCAGCTATTATTATATGGTTGGCAGGGATCACTCACTATAGCAAAAATCAACTCAAGCATTTATTCTATAAAAGGCATTTCTGCTAAGCATCAAACAGAGCCGAGTATTTATTGCACTGGGAACTAGGAAGAGGTATTTGAATTCAGTTCAACCAAAATTTTTATGAGTTTATTCTGCGCAATGCCCTGGGATAAGCAATAAGGATACAAAAAAAAAGAAATAAGACAATTCTTGCCTTGAAATATCAGTCGGTTACTGCAAAGACAGCAAACAAGCTGCAGCGAAACAATCTGATTTAGAGTAGATTAAAATACAACTGGGAAATCATTAACAAAATAATAAAAATACAACAAAACACAAATAATGTTAATTTGTGGTTTTTTAAGTAGATAGACCCATCCCCACCATTGATGTACTATACATGAATTTCGCCAGACAACCAAATTTTGACATAATTTTCCATAAATCCTCCCAAGTGTAGTATCAAAGGCCTTGGTCAGATCTACAAATGATATATACAGACTTCTGTTCTACTCCTGGCATTTTTCCTCAAGTTGTCAGGCATTAGGCACTATATCAACTGGTATTTGGCCCCTTTTGAAGACATACTGATTCTCAAGGTAGATGACTAGGAATGGGGGGAGGGTCAGCCTATTAAGTAGGACTCTAACAAGAATCTTGCCAGCAATAAACAAGAAAGAACCCCCTCTGCGATTGGCACAGGATAATCAATTCCCTTTACCTTTATAAAGATGGACAACAGAGGCATCCTTGAACACCTAGGGGTATAATAACCTCTTGTCTCATAATCTAGCAACAAGGTATGATACAAGAAATCTTAATATAATAGTTACAAGACAAAAAACAAGAATTTGTTTTTAATATTATAATATATGTGTGCCATATGGTTCATATTGATATATTTTGTGGTGCACTGATACATTTTAATAGTATATAAATAACAGACTCTCAATTGAAAATATAGACAGATGTAGGGTAGGAATGGGAGGAAGGAGGGGAAAATTTGGAACACAAGGCTATGCAAGGATCAATGTTGAAAAATTATCTGTGCATACATTTTAAAAATAAAAGACTTTAATAATAAAAAAATTATATATATATATGTATATATATATATATACATACATATATATATATATAAAAGCAACTCTTCATTCATAAACTTGTGTAACAAAGACTGCAGTCCCAACTGATTAAAAACATCAGGTATCACAAGTGACAAGTAAATGCTTCTCAGTCTCTTTGAAAAAATAAAACTTTTCACTCTGATACTATTTCAAAATTCAATTCAACAAACATTTATTGAAAGCCTATATGCTAAATCATATGTAAGATCATAAGGATACACAAGACAAAACTAAAACAGCTACCTGCTTTCAAGGAGCTTACATTCCACTGTGAAAGGAAACAACACACAGAAAATACAAAGTGTTAACAAGGAGATTAGCTAAAGCTTACATCCTTAAAGCGGAGGTGACAAAAGGCATAGCATGCATAAGAGATAGCTGAACAGGCAAAAAGGGGAGAAATGAAATGGTTTATACCAAGGAAAGAAAGCTGGGGTGTTTGACTGGAAATCCATGAGAGGAAGTATCAGGAAACCACTTTAGGAAAAGAGGTTGAGTTAGATTGCTGTGAAGGGCTTCCCAGCGTTAAACAGAAAATTTGTCATTTATTTTGGAGGTCACTGAGAGCTCCTGAAATTCCTCAAACACTATAGTAACAAAGTAAAATGAGAACTTTAAGAAGAGTTATCTGAACTCATTAAAAAGAA
This sequence comes from Antechinus flavipes, assembly GCF_016432865.1. Lineage (NCBI taxonomy): Eukaryota > Metazoa > Chordata > Mammalia > Dasyuromorphia > Dasyuridae > Antechinus > Antechinus flavipes. The sequence continues at coordinate 296,432,978 of NC_067399.1, read as the reverse complement.
AGGCTTTTTTTCTGTATTCCCAGGGGGTTGTTAGCACAGTGACTGGCACATAACAGGTGTTTTAAAAAATGCTAGTTCACTGACTCAACATTGGTTATAAGGAAAATAAATTGGAGAGAAATAATCCCAATCACATTCTTTTGGATTACAACTTTTCAAGGTCTGTGAAGAATGAAAAAAACACTAACAATCAGACTTAAAAGAGATGTGTTTTTGCACAAAGAATATAGAAGTACATATAATAATATAGCAATTTAAAATTTTTAAATCATGGCTCCATGTTATGCTTTGAGTCATACAGCAATAACAGTACTTATTAGAAGCCAGATCACCTTAATTCAAGTCTGATCTTCTCTTTGTCTCTCTATCAAACCAACAATTGATCTCTCTTTTATTTCAAGACTCCCAGGAACAAAAAGAGAAGAAAATGGAACCAAATTCTCCCTCACATTGTCATTGGACTCTTCTAGATACAGGCCTTGAAACCAAGCACAAAGTTGACTTCTGTCAGGGCCTTTAATTAGTTTATAATCAACCAACATTTATTATGTGCCTACTATGTGCCAAGCACAGTGCTAAATTTATAACATTGGAATCAAGCACTCAAAAAATATCTGGCAGATTCAAATGAATAATGGTCACTAATACATGACTAAATCCTGACATAGGTAAATGCCCAGTATTGAGTTAGTAAATGCCAGCTGAAATCCCATCTTTTACAATATACTTTTTCCAATCCCCCTTAATGTTGGTGCTTCCCTCCACTGCTTATCTTCAATTTATCATCTCTATAGCTTGTTTTTAATACATACTTGTTATCATTTTGTCTCCCTCATTAGAGGTTGGGGGGGATCCCTTTGATTCCCAGCCCATCTGGCATTTAGTAGTTGCTTACTGACTGGATGATTTATAATGAGACAGGTAATAAAGAAGTGACTTTTCATAGGATTCAAACTAGAAAGATCCTTAGAGACAATCAATCAATTTCCACCCTCACATTTCTAATCTGATTTTTATTGATATTTTTTATTTGCTTTCCTTTCTAATTATATCCTCTTCCCTAGATGACAAACCAGCACTTGTAACAAAGAATGCTGTAAATAAGAAAGATTAAAAGGAGAGGCAAAAAAATCCCCAAACTCCAACAAATCTACCATGTCCAACCACATACTTTCTCCTCTAAAAATAAAGGACAAGGTTATTCTCACAATTCTTGTCTGGTACCAACTGTAGTCATTAAAATTATGGAATCAGATTAAAGATGGGAAAGGGACCTGTATGTGCAAAAATGTTTGTGGCAACCCTTTTCATAGTGGCTAGAAACTGGAAATTGAATGGATGCCCATCAATTGGAGAATAATTGAGTAAATTATGGTATATGAATGTTACGGAATATCATTGTTCTGTAAGAAATGACCAGCAGGATGAATACAGAGAGGCTGTATTCTCTACATGAGAATGTAGAGAATGAACTCACGATAGGTGAAATGAGCAGAACCAGAAGATCATTATACACTTCAACAACAATACTATATGAGGATAAATTCTGATGGAAGTGGTTCTCTCCAGCAATGAGAGGATCAATTCAGTTCACTGAATCAATTGATCAGTGATGAACAGAATCAGCTACATCCAGCGAAAGAAATGAGTGTGGACTGCTTACATTTTTGTTTTTCTTCCCAGGTTATTTTTACCTTTCTAAATCCTATTTTTCTTGTGCAACAAGAGAACTGTATAAATATATACACATATATTGTATTTAAGATATACTTTAACATGTTGAACATGTATGGGACCACCTGCCATTTAGGGGAGAGGGTGGAGGGAAAGAAGGGAAAAGTTGGAACAGAAGTGATTGCAAGGGTCAGTATTGAAAAATTACCCATGTATATGTTCTGTCATTAAAAAGCTATATTAATAAAAAAAATGGAATCAGGTCCTTTCTTCTTTCCATTTACAATCCAACCTTCTTTCATTTTATAGATAAAATAACTGAGACTTAATTATCAAAAGATACCTTCTGAATCCAATTCTCCCTATGCAACAAGAGAACTGTTCGGTTCTGCAAACATATATTGTATCTAGGATATACTGCAACATATCCAACATATAAAGGACTGCTTGCCATCTAGGGGAGGGGGTGGAGGGAGGAAGGGGAAAAAAATCGGAACAGAAACGAGTGCAAGGGATAATGTTGTAAAAAAAAATTACCCTGGCATGGATTCTGTCAATATAAAGTAATTATTAAATAAAAATTTTAAAAAAAAGATAGTAAGAATCTTAAATGACTTTTCCAAGTAGGAAGAAAAAGTCAGAACTGAACAGTTGTCTCAAAAAAGTTACCTTCCAATTTTTTAAATCTTTAATCTTTATAAGTTTAAAAAAAATCCCATTTCCTTGTTTTTGGTAGGAGAAAGATGAACCTGCGATCTTATTTATTTAGATAGGACACCTGCAAGATATAAATCCCTGTGATAGTACATTACTTAAAAATCTCACAGGCACTTGAGAAAAAAAGCAATTTTACAGGATCACATGGTGAAGTATATGTCAGAAAAGGAACTAGAACCCAAAACTATCTCTCTGTCCATGTTTCCATCTGCCCCTTTACAGATTATTTTTAAAAGAAATTTTTAAAAATCAAACCTAGATTTTTATATGGAATCACAAATGACATAGTCCCATGTTTAGACTATATAGAGAATACACAACCCAGTGGCCAAATAAACTGATGTGAATTCTATCACACAATCCTCATTCCTGCTATGACAAGAACCTTGCCTCTGAGATTTCTCTCCTGAATTACTGGATCATACATTAGAGCTACAAGAGAATTTTAAAGATCAACAATTCAAACCCTGAAATTGAGACTAGAGACATTAATGACTTATCTACAATCAGAGAATTATGGCCTTCTTGACTTCAAGTTCAGAGCTCTATCTACTACATCAGAGTGCCTCTTACTCTTTTGGAGTATTTTGAAAAATCTTCCTTCCTTTCAGGAGCTTATCATTCCATAGAAGAGCTTAGAAACACTCAGGAATGTACTAATATTTACCCTGCCAAGAATTAATATTATTCTCAAAACTGGAAGGGTGTGCACATGTGTACACATGCATGTCCAGAGTATAAATAGTGACATAAGCCATAATGTAACTAGACTTGACCACCTTGGACTTCCCTTAGAGGGAAGAAATAAAATTTCAAAGTCAAAAATCTAGGGAAAACAGGAAATTCAGCTAAATACTGAACTGGTTTTATTGATTTCATTTTTGTCAGTTTCAAAGGCTTTATTGAAGGTTTATTGAAACTAAGAGATTTCCTAAAGAAAAAAAAATCTGTCCATAAAATTCTGAATTCCACTTTTAACAAAAAGAAGGAAACAAGCATTCATTGGCCACATACTATGTGCTCAGCACTTAGAAATATTTTATTTGATCTTCACAACCCAGCGTTATTATTATGCCTGATTTACAAGTAGTTGAGCAAACTGAGGCAGGTAGAAGTGATTTACCCAAAGTCGGTTAGTTCCACATTTTCCCAAAACCTGTATCTCCCTTACTGCCCAACCTAAAAATCCTGTTAATAGGTAATCAATACTGTTTTCATCAGTGAGAGTTCTCTTCAAGCAGATCAATACCCTTCTTTTAAGATTCAGTCAGAAATACCACACTTGCACAGCTATAGAAAATATCAGATTCCAGACTCTGACAGAGACTAGATGTATGACCTTGGACAAGTCTATGTCAAGAAAATGCCAAACCACTCCATTATCTTTACCAACAAAAAGAACCATGAGTATGGCTCCAAAGAGGAAGTCTATTGTAGAAAGGGAATTGGATTCTGTTTCAGAGGCCATGAAAAGGAAAAGGAATTTCAAGGACTGAAGTCAGGATGATTTACTACAAGATCAATAAGGAAACTGACTAGAATGAGAGATCTTCCTTGAGAGAAGGGGAGGGAACAAGATTATTATGGGGAAAGATTTGGAATCAGAAAGCTCTATGTTCAAATCTTGACTCTGTTACTACCAGAGCTAAATCCTAGTAGAAGATAAAAATGGACAGATTAAAATAAACCCAAATTACAAAAGTTCTTGAAAGCTTGGCAAAAAAATTCAAGCTTAATGACAGGATACAATGAAGAATGTGAAATAAGTTATCATAAATGAACATTCATTCTTTCTACTGCACCAAAATGGCAGCATCTTGAGATAATTAATCAGACAATAATAGATAGAAAGGATGAGGTGGAAGGCCCAGGAAGTCAGGAAAACTAGAACCAGGCTGTCACAGAAATCCAGATGTGATAGAAGAAGGCCTGGAGGGTCTCCAAGACAGCAGTAAGAATGAAAAAAAGGTGAATATTAAAGACATTATAAACCAAACCTAGAAATGACAGGAGTTAGTTATAGAATTAGAAAGAAAAAAAGCCTCAAATCAGAAAAATTCTGTCCTCATTCACAAAACTACACAGCAATCCACAAAAGATTCTTGGAATTTGGGCAAATAAATTCTGAATTAATAACAGCAAAATTCCTTTGAGTTAAAAAAAGTTTAACTATACCCAGTCTTTCCAGAAAATAATTTAGACTTGTGAAAGAAAGGTTACAAAATTATTTTTACCTCTGACCCAAAGACCTTACTATTCAGCAAATGCCATAAAAAGGTCAAAGGGCATGTAAATACCAAAATATGCTTGGCAGCACTTTTTGTATTAACAAAATAACAGGAAGATTATGAGTGACCATCAACCTGGGAATGAATGGCTTAAACAAACTATGTTCCATGAATGTAATGTATTACACAAAGCAGCAGCTATGAAGAAGTAGAGAAATAAAGGATGACTTGTATGAATTGATACAGAAGTAAATGAACAGAATCAGAAATACAGTATACACAAGAATTACAAAAATAGGAAAGAACACTAAAATAAAGCCAGACACTAAATGACTAATAATTTTGTTCCTGGGGAAGTGTAGAGTATTGAGAATGAGGAGTGTGAGCCAAGCTGTCAAACACAATCCCCCTGTCAGTTTTTCTTTGTTGTTTGGGAACAAAGGGTGTGCCTATTCAGAAATGACTGTAATATAAAAGCATGAGGTACCAATAGCAATTTTTTAAAGTAAAGAAAGGAAAAAGGGTGAAAAGATATGAAAAATCACTTGCTTTTTCTTCTCTTTCCCAAAAATTTTAATATATCAAAGTTTTAAAATCTTCTTTAAGGACCTACTGAAGTGACCCTTATTCCATGAAGTCTTTTCTTTCTCTTCTAGGGAAAATGATCTCTCTTAAATTTTCCTAAAGCACTGTTTGGATCTCTTTTATCTTGTTACATATACCTTGCACCCTACTCATCCGTGCAAGTCAAATCTCCAGTTAAGACTGTAAGTTACATGAGGGTGGGTCCTCGTCATTTTCTCTCTCTGAATTCCCAACACCTGCTATAATGCATTGTGCTTTGTGCACTGTGTCCTACTCATTTGTGCATGTCAAATCTATTACACTCTAAGTTACCTGAGGGCAGGGTTCTCAAGTTGCTATCTCTGAATTCTCTTCAAGCAGATCAATACCCTTCTTTTAAGATTCAGTCAGAAATACCACACTTGCACAGCTATAGAAAATACCAGATTCCAGACTCTGACAGACTAGATGTATGACCTTGGACAAGTCTATGTCAAGAAAATGCCAAACCACTCCATTATCTTTGCCAACAAAAAGTTACCTGAGGGCAGGGTTCTCAAGTTTCTATCTCTGAATTCTCAACATTTACTACAGTACCTTACACAAAGTAGGTTCTTTATTAGATTGACCTGAAAAATCCAATTTTGCAAACTCTGAATTCTAATCTTATAAATTCTTGATCTGAAAACAGTGTTCTGCAAAAGCTGAAATGTCAGGAACTAAATGTTTATTTCATGAGCAAGTAACTTCCTAGCTTGGTTTCTTTTTTATTTTTATTTTTTTGCTGAGACAATTGGGATTAAGTGACTTGCCCAGGTCACGCAGCTAGGAAGTGTTAAGTGTCTGAGACCAGATTTGAACTCAGGTCTTCATGACTTCAGGGCTGGTGCTTTATCCTATGCAACACCTAGCTGCCCCCCCTGTTGGTTTCTTCAACTGTAAAACAAAAAAAAATTGAGGGGTATTAAAGAAGTTCTTATAAGAACCCCTTTTAGTTCTAGCTTTCTCTTCCATTAGGGACAAATGGCCCCAAATTTCAACAACCATATCAAGAGATTGTTTTTTTATATATTGAAATATGAAGACAGGGTGTGGTCATAATAGAAGTTATTATATACCAAAGGCTGGGGGAATAAAAAGATGGACCGAGAAGACTTATAAAGGGGATCTATAAATTTATGAAGCTAGGAGAGAAATGTCCTTGTTAAGCCTAAAAACAAGCAGTCTCTGGGGAGTCAGGCAGGCCAGACACAGTTTAAAACAATCAATTTAAATTTCCACTCCTTCCTTCCAGTTCTCTCCCCTCCCCCTACCATCAGGGGCACAGAGCCCCAGGGAATCTGACATATGGCATCTCTATCTGCAAGGGGGAAAATCAACATTTTAAAAGCCTGTCTGTGTGAAAACAGGGGGGGAGGTGGCAACCCTCCCCCAGGAGGAGAGAGGAACAAGAAGTATCACATTCATTTAGTCCTGCTTCTCTCATGAAGACACAGGGTGAAATCTGATGAGGCTTATGGACCCCTTGTCAGAAGGTTTTTAAGAGCATAAATACCACCAGTTTTGTTTTGTTTTGTTTTGTTTTTTTTTACTGGTGGGACATTTACTCAGTTTTACTTGGTGAGTCTGGTGCCACTAATTAATTGAGGAAAAAGCATTGCTCTTCAGCAAATTTCCAAACCTCAGTGGCTTAATTTGCTTTCTCTATAATAAGGGTGTATTTGCAAAGCTTATTTCCCATAGTAAAGGAGAAACACTCACAATTAACCTCTCAGGACCCCTAGCTACTCTCTAAGACAATATATTGGTGAATTGATCTGTCTATACTACAGAGAGGTAATTTCCTCACTTCCCTAGAAGACAGAAATCACAGGTTCAGACTTCTAAAAAAAAGAAGATAACAATATCTGACAGGGTTCTAGTGAGGGACGAATGAAATAAGGCAGACAAAGTACTTTGCAAAATTGCAGACACATATAAAGTACTTTGCAAAATTGCAGGCATATATAAATATCATTTATTATCATTAAAAGCAGGAGATCACTTTCTAAATCTTAAAGGACTAGAGAAATATTGTATCATTATTACCAATCCTAGAAAGTTTCTAGAGAGGAGGGGGCAGAACTACTCCACCTTAACACTGGTTAACCTGCCATCACTGACTGTAAAAGCAAACCTCATTAGTACCTTTTGAAACCCTGCCAGACAGGCTAACCCCCAGGGATTAGCACATGGGGTGCTTGCAAAAGCAAGGCAAGGGCCTTCCCTCCACAGCCTAGTTTCTTGCAAGCATTGCTTAGTCTCCCCCCCTTCCCTTTGGCTTCCTTGGGACCCTTAGAACAAGCTTACAGAAAACCTAACCCCTATATAAGCCAACAGAACCAGTTAATAAGTCAATTCTTGGCTTCTTCCCTTCTTTCCCCTTCCAAAGTCACTCATTGCAAATAAATGTTGAAAAACTCCTTTACCGGACCTACGTGTGCAAAAATGTTTGTGGCAGCCCTTTTTGTAGTGTTAAGGAACTGGAAACTGAGTGGATGCCCATCAGTTGGGGAATGACTAAATAAATTATGGTGTATGAATGCTATGGAATATTATTATATATACTTTTATATATATATTATGTATAATATAAGATACAATCAGCAGGATGATTTCAGAGAGGCCCAGAAGAAACTTACATGAACTGATGCTAAGTGAAGTGACCAGAACCTGGAGATCATTTTACACTTCAACAACAAGACTATATGATGATCAATTCTGAAGAATGTAGCTCTTTCCAATAATGAGGTGATTCAGACCAGTTCCAATGATCTTGTGAAAGAGAGAGCTATCTACACCCAGAGAGGGGGCTGTGGGGATTGAGTGTGGATCACAAGATAGTATTTTCACTTTTTTGTTATTGTTTGCTTGCTTTTTGTTTCCTTTCTCACTTTTTTCTTTTTGATCCAATTTTTAATGTGCAGTATGATGATTGTGGAGATACAGACATAGAAAAATTGCACATTTAACAAATATTGGAATTGCTTGCCATCTGAGGGAGAGGGGGAAGATAGGGAGAAAAAAATTTGAAACACAAGGTTTTGTAAGGTAAATGTTGAAAATTATCTATGCATATGTTTTGAAAAGAAAAAGGTTTAATTTTTTAAAAAAGGGGGGAAACCCTTTACCTAGTCCAATAAAGCTAATATCCTACCCTTCTGAGACCAAAAGTTCTAAAACATTAACTTTATTTTTAAAAATATACTAACTATATTTCAATATAATTTGTTTCCCTTGTAATTCTATATATTTAAAAACATTATTCTGAGAAAAGATCCACAGGCCTCAGCAGACTGCCAGTGGGGACCCTTTGACACACAAAAAAAGATTTAAAACCCCGAGTCTAGGCAAACTGACAACTTTAAAATTAGTAATTCCTCTTCCCCTTAAAAGATCTTTCTCATAGATTTTGAAACTATATTGGTATCAGTAAGCATCTGCTAAAAGCACATCTGGAATTTTGCTTTCAGAGGAACAAAACACTTTAAAAAAAAAAAAAGAACCTTCTAAAAGTCATTAGTCCTACAAATGAACCAATGCCACCATGATCTTTACTAATAGGGATCTGCTTGCCCAAACACGACCTCAAATGGTGTTATTTCTTCAGACAAGCCTCAAGCCACAACACTAGTGCAGTTGATTACAGCATTGAGCACATAAGTCAACAGAAATTCTCTTCTTCCTTCAGAAAACTCAGGAGAATGACTCCCTTTTGTTTATGATAATGCAACTGATACCTATGATCCCCGTTTTCTTTTCTATTTTAAGTCTGGGATTTCAGAAAATAAATATTTTTTAAAGGGAAACAAGCTGCTTTTATTTCTTTTAGGAACCTTTCCTGATTCTCCCAGTACCACTAATCCCACCATCATTACATTTTTTTAATATCACTCTTTTAATAATTATTTCTTTGAAATTCCCAGCATGGTCCATGTTTTAAGAAGGAATCATTCTAAGCCTCAGGGAGGGCTTGACAGAAACAAGAAATACTGAACTGGACTTTTAAAGGGCAAGCAGGATTTCAATGAGAGTGGCAACTTAGTGACCGATCCACACTGCCTCCAATCTCCAAACCCAAGGGAGGGGGACACAGGGAGAAATTACCTATCCACTGAAGTGAATTTCTAAGACTTTTATCCCATAAAACTGCTGACATGACCCATCCTTATGGAGGGAGTCGGGCTTTCAAGCTATTGGAGGACAAACAGTACAATTTGTCAAGAGCAGGGATGAAAAATCCAAGAAAAGCTTAGAAAAGACAGTTCAGGGAGGTTTGCAAACTGAAAACAAAACTTGGGGAAAGAAGAAGCAACCAATTCAGTTGGCCCCATAAAATTCCACATAAGCCAGAAGCTGGACGATATTATGAGATTTCTGTGCCAAGGGCACTGGCCAATCTGACACAGGAGATTCAGAGCTCTTCTGACATTTATTTGAGCTTCAGGACTATGAGATGGTACAGGGGACAATGCCCTGGAGTCTGGAATCAGGAAAATCTGAGTTCAAATCCTGACTCAACTCACTGTGTAACTCTTGGCAATTCACTTAACTGTTTGCCTGTTTCCCTATCTATAAAATGGGGAAAATAATAACATCCACATCTCAAGGTTTCTATGAGGATAATAAATGTAAATTATTGAAACAATAATTGTCTCAATTGTCAAAACAATGATTATAAAAACACTGCACCTGGCACATTAAAGCTGTGTGACTCTGAGCAAGCCATTTAATCAGGTTTTTTTTATTGGAGGACCCACACAGGAAAAGTTACCAAAGGGGTCCTATAGCAGAGAGCCACAAGGCTCTTAGCTGAAGTGTCTTAGCTTAAATTCTTGGAACCCTATTCTGGAAACTGGACGAGATGATCTTTAAGACCCTGTCAAGTCTTAAATTCTAAGAGCTAATAATGTTGGACACTTGTCTGACTTCCCTAAATCAAACACAAGGGATAAAAATTAGCACCACCCAACTGCTAAGTCATTTTTAGCAGCTTAGTTAATCCCAGTTATTGAAAAGTGGCATGTTAGCTCATGGCCAGAGCCAGCCAAAAGATTGCTGAAACAATCCCAAACTGTGGGTTTTACAAAAACCATTGGCTAAGACCCAAATTTAGTCCTTGGAGAGTATCGTTTGCCTTTCAATGCATCTTGATGACCTTTTTTTTAAAAATGGAAAGGGGGAAAAATGGGAAAGAAACTTAATTCCAACATCCTTAAAAATGGAAAGCCCATTTTCCACAAGTTGAAGAATGACAAGGTACGAGAACCAAGCCAAGAAATGTAGAGAGAGTTGGCAAAAGCCTGGCTTCCTCCAAAAAAAAAACTGGCAATGCCATCCTTACAAAAACAAAGCCACAAAGCTAAAGCCCAAGTCCCAGCTGCCTTCATCTGCTGGATCTCAAACCAACATCTCATTTTCTTTGCTTTCCCTCACCCTCAATCTCCAAGATTTTTTTTTCTTTTTTAGAAGAGGGAAGGGAGGGTATGAGTTTGATTCTAGTTTTAGCATCTCTCCATAGATGGACAAATGAAATTATATGACTATTAATATCATTCTTTTTTGCGAGTGGGTAAAAAAATGAAGCTGATGTTCTTTAAAAAGTATTATTTGGAGAAGACAAGACCTATAAGGTTGATCTTTCTTTCCATGACCTTCTCAATGTGTCCTCCCTTCTATCCCACTTTCCATCTCTCCTTTATGTGCTGTCTTCCCCCAGTTCCTTGAGGACAAAAGCTTTCTTGCTTATTTATAAATTGTATCCCAAATGCTTATCACATTCTAGACATATAGTAAGTCCTTAATAAAAATCTATCATATCTTGGTAAAGCTAAAATATCAGCAAACCACCAAAGAGCACCTAATAGAGCAGGGGTTCTTAACTGGGCTTTACCAGTCTATAGGATTTCCAGGGGAGAGTGGGAAGTTATGTGAATTTTTTAAAAATTTGACAACTACTTCAATAAAATTAATTTCCTTTGTAATACTAAGTATTTTACTATAATGCATTTAAAGTCATTATTTTGGGAAAATGTTTGAAGGCTTCACCAGATTGCCAAAAGGAACTACAATAGTTCAAGAGGGAAAAAATCTCTGAGTGCTTATTACAGCTAGATGGGGAAAATATTGGTGTCTGCCTTAAAGAAAAGAAAAAAAAAATAGAAGCCTCAACAGAGCAGTATCAAACACAAAAGCTAAAGAGGGAGGAAATAGTAAGAAAAAATACAGGGGAACAGAGAAGGGGAGTTAATGTGAACACTAGTGTGAGGGAGAAGAAACATGGGGCAGAGAAGGAACAGGAACAAAGGAGACCCACAAACTGGTCAATCCCCTTTTTAGAGCTGCAACTATCAGTTTCCAAAGCAGCCTTGAAGGTTTTCTCTCGGACTTTAACCGGAAAAAGTAAGCAACCTTGACCACCTTCCTGTTTGTCTGAACATTAACAAACTGCTCCCAGAACTGATAGCTGATAGAAGGATCAGTTTCTGATGAATTACTTTCAACAGCTTCCAATTTTGAGGGTAAGGAGTAGTATTTTAAATGATAAGCTTAAAATCAATGCTGTAATGAATTCTGACCCAAATAACAACTGGTGGTTAGGGTAATTTTGCTGGAGATATTCCATAAAGATATCAAATGGCTTCTAAGTTTCAGAGAAGGAAATTCTCCAAGGCAAAAGAAAAAAATTGCCTGAGGGACTTAAGCAATCCAAGAGAAACATAAAAAGTCTTCAACCTTTCAGAAGAAATAATCATTTATGTAGTGGTCCCCTTAAAAAGTAGATAAGCACTTTAGAATTAGTTAAGTCTTCCTTTAGAAACAGTTACTGTCCATTTCTGGGATTCCAGATTGGAATAGTATTTTTTTATTTTAAGAACCAAATCTATCTATTTATTAATTAACCTAGATCTCCCTAGCAAGTCCAGCTTGGAACAGGCCAGATCCCATTCAAGATCCCTAAAGATTTAACCTACACCCTCTCTGACCTAAGTTGGTCACCCCTCTTTACATAGGCAGATGAGTTTCTGCTGGGGTGGTAAACAAAATGGTACCAAATTTATTGGTACTTTAATCCTACCACAAAACGCAGAACACCTAAACTCAAGCACTGCATAAACCACTGAACTCAACCTTCCCCATTACAGGTGGGTACCACCATGTCCACCCAAAAGAACATCACTTTAAAATAGAATGTTCTCATCTCACACCCTATACCAAGGTCAAAACTGGCTCATGATTTAGACATAAAGTGTAGCATCTTTAAACAAATTAGGAGGGCAAGGAACCGTTTACCTGTCAGAGCTTTGGCAAAGGGAAGAATTTATGACCAAGTAATAAATAAATAACAGTATAAAGTATAAAATGGATAATTTTGATTACATTAAATTAAAAGGATTCTGTACAAACAAAATCAATGTAACCAAAATTAGAAGGGAAGCAGAAAAATGGGAAATAATTTTTACAGCCAATGATTCTGATAAAAGCTTCATTTCTAAGATAGATAGAGAATTGAATTAAATTTATAGGAATACAACTCATGCTTCAATTGATAAATGATCAAAGGATATGGATAAAGAAATTAAAGCTATCTATAAACATGTGGAAAAAATGTTATAAATCATTATTGATAGAAAAATGCCCAATTAAAACAACTATGAGGTACCACTTCACACTTATCAGATTGACTAAGATGACAGAAAAAAAATGACAAATATTGGTGGGAATGTGGGGAAAATGCACTATTGCATAGAGTTCTGAATTGATCCAACCATTCTGAAGTGCAATTTGGAACCACACACAAAAGGCTATAAAATTGAGTCTATCTCTTGATCCAATAAAAAAAAACCTACTACTGGGTCTGTATCTCAAAGAGATCATAAAAAAGAGAAAAGAACCTACATGTAGAAAAATAATTGTAGCAGCTCTTTTTGTAATAGCAAAGAATTGGAAATTGAAGGGAAGTCTATCAATTAGGGAATGGTTGAACAAGTTGTGGAACATGAATGTCATGGAATACTATTTTATATAAGAA